>NW_025533930.1:0-340000 GCF_020615455.1 Coregonus clupeaformis | reverse complement strand
TTTTCCTGACACCCAAAAAGTACTCGTCTACATTTTGAATGCACTTAGCATGATAGAAAATGGTCCAATTCACACACTTATCAAGAGAACATCCCTACTGCCTCTGATCTGCATAGACTCCACTAAACACAAATGCTTTGTTTGTAAATTGTCTTTTATGTTGGAGTGTACCAGTAAATTTGTTTAAGACTGGCTCCATTTTAAAAAACAAGAAAATCTTTTCTAGTTTGCTTTATGTGGGTGAATTTGAAATGATTTATACTTGTACTTTTACTTTTGATACTTTAGTATATTTTAGCAATTACATTTACTTTTGATACTTAAGTATTTAAACCAAATACTTTTAACTTTTAGCTCAAGTAGTATTTTACTGGGTGACTTTCACTTTTAGTTGAGTCATTTTCTGTTAAGAAATCTTTACTTTTACTCAAGTATGACAATTGGGTACTTTTTTCCACCACTGGAGTTAACATCGTCATGGACGGGCAGAAAAGGACTGAGACGGACATCGGAGTGGGAAAACAACGTGATTAAAAAGGAGGAATATACAGTGATAAAAGGAAAAGGACATTTATTCAACTGTGAAGGCAAACCTTTTAATTAAATCTCTGCTAAATGAGCTAACTTAGGAGGAAAAGTCAGTGAGTGAAGTGGAATGAAGATCACGTGACTGAGGAAAATATTTGCTTTGGTTGAGGACAATATTGAAGTGAGGACAATCAGAGCTTATTGAGAAACAAAAAATTATTGGAATTGTTGGAAACATTGGACAGTTTGATAATAATAATTATTGAGCAGTGGAGCTCATATACAGAACGTTTGAATATTTTGTTCTTGTAAATGACATGGATGAGGACAACATTGTTGCCTACATGTTTTAGGTGTAATGGGGCCAAAGACATTTAATTTACTAGGCAGCCTGCTACAGAGCCAGACAGAACAGGTAATAAGACGTGATGGGGATATTGTGGAGATACTTAAAGGACATTTTTCACCAGAACCACGAAGTTACTAAGACTTTTCCAGCCTGTTTGTGAGAACCAGTTATAGCACTTCAGTCCTAGTTTTGATTCACCTGCCTGTTTGCCTACCTGTGTACTGACCATTGCCTGCCTGTGACCCACGATTCCTGTCTTCTGTAAAGGCTAATACACACCTGCCGCTCTGCTCCGTGAATCTACACCTTTTCTCCTTGGAGTATTAATTACAGTACCCTAATGTTAAGTGGCATAAATGTATAGTTATTAGAGCAGACATCTTTAAAGATAATAAGAAAGAGGGAAAAAGATAGAAACTAAAATGAAATGATGAAAGTACTAAAATAGTAACCATCTGGTGAGCTAATACCCTGACCCTACCACTTAAACCCACCTAACCCCTCCCCAACTGAGAGGAGTTAATAAACCATACCCTTAGACGCTAGTCTTTAAGCTAGATGTACAGTGGGGAAAAAAAGTATTTAGTTAGCCACTGTGAAAGTTCTCCCACTTAAAAAGATGAGAGAGGGCCTGTAATTTACATCATAAGTACACGTCAACTATGACAGACAAATTGGAGAAAAAACATCTAGAAAATCGCATTGTAGGATTTTTTATGAATTTATTTGCAAATTATGGTGGAAAATAAGTATTTGGTCACCTACAAACAAGCAAGATTTCTGCTCTCACAGACCTGTAACTTCTTCTTTAAGAGGCTCCTCTGTCCTCCACTCGTTACCAGTAATTAATGGCACCTGATTTGAACTTGTTATCAGCATAAAGGACACCTGTCCACAACCTCAAACAGTCACACTCCAAACTCCACTATGGCCAAGACCAAAGAGCTGCCAAAGGACACCAGAAACAAAATTGTAGACCTGCACCAGGCTGGGAAGACTGAATCTGTAATAGGTAAGCAGCTTGGTTTGAAGAAATCAACTGTGGGAGCAATTATTAGGAAATGGAAGACATACAAGACTATGGATAATCTCCCTCGATCTGGGGCTCCACGCAAGATCTCACCCCGTGAGGTCAAAATGATCACAAGAACGGTGAGCAAAAATCCCAGAACCACGGGGGGACCTAGTGAATGACCTGCAGAGAGCTGGGTGAATGACCTGCAAAACACTACCATCAGTAACACACTACGCCCAGGGACTCAAACCGCAGTGCTAGACGTGTCCCCCTGCTTAAGCAGTACATGTCCAGGCCCGTCTGAGGTTTGCAGAGTGCATTTGGAGGGATCCAGAAGAGGATTGGGGAGAATGTCATATGGTCAGATGAAACCAAAATATAACTTTTTTGTAAAAACTCAACTCGTCATTTTTGGAGGACAAAGAATGCTGAGTTGCATCCAAAGAACACCATACCTACTGTGAAGCATGGGGTGCGAAACATCATGCTTTGGGGCTGTTTTTCTGCAAAGGGACCAGGACGACTGATCCGTGTAAAGGAAAGAATGAATGGGCCATGTATCGTGAGATTTTGAGTGAAAACCTCCTTCCATCAGCAAGGGCATTGAAGATTAAACGTGGCTGGGTCTTTCCAGCATGACAATGATCCCAAACACAACGCCCGGGACAACGAAGGAGTGGCTTCGATAATAATCATTTCAAGGTCCTGGAAGGGCCTAGCTAGTCTCCAGATCTCAACCCCATAGAAAATCTTTGGAGGGGAGTTGAAAGTCCGTGTTGCAGCGACAACCCCCAAAACATCACTGCTCTAGAGGAGATCTGCATGGAGGACTGGGCCAAAATACCAGCAACAGTGTGTGAAAACCTTGTGAAGACTTACAGAAAACGTTTGACCTGTGTCATTGCCAACAAAGGGTATATAACAAAGTATTGAGAAACTTTTGTTATTGACCAAATACTTATTTTCTACCATCATTTGCAAATAAATTCATTAAAAATCCTACAATGTGATTTTCTTGATTTTTTTTTTCTCATTTTGTCTGTCATAGTTGACGTGTACCTACGGTGAAAATTACAGGCCTCTCTCATCTTTTTAAGTGGGAGAACTTGCACAATTGGTGGCTGACTAAATACTTTTTTTCCCCACTGTATATATATATATATATATTTATTTAGATGGGTGACATTATTTGCCCTGTTTCTTTGTGTTCTTGAACGTAGCCCTGTTTCTTTGTGTTCTTGAACGTAGCCCTGTTTCTTTTTGTTCTTGAACGTAGCCCTGTCTTCCATGTTTGTTCATTGATTCCACCTGTGTTAGTTACTCCCTGGTCTCATCAGCTCCTTATTTAGTTCAGTTCATTCTGTTTGTGCCTTGTGAGGTATTGTTCGTTTTGACTCTACTAAGACTTTTCCTAGCTTTGTGAGAACCAGTTATAGCTCTCAGTCCTAGTTTTGTTTCACCTGCCTGTTTGCCTTCCTGTGTATGACCATTGCCTGCCTGTGACCACGATTCCTGTCTTCTGTAAAGGCGTAATACACACCTGCTGCGCTCTGCTCGTGAATCTACACCTTTTTCTCCCTGAATATTCATTACAGTACCCTAATGTTAAGTGGCATAAATGTATAGTTATTAGGAGCAGACATCTTTAAAGATAATAAGAAAGAGGGAAAAAGATAGAGACTAAATGAAATGATGAAAGTATAAAATAGTAACCATCTGGTGAGCTAATTCCCTGACCCTACCCCAAACCCACCAACCCCCTCCCCAACTGAGGGAGTTAATAAACCATACCCTTAGACGCTAGTCTTTAAGATAGATGTACCTGCTATGCATAGCATCGCCCCAAAGAGGTTCATTCTAAATTATATGGATATGGCATTAGAAGTGCATTGACTGTTCCCTGTAACATGAATATATTGTAATCAAAGCGACAAACATCGGCAACAATAATGACTGGACTATTTATCCCCACTTGAGCATGTCTCAACAACAACAACAACAACAGAGGATGTGTTCATAGTCACCAACAGCGCCTACCCGCACACACAAATTTCAACCAATCTGCATTTTTATTTATTTTATTTATATTTCACCTTTATTTAACCAGGTAGAAGCCAGTTGAGAACAAGTTCTCATTTCCAACTGTGACCTGGCCAAGATAAAGCACCAAGGCGCCCTGAAACCTGCGCTGTGAAACAATGCACCCAAGCAGCACAGGAAAAAAGACATCAAGCTATAATGAATAAATGAAAACCTTTACCAGACGATAACTATTATCCCTCAAATATAAAATAGAGACAATTAGTTACACAATCACCATCCTCCTGAGTTCACCCTCCCAACCCCCCATTATATATATTTATATACACATGTACACACACACAAACTGTACAGCTATCAGCTAGCTGGCAATTATGTGTCCAGCCAGTGAGTAGCTTCTCCCTGCCTCGGTATCACTAACGCTAGCATACATCTCTAACAATAAACAAGTCAGCAAACGTAATAGTAGCTAAAAAATTCCCTGAAGTAATATAAACTACATAGTTCGGCTTGAAACCCAGTCAAAAAGCCACATCACTATTTAACTAAACCCCACTGGACCTCTATGAGTAAAATAAAAGTATACAGAAATAAAATGTAACTACCTGGCATAGTGTGGCTGTAGCTATAGTAACACCCTTGTAAACTTAGCGAGCTGGCTAAATAGCGCGCAGTCAACATTAGCTATGATACAACTTTACCTGGCCTGTCATTATGGTGCTAGCCATCTAGCCAGCCAGTCAACATTAGCTATGATCCAACTTTACCTGGCCTGTCATTATGGTGCTAGCCATCTAGCCAGCCAGCCAGTCAACATTAGCTATGATCCAACTTGACCTGGCCTGTCATTATGGTGCTAACCATCTAGCCAGCCAGCCAGTCAACATTAGCTATGATCCAACTTTGCCTGGCCTGTCATTATGGCGCTAGCCATCTAGCTAGCCAGCCAGCCGATCCTATGAGTCATTTGGTTGTATCCTCATGTTCTAACAGTCACTATCCACTGTATCCAAGTTCAAAAGACAGTTCCTCCTGATGTAGTAGAAGTAGTAATAAATAATAGTCTGATGTACAACAATAGTAAAATCAGACTCTGTGTTTTGATACGCCTGCGTCTCAGGGACTGGATTGGATTCAAAATGGGGTTTTAACAACTGGAAGAAGGCAACTTACAAAGAGGGGGGATTTGCAATTCATGCAAGGGCTCAATCAGAAAGCTGTAAAAGTAATGCAACACTGGTAAATGCCCTAAACAAGGAACACAACAAACAGGTTCAAGAAAATGGGGACTATATTAGAAACATAGGAGAAGTACTACTACTTACAGCCACACAAAACATTGCACAAAGAGGACACAATGAGTCTGCAGAGTCTGATAATAAAGGGAACTTCATGGCAACCCTAGAAACAATAGCTAAGCATGACACAACTGTGGAAAAAAGGTTGACTTCCATTCATAATGCAAAATACACAAGCAAAGGGATTCAGAATGAGGTTCTGAGTTGTTTGGCAGACATGGTTCCAACAGAGATGATAGAAGAAGTGAAAGACAGTGAGGTCTTCAGCATAATGGCAGACGGAAAACAAAAGATGTTAAAACAAAAGGATCAGATATCTCCAGTACTCAGGTACTATTTCAGTGGAGCTGTCCATGAGAGCTGTCTCCACTTTGAATCGGCTGATCCACTAGATGCAGCAGGGCTTACTGACTAAATCATACACATATTAGAAAGTCATGGTTCTTGAATACAAAAACCAACCTAGTAGGCCAAGCATATGGACGGTGCTTCAGTTATAGTGGCAAAAATGCAGGCGTCCAGGCAACGCATTAAAGAACAAGCAAAGCCTTTTACCTCCACTGCAGTTCACACTGTCTAAACTTAGTTTTAGTGGATACAGTCAAAGCTGTCCCTGAGGTAGGACAGTTCTTCTCCTTACTAGAAAGACTGTATGTCTTCACATCGGGGTCATATGCGCATCAACAATGGCTTAGCGTACAAAGAGAGATGTACCCAGGTGCACCTAGAGAGCTTCAGAGACTAAGTGACACTCGCTGGGCATGTCGATATATGGCTCTACATACTATTATGGATAGATTGCCTGCCGTTGAGCGAGTCCTGCAAGACATAGTCCAAGAACACAAACGGTGACAGATCTGTTGAGGCACGAGGTCTGCTTGCACAGATAGATTTACAATTCATTGTGTTCCTTGTTCCACTCCATACAAAGTTTTTGGAGAAGCAACATTTCTATCAGAGATGCTACAGTCTTCATCACTTGACCTGTCAAAGGCTGTTGATTTAGTTGAAGCCTTAGTTCAAACTTTGAATGACTACAGGGATGAGTCATTTTTTTGATGACCTATGGAATGAAGTGTTGAACACAGCTGGGCAATGTGATACTGCAATACAGCCCCCTGCAAAACCACCAAAAAAGCTAAGCTCTCAATTTAATGGAGACTGTGTTCTCAGTACAGTAGGTCAGAGGTCAGATCCAGAAATAGATAAAGACAGTTTTCGTACAACCTTTTCTACCCTGTCTTAGATCAGATGCTCAATGAGCTAACAGACGGTTCTCTAGCAAAACCTGTGACATAATGAATGGCATCCAAAACTCTAAACACCAAAAGAGATGCATTTCTCAAAGAGAAGTCCCTGTTTCCATTTGCTAGAATGTATGAATCAAATATTGAGGACTTGGGGCATGAACTACATCAGTTCAGAAGAATTTGACAAAGGAAAATCCAGAGTGGCATGCAGAGACCCTCCAGTGTAGTAGAGATAGCATTATTCATTCAGCCTTATAAAGAAGTTTTCTTTCAGCTCTTTAAACTGTGCAAAATATCTGTTTCAATCCCTGTTAGTACCGCTTCTTGTGAACAGAGTTTTTCTGCACTAAAGCTGGTGAAAACATATCTCAGGTCCACAATGTCAGATGAGAGATGGAGCAATTTAGGTTTATTAAGTATTGAGTCAAGAAGAGCAAAGACCTTGAATCCAGATGAATTTGCGGATCTTTTTGCAAGAAACCACAAAAAACGTAGTGTACAGTTGATGTAACTGATAGTGAATATGTAATGCAAATGTCAAAATGTAAATGCAAATAATAAATAGTTGAATGATTATAAACATGGTCATTTGTCCATTGATGCCTGCAATGCAGTGAAGAAAACGACATGACAACAATAATGTGTGATGCAACTGGCCCCTCTAACAGTACAACTGGCCCCAGCCTGGCCCCCTCCCACTGGGAATGTTCTAGAACCACCACTCTACACGGCTACATTGGCCCAGTTATTGTTGACTAATAATGAAGCTAGGTCGATTCAATTCAAATAATATAGCTAGTAACTTCAACATACTTACAGCTGAAATACACTGCCGTTTTCTTTGTGAACATGGTGAGATGGAGGAAGCCGCATCCACATGTAGAGTTGTGGGGGAGGGGGACAAGTTTCCCAAATAGACACTGGCTTTGGATCAGGTTTAAATTCCCCCCCACTAATGATCCTTGTTAGGTTTGGGGGAGGGGAAGCTGATCCTAGATCTGTATCTAGGAGAAACTTCACCCCAGCAAAGAGAGATGGGGGAAGGGGAGGAGAGAGAGTGTTGCTCTCAGGATTGACAGATCATGTACAACATCTACCAGTAGGAAATTGGTGTCAGAATATAATATCTGACCTTTAGCAGTTCTAATGTCTTTATTTGCTCCATTTCATGAATCTTGTTGATTGATTGCTGATATCTAGTTTCCCAGGTGAGATGGTGTTGATGAAGAGCATCCATCCGTTTTAGTACTGCATTAATAGTAATGCATTCATAGACATATAGTTGATACTGGTGGTCCTACCCATCCTCCACTTCACTCCATTAACCCTACACTTGCTGCTCACATGGTGGTTTGTCTAAATGTATCTGACTTTAGGTCAGTTTTTTAAGGTTCAGAAGGTAAAGATTGTGTTCGGCTGTGTCAGGAGCACTAGTGGTAGTGCTGCCGCTCCCAGATCACACATTGCCCTATATAAGTATATACTGTAGCAAGCTGAACCTAACACCTACCAATTACCACCTTCTGATCTCTTGGTGTAATGGATAAGGTGTTGGCTTGATAGTCGCTGGACCCGGGTTCGAGTCCCGGTTGGGGGGTAATGTAGCGACCATAATAATATAATATGCCATTTAGTAGACGCTTTTATCCAAAGCAACTTACAGTCATGCGTGCATACATTTTTGTGTATGGGTGGTCCCGGGATCGAACCCACTACCTTGGCGTTACAAGCGCCGTGCTCTACCAGCTGAGCTACAGAGGACCATAATAGTAGAGAGAATGATTTATCCAACACCTAGCCACATCATCGAGAGGTTCGGACCTCTTGGCGTAGCGCTTGTTGGGTTCTGACTTCTAAACATGAAATAGACTTATTCATGTCACTGAGGAGAGAGGGAATGTATAACGTTTCCATTCTGTCAGGATATGTTATTGTTAGTCATCAGGGATCCTATTGGAGGAGAAGAGACACAGTCTGGTACAAGTCAACATGACAGCCGTGAGTTGGGGAGGAGTGAGCAATTTGGGCAGAGGTCAGGTTAGATGAAGTGAGGAAGAACATATATCACTCATCTTCTGGATAGCAACAGAGGTGTATTGGCTGTTCAGATGTGGAAGGAGGGGCTCAGCATAGGAGAAAGGGTTAAATACCAGTGCTTGTGTGAATATGTTTCTTTGTCTTATGCAGCTGTATGATCCAATGGGTGAATAAACTTGGTTTGAGCTTTACTAAACGTCCCTGAGTTTTACTAGGTTCATTTAGAACCTAACACGCTTAAGGTGTTGGCTTGACAGTTGATGGACTCAGATTCAAAACCCGTTTGGGGCTTCCCCCTGAATTCACTACAATATATTTGTTTGCCTACGGGCAGGGAGACCCGGGTTTGAGATGAAAGGGGCATTACACCGTTGCTGTTTGCAAAAAAACACTACATTGGTGGAAGCAGTGGAATGGTGCCTTGGGGAGAGGTGTGCACATTTCATGGGCGGGATCTGTACCCAGGTGTCCATGGGAAACACCAGTGTCTTCACCATTAGACCAAGAGGTAATGCCCTCTTGAGCTGAGGGTGACACTGATTTTGAAGTTGAAGGCAGGACTACCTCATTACAGATCATGAGACAGACTCATGTTTTCTCCACACATGGGATAGTGTAAAAGGAACTTTGCCTAGGGAAGCCCATGCTAGAAGTGATAGGAGGTGGAAGTTAGAGAATTAGTCCAGTAACTGAAAGGTCACTGGTTTGAGTCCTGAGCCAGACAACAAAACGTGGGATTGGATCTGAACTGGCAGATCTGTGACCAACCCCTTCAGAAAGACAAATTCCCTTTGTTCCCTGTAACATGGACTAATAAAGTTGTACTGTGCTGTGCTGTGCTGCACTTTATTGAACAGAACCTGAGAGTCCAGCATGTCAGGGGATGGGGTGGGGGGTGGGGGGGTGAGAGCAGCAGTGGGGGATGGGTAGCTAGTCCTTGATTGGCTGTAGACCTGGGAGCCACAACTGCAAAAGAGAAATTCAATCTTCCCTTTTTATCAGCCTAGCCAACATACTGTTTTACACACCCTTTTTGTGGACTGTTAATGTTTTTATTTAAAATCAACACTGAGCTTTTCATGCTATAATCTGTTATTTCTCAAATCTGATAGGAAGAGGTTAACTGATTTAATAGTTCAATATTGAAACCATATACAATATGCACTAGAAATGGTTGTAATGAAAACCTGAGACACTCCTATAGACCTATGGAATTATGAGGGGGAAAATGATGTATTTCTGAAAGATGTCCGGGAATGTCTGAAGCGTCCGAGGATGGAATGTCCAGTGGATGTCTCAGTCAATTAAAAACAAAAAGGTAATTGTATTCTTTAAGATGTCCCGTTTACTGCTAGCCTAAACAGATCCATTTGACCCCCCTAAAAGAGCGTCCGTGGGATGTCTCAGTCAACCAAGAAAAAGACCCAGAGGACCAGAAGGCCTGAAGACATACATCTTCAAGAGACTCCTTTTCATATTGAATTTTGATATCTAACTATGCATATATATATATATATATACATTATTTATGTTTTATATTATAAATGAATGTTTTTAATAATGTATTGTATGAAATGATATAGTATATAATGAATGAGATGTTGTGTTATTGATTTTTTTAAACGAGAATGGACTCTACCTACATATGTATATATCCTACTGTTTATACCAAACAAATGTCAATTTTATGTGACATGTCTCAAGGTGTCTCAGAACCCATGAAAATGCATGCCAAACCAAGTCTCTACTCAAGAGAGGACCACTGGCTTCCCCTAGTGGATGTACAGCTACATCACAGTTATAGAAAAATTACTAGTCAATTGATTATGTGTGTGTGTGTGTGTGTGTATCTAGAATGTTAGTATAATATTATATATATATATATATATATATATATATATATATATATATCTACCTACATATGTATTTATCCTACTGTTTTTAACAAACAAATTTCTATTTTATGTGAAGTGTCTAATCAAGAGTGGACCACTGGCTCCACCTAGTGGATGTTCAGTTACATCACAGTTGTAGAAAATAAATACCTAGCACAATAGTATACTATTCTATATCCCTCTCTCAATGGATAACAATTCACTCAATGTATAACAATGGTTTTTTAAATATTTAACAGTATTTCAATATTTGGTTTTGCAGACATTTTAAGACTGGATGACATACAATTTTCAGGTAATTAATATTGTTATTTTATTTATTTGTTTTTTTTAAGGGGGTAGATCAGCTTAATATTGCAGATAGATTGTATCTTCCATCAATGTAATTGTCTGCATCACTTCCAGTCCCCCATGTTTTTATATATATACACACACACACATATTTACATTTACGTCATTTAGCAGACGCTCTTATCCAGAGTGAGTGAGTGCATACATTATTTAATGTTTTTCTCCATACTGGCCCCCCAGTGGGAATCGAACCCACAACCCTGGCGTTGCAAACGCCATGCTCTACTAACTGATCTACGTCCCTGCCGGCCATTCCCTCCCCTACCCTGGACGACGCTGGGCCAATTGTGAGCTGCCCCATGGGTCTCCCGGGTCGAGGCCGGCTACGACAGAGCCTGGATTTGAACCAGGATCTCTAGTAGACCACTGCGCCACTCGGGAGATAATACACATACACATACATATACACATATATACATATATATACATACACACATACAGTGAGGGAAAAGGTATTTGATCCCCTGCTGATTTTGTGATTGACAGTTATTTTGTGTTTCTTCCATTTGCGAATAATCGCACCAACTGTTGTCACCTTCTCACCAAGCTGCTTGGCGATGGTCTTGTAGCCCATTCCAGCCGTGTGTAGGTCTACAATCTTGTCCCTGACATCCTTGGAGAGCTCTTTGGTCTTGGCCATGGTGGAGAGTTTGGAATCTGATTGATTGATTGCTTCTGGACAAGGTCTTTTATACAGGTAACAAACTGATATTAGGAGCACTCCTTTTAAGAGTGTGCTCCTAATCTCAGCTCGTTACCTGTATAAAAGACACCTGGGAGCCAGAAATCTTTCTGATTGAGAAGGGGTCAAATACTTATTTCCCTCATTAAAATGCGAATCAATTCTATAACATTTTTGAAATGCTTTTTTTCTGGATTTTTTTGTTGCTATTCTGTCTCTCACTGTTCAAATAAACCTACCATTAAAATTATAGACTGATCATTTCTTTGTCATTGGGCAAACGTACAAAATCAGCAGGGGATCAAATACTTTTTCCCCTCACTGTACCATTAAAATTATAGACTGATCATTTCTTTGTCAGTGGGTAAAACATACAATATCAGCAGGGGATCAAATACTTTTTTCCCTCACTGTACATACATTCAGTACATATACTTTAAAAAAATATATATTCCCCTTTTATTACTTTCCAACCCCACCACCCCTTCCCTACTTGGAGTAAACTAGTGAACAACAATGCTTAGGCCTCTACTTCCAGGTTATACATACTATATACATTTTATGGACCCAGTCAATTTTACAATAATTATATTTTGTTTGTTTTTGCTCCTGAACTTCTTCTACTCTCAACCTCTCTGATCATTTTCATGATGTCCATCCGGTTTGCTTCTATATGCCATATCTTTCTAACTGTGCTCTTTCCCAAAAGCTCCCAACATACAACCTATATACTTATTATGGACACAGTATGCTTACATTATTAGTTATCTTGTTATTATTTGTTATTCGTCCCATCCTTCAACTCCATTCAACACCTCCCATCTATCTCTTAACACCATCCATATAGGATTTCTATTTGCCATATATATTTCAATATATATATCAGCTCTGTGTTCATCCTGTGCAGTGCAGTCAAGATGAGCCATCCAAGATGTCCGCCCTCAGCACAAAAAGGTGTGTTTACAATCTTAAATATAATCCCTGCCCACATATAATGTGATCAATCCCTCTATATGCTACTCAATGCTAAGTCGTTTTCTCTCAATACAATCTCAGGGTTGGATCATTTCTGCTGTGTCTGAATATCTGGTGACTGACTGCCCATGGTTTTCACTTAATTGTTCCAGTTCACCACTTCCATAAGGTCTGTAAAGTCAGTCTATTTCCAGCCTGCAGTCATTTGATCCTAGATTTGCTGTTTTCCTTTTCACTGTATGTATTTTACAATGACACCTTTTGTGGTGAGGGCGGACATCTTGGATGGCTCATCTTCGACTGCACTGCACAGGATGAACACAGAGGTACACAGAATGTAACTTCACTTAATACAGAGTGCCTTCAACCTGACAATATAACACAAACATTGTACTGAACACAGTACCCAGGTACATGATTTACCAACCGGCTTCTCAGCTCACAATAAGGTTGGATGCCAGCCACCGAAGAAGAAGGGGCGAGGGGCGACAACAGTAGCTAGCTAGCTGTCCACCTGTAGACAGTGTCCTTCGCCCCCCTGCCTGTTGGGCACTGTTTTACCACTGTTCTGTTAACGACGGCGAGGAGAGGTGTTTGGCAGGCTGGAGCGAAGGACACTGTCTTTTAATTCAATCAAACCCAGTGGGGGCTGGGCAGGTGGGGGGTGGGGGGGGCCTGTGCCCATACAGCCGTCCAAAACTGAGTGCTGCTTTAAACTCTGGTTTGGGTTTGCGGGGGGTTCATTCAAGAACCAATGGGGTCAAAACGTTAGCTAGCTACAACATTTCAAAATTAGCTAACACTAGCCAGCTAGCTAGCAAAACTTTGCACATGTTCTTCTCCTAAAGAATGCAGGAGAACAGGGACTACCACTTAGCAGGAGTTTTTTGTGTACATTTGGAGAAACTGTTGATATGGGTGGTAGTAGTCATGTGGAACCTATTGATATTAAGAGGGCGTCAGCATTATGAAAGGATCCTCCAGGAACATGTTCACCTTCAGGTTCCTCCAAGAATCATTTATGATAAGAAAGGTTCAAATATGAACCCATTGATCAGGAAAGGTTCCCAGAGGAACTCTCCAAAGGTAAGAACCTTTTTTACATTTAAACTTTTTCTAATTGAACCCCTAATTCTTAGTGTGTTCTTCTGAAATAGGCTACATTTTCTTAATGTCATGTTTCTTTAGACCTGTCTAAAATAAATAATTTTACATTTTAGTCATTTAGCAGACGCTCTTATCCAGAGCGACATACAGTTAGTGAATGCATACATTTTCATACTGGAGTTATTGTGATGGTGTAGGCTATTGAATGGATTTATTAGACTTTTTAAATATAGATGTTCCAAAGGTCCGCATCAGTGGCTTGCAGGCTATGTGTGGAATCCAGGAGATGGTAAATGTGTTGATGTTAATTAAGGTCAATAAGCATGAGACCGGCAGTTATCTGAATGACAGTCACCGGCTGACAGAATGTCATGACCGACACAGCTTTAGGTGACATCAATAAGGGATCATAAGCTTTCACCTGGATTCACCTGGTCAGTCTATGTCATGGAAAGAGCAGGTATCCCTAATGTTTTGTCCACACAGTGTATATCATGTGTATATAACAAATATACCAACTTGAACTTAGAAGGGAAGGAGGAGGGCAGCCAGAAAGGGAGGGGAAAAGATGGACGGGTTTGTGGTTAGATTGTAGGTGAACATAACTTAGAAAATACACAGGCCCTTAAGTAATGTGTCCTCAAATATTATTTCAACTAATAATCTCACATTAGCTGACGAAATGAAATGAATCATAGAGGTCTTATAACTAATTCCATTCTACAGGCTCATTTGTTTTGTCTCGTGTTTATATTCATATACCCTGGGGGGCCATGTAGCTTCGTATCTGTCATGTTTGGAGTTGTGTTGCGCTGTTATGCCTTTATAGTTGAGTTGCCTTGGTCCTGTCAGTATACAGTAACTTTAAAGAGGAACTGCACCTAAAAAAACACACCTCTCATTTAGAAAACAGCCTCTGGGGGACCGAAATGAGTGAGAAACATTCATTCTTCTGTTAAAATTGACTACAGAATGATAAAGAGGCTGGCAGATGACGGCTGGCAGCACACAAGTAATCATCCATTTGGAGTGAAGCTGCACGCCACCCGGTCCTAATGTCTGTGGGACATTTGAGTTGACTTTAGATATCTCTATGTGGCTAGTTAGGGACCATCTGTAAATTACACAATGTTCATGGGACAATATGTAAAAATGTCAATAGCTCCAAATAGCTTAAATTACTTAAAAATCAAATCAACTATACATTTTAGAAATTCATATACAAATGAATTTCTAAATGAGACAATGACACTATTGTTCATTTACAAATATTGAAATAATTTAAAGAGAAAATGTAAAGATTTGACACTATTGTCTCATTTTCATTGTGTAATTTATTGCCGGTCCCTAACTAGACCCTGATATAGGCTATCCAAAGTCAGTCAGGTGACATTTGGGAACCTGTAAACACACACAAGAGACACCCACATCAAACCACACCACAAAACCAACTCACGTTTGAATTCAGTCATGGCCGCTAATATTTCTAAACAAACCCAATCTAAAACGAGGCCAAATCAGGAAGTGCAGTCGCCCTTTAAAACTAACTAATGACATGTTGCACCTCAACCTTTCTACCTTTCAGATGAGCCAAGGAGGAGAACAGATGACAACAGCAGGCCAGTGGATCCCTTAGAACAGCAGCAGCCAGGGGCAAATGGTAGGGAGGAGGATGATTTAGGTGACCCAGACACAGGCCTTGGGCTGAGGCTGTCACTACATTGTGTCAGCCGGTTATTGTCATGTAAAAGACTGCCGGTCTCACAGTAATTTACCGTTAATTAAAATAAACACATTTAGCATCTCCAGGCCTCCACTGCATACAAGCCGCATACAGTGCCTTGCAAAAGTATTCATCCCCCTTGGCGTTTTTCCTATTTTTTTGTTGCATTACAACCTGTAATTTAAATGGATTTTTATTTGGATTTAATGTAATGGACATACACAAAATAGTCCAAATTGGTGAAGTGAAATGAAAAAAAAACTTGTTTCAAAAAATAAAAATAAACTAATAACGGAAAAGTGGTGCATGCATATGTATTCACCCCCTTTGCTATGAATCCCCTAAATAAGATCTGGTGCAACCAATTACCTTAGTTAAATAAAGTCCACCTGTGTGCAATGTAAGTGTCACATGATCTCAGTATATATACACCTGTTCTGAAAGACCCCAGAGTCTGCAACACCACTAAGCAAGGGGCACCACCAAGCAAGCGGCACCATGAAGACCAAGGAGCTCTCCAAACAGGTCAGGGACAAAGTTGTGGGAGAAGTACAGATCAGGGTTGGGTTATAAAAAAAAACAGAAACTTTGAACATCCCACGGAGGGAGACTACTCTCCCAGGCAGCTCTCGAGACCAGGTTTCTTTCTGATTGTGTCTTTCACTATGAATGGCCTGGCACTGTCCATCTGTTCCCAGTAGATGGCGATCTCCGTCCATCATAAGTCTGGCGCCTGAGGGTGTTGACAGGAAAACAGACACTTTCCATTTAGCCTACTCACGAATTGGTTTAGAACGTCAACGGTTGGAATATCAACCAAAACTCCATCGGGAGTACAATAAATTATAGCCTTAAGTTTAAAAACAAATCTCTACATGTTCAACATTTCAATGGTTCTATTTAACAGGGCATAGGTTTTGTTTCGAAATGTATTACCAAGACGGAGGAAATCCCATAAGCATTTATAGTTTTTATTAGTTAGGGGTAAGTCAATTCCCATACTTTTACCAAATGTGAACAAATGGCAATCTTTTTCTTAGACTATTTCCCAGAGCCTTTAGACAGTCATACAATGCTTTAACCTTATCTTTATCAAATGATCCATAAAGGGACCAACTCAGAATACTTTTCTCACCCCTTACGTACATCTACGTTTGGGTGTGCAAGTTTGTAAAACAATTATTATGATTATTATTGCCATGATAACTTTATCAAATCTCCAGTAATCGATTATACACACATACAATTTCTCATTTTTTTCCCCATATCTTCACAGAAGCCATATATTGGAACCCCTAGATAACATTATATATCGAAACGTATTATTCAATCAGCTGACTAGGCAAATTCCAATCTCTTATTATCAACATTTCAATCTTATTATGCAATGATTGGTTCAGTAGTCTTCAGGCTTGGTGTCCTAAGAGTTCAGTTCTCCTTACATTTCCACCTAATCTGTCACGGTTCTCTCTTTGATACCCACACTCATTTTATTGGTTATTAATCTGATCCTTCACAGTCTAAGAAATAACATCCCAGACTCTCCTCATTCACACGGAGGCTATTCCTCCTGCTAAAAGGTTAGTCATTCACAGGTATTCTCTCATACATGCATGTTCAACACACCATGCCCGGCGCCTCCAGGGGGCAGACGAGGGCAATGCCCCCTTAGTTGGAATATTGTGCCTCCTCAGTTCTGTATCCCTATTCTGTCCCACAATCTGCCCCCTCCGTCATGCCCAACCCATTGGTTGTGTATGCTTCGTTCAAGCAACTCCCTTGCACGCATCATACCTACGTCATACACATTTTACCGGTTAGAGAGGCGGGGGTCAATCTGACCGTTTAGGTTTACTTTCAAAGTTACGTACTACAAAAAACCAAAACATTCACCGCTCAGCTGGATGGAATGTAGCTAATTTTACCAGTTAGGTAGGTAGCTGGATGGAATGTAGCTAATGTTAACAGTTAGGTAGGTAGCTGGATGGAATGTAGCTAATGTTAACAGTTAGGTAGGTAGCTGGATGGAATGTAGCTAATGTTAACAGTTAGGTAGGTAGCTGATAGTTTGATGGATATTAGAAAGTGGCTTCTCCAGGGCACAACAGCAGCATCGGATCAAAGCAGCGGGAGGAGGAGGAGAAGCCTGCCACAGAGGCCAAAGGCAAGGCTGCTGAGTGGTTTGTGGGGCTGTTTAAAGTCCTGAGGAGGGTTAATGAGGTAACGTACTGTAGTGTATTGAAATTATGATGGTGTTAAATGTTTTAATGTGGAACTGAAAGAATGGTGATTTTGGTATCAAGAGGGAATGTTTTAGAGTAACGCCGCCTACAATAGACAGGAAGTGTGGTGTAGACACGGGATTGGACAGTAGAGGGAGCCACCCACATCTTGGGAGGTTATATATAAGGGGTGAAGGGGCAGGAAAGCATTCAGATTAAATTGGAACGATGCTCCTCCAGACAACGCGTGTCTGATAACGGCTGTAACCTCGTGGTATGAATAAAGGCCTTTACAACACGACAGCCCTAAGTGGATTCTTTGATCGACCGCAATACCCACCAGCATTCGACAGCGATACCACAGTACCTTTGCAACTCCCAGCTGATTACCGTATTAACACGACTTTTTTTTGTTTACACCTCTCTCCTTTGTTTGGGTTACAGCCCTGTGTTATATATGTATATATATATTTATATATATATATATATATATATATATATATATATATATATATATATCGTGTTTGGGTTACAGCCCTGTGTTATATATATATATATATATATATCGTGTTTGAGTTACAGCCCTGACTGAATTCACCGTCAGTAAGAATGGAAGGGATGAGTCCATCTACACTACTAACTATAGCAGGACACCATCAGTAAGAAGTGGACGGGATGGAGTCCATCTACACTACTAACTATATCAGGACACCATCAGTAAGAATGGAAGGGATGGAGTCCATCTACACTACTAACTATAGCAGGACACCATCAGTAAGAATGGAAGGGATGGAGTCCATCTACACTACTAACTATAGCAGGACACCATCAGTAAGAATGGAAGGGATGGAGTCCATCTACACTACTAACTATAGCAGGACACCATCAGTAAGAATGGAAGGGATGGAGTCCATCTACACTACTAACTATAGCAGGACACCATCAGTAAGAATGGACGGGATGGAGTCCATCTACACTACTAACTATAGCAGGACACCATCAGTAAGAATGGACGGGATGGAGTCCATCTACACTACTAACTATAGCAGGACACCATCAGTAAGAATGGAAGGGATGGAGTCCATCACACTACTAACTATAGCAGGACACCATCAGTAAGAATGGACGGGATGGAGTCCATCTACACTACTAACTATAGCAGGACACCATCAGTAAGAATGGACGGGATGGAGTCCATCTACACTACTAACTATAGCAGGACACCATCAGTAAGAATGGACGGGATGGAGTCCATCTACACTACTAACTATAGCAGGACACCATCAGTAAGAATGGAAGGGATGGAGTCCATCTACACCACTAACTATAGCAGGACACCATCAGTAAGAATGGAAGGGATGGAGTCCATCTACACTACTAACTATAGCAGGACACCATCAGTAAGAATGGAAGGGATGGAGTCCATCTACACTACTAACTATAGCAGGACACCATCAGTAAGAATGGAAGGGATGAAGTCCATCTACACTACTAACTATAGCAGGACACCATCAGTAAGAATGGAAGGGATGGAGTCCATCTACACTACTAACTATAGCAGGACACCATCAGTAAGAATGGAAGGGATGGAGTCCATCTACACTACTAACTATAGCAGGACACCATCAGTAAGAATGGAAGGGATGGAGTCAATCTGCTCTACTAACTATAGCAGGACACCATCAGTAAGAATGGAAGGGATGGAGTCCATCTACACTACTAACTATAGCAGGACACCATCAGTAAGAATGGAAGGTCCTCATTTGGGTGCTGGTCACAGGAGGAGCAAGAAAGGCTGCCTTTCTAATGACTTCTGGAGTCCCACTCCTCTTACACATGCAGAGAGAAAAAACAACATGGCTGCTGTTTAAATGAACTGTAGAGTACTATTAAAAACAATCAGGGTGAATAACAGGGATAGAGGACATAACCAGAAACTATTATCTACAAACTACAATATACTACCACTGATGTTATAACAACCAGTACACTACTAAATGAAGTATAAAACAGGAGACCGTGAGCATAGACATAACTCCAGCAGATGATGCCACATGTAGTTCAGGTGGTCTGCAGAGACCCAACTCCAGCAGATGATGCCGAATGTAGTTCAGGTGGTCTGCAGAGACCCAACTCCAGCAGATGATGCCAAATGTAGTTCAGGTGGTCTGCAGAGACCCAACTCCAGCAGATGATGCCAAATGTAGTTCAGGTGGTCTGCAGAGACCCAACTCCAGCAGATGATGCCAAATGTAGTTCAGGTGGTCTGCAGAGACCCAACTCCAGCAGATGATGCCAAATGTAGTTCAGGTGGTCTGCATGAGGTTCAGGTGGCAGGAGGTGTCCTCAGGCTCACAAGCATCTAAAGGATGATTGAACACTTCAGTGTAGCGTGTCGAGGTACAGGAGAACAAGGATGGAGAAACACAACCATAAACACTGACCTATATACACACACACACATGGCTGGGAGTCCCAGAGAAGAGGTTAGAAAACAACTGATGTTGTAGATTCTCAGAAACTGCTGAGGCCTCTTCTGATCCTGGAAATGGTAGAAGCTGCTCTTGCAGGGCTCAAGAGAAGAGTCAGTCATATTCCCATAAAATGGAAAACAAAGCCTGTACTTACAAAAAATGGTGAATTCAATCAAATGTGAGATTAAACCTTACACACTTTTGCAATTACTCAGGAGGAAGATATAGCTGAGAAACATCATGCGTAGGGACATCAGTCTGCACAAGTCCTTCGAGGACCTTAAGAAAGTGGGTCATGCTGTGTGCGAGGATCACTTGGAAGAGTGTTTTATTCTGATTAAGGTCCAGCTACTATCTCTGTCAATAAAAATACATGTAAGTCACATGATACTTTTCTCTTTCAACAGTGTTCATGGAAGACCCTGTCCTCCGAGGCAGCACCTACCAGAATAAATAGCAGGAATCCACCCCCTCAATCTGCAACAGATGCACGGCGTTGTAGAAAAAGAAGTAAGCCAACTACAAAGTTCGTAGCAATTAAAGATGCATCGTTATTGTTTTATATCAACACAACAGGTTTAAAGTCTTGAATTGTCTATTTTTGAAGGAGAGGACAGGGAAGCAGATGGAGGAGTTTTAGGTGAGAAAGACAGAGAGAACAAGAGAGTGAAGGAGAGCGTAGACCCAGCTCCAGCAGAGACCCAGCTCCAGCAGAGACCCAGCTCCAGCAGAGACCCAGCTCCAGCAGAGACCCAGCTCCAGCAGAGACCCAGCTTCCGCAGAGACCCAGGCTCCAGCAGAGACCCAGCTCCAGCAGAGACCCAGCTCCAGCAGAGACCCAGCTCCCGCAGAGACCCAGCTCCAGCAGAGCCCAGCTCCACCAGAGACCCAGCTCCAGCAGAGACCCAGCTCCCGCAGAGCCCAGCTCCAGCAGAGACCCAGCTCCAGCAGAGACCCAGCTCCAGCAGAGACCCAGCTCCAGCAGAGGAAGCAGCAGATGCTGAATTTAGTTCAACGGTCTGCAGGAAGGGGGTCTGTCAGGTGACAGAGGTGGCAGGAGGCGTCCTCACAAGCATACAGGAGGAGGCTCAGATGACAGAAGGAGGCGTCCTCACAAGCATACAGGAGGAGGCTCAGATGACAGAAGGAGGCGTCCCTACAAGCATACAGGAGGAGGCTCAGATGACAGAAGGAGGCGTCCTCACAAGCATACAGGAGGAGGCTCAGGTGACAGAAGGAGGCGTCCACACAAGCATACAGGAGGAGGCTCAGGTGTCAAAGTCAAATCTCATACAGATGTTTGGTTTTCTAAACTCCTAGAAAAGAAGCTGTCAAAATCACAAAACAACTACAGGCAAATGCAAACCAGGCATGCCACAAAACTAAAAGCAATCAAAACCAAGTACGTCGTCATCTTAGAGATTGGAATAACACATATGTTGACTTCTAATAGACAACATTAGGATTGATTATACGATATGGTGATTTCATCATGCAGCTATCCTCTTTATAATGTGTAGAACACAACAAGATCCAATGTTGGAGGCCATGGAGTCACTACCTCCACATCTAAAGGACTTCTTCAAACTACAGTGTTGGAGGCCATGGAGTCACTACCTCCACATCTAAAGGACTTCTTCAAACTCCAGTGTTGGAGGCCATGGAGTCACTACCTCCACATCTAAAGGACTTCTTCAAACTCCAGTGTTGGAGGCCATAGAGTCATTACCTCCACATCTAAAGGACTTCTTTAAACTCCAGTGCAGTGTGTAGAGAAATAAGAGAGGGCGGAGGTTCTCTGTGGAGATAAAACAACTTGGAATACAGCTGTACCAACACAGTCCTTCCACTTACAGATTTCAGTGTAAAAATATTATCCTGTCATCCCTGAGTACCCTAATAAGACACTTAATTTACTTACTTCTGCCTTGTTTACGTCTCCCACACAGGGATTTGGCTATTTCCTGGCTAAATAGGACTCACTGTAAGTAACAATGTCTATATACAATAGTCCAGTTTGATCATAGGACTGACTAAGTAACAATGTCTATATACAATAGTCCAGTTTCATAATAGGACTCACTGTAAGTAACAATGTCTATATACAATAGTCCAGTTTGATCATAGGACTGACTAAGTAACAATGTCTATATACAATAGTCTAGTTTGATCATAGGACTGACTAAGTAACAATGTCTATATACAATAGTCTAGTTTGATCATAGGACTGACTAAGTAACAATGTCTATATACAATAGTCCAGTTTGATCATAGGACTGACTAAGTAACAATGTCTATATACAATAGTCCAGTTTGATCATAGGACTGACTAAGTAACAATGTCTATATACAATAGTCCAGTTTGATCATAGGACTGACTAAGTAACAATGTCTATATACAATAGTCCAGTTTGATCATTGGACTGACTAAGTAACAATGTCTATATACAATAGTCCAGTTTGATCATTGGACTGACTAAGTAACAATGTCTATATACAATAGTCCAGTTTGATCATAGGACTGACTAAGTAACAATGTCTATATACAATAGTCCAGTTTGATCATAGGACTGACTAAGTAACAATGTCTATATACAATAGTCCAGTCTCATCACTCTGTAGCTCAATTGGTAGAGCATGGCGCTTGTAACGCCAGGGTAGTGGGTTCGATCCCCGGGACCACCCATACGTAAAAATGTATGCACACATGACTGTAAGTCGCTTTGGATAAAAGCGTCTGCTAAATGGCATATTATTATTATATTATTACTACAATATATTCGGAATTTACAGTAATTACTTTAAATGTGACAGGTCATCAATGTTGTGTGTGACCAGTCACCCTGTAATATGAAGTCCATGAAACTCCTTGGAGCCAGTCTAAATGCTGAGGACCACACTGACGGGGCACACTGAAACTCCTTGGAGCCAGTCTAAATGCTGAGGACCACACTGACGGGGCACACTGAAACTCCTTGGAGCCAGTCTAAATGCTGAGGGCCACACTGACGGGGCACACTGAAACTCCTTGGAGCCAGTCTAAATGCTGAGGACCACACTGACGGGGCACACTGGAACTCCTTGGAGCCAGTCTAAATGCTGAGGACCACACTGACGGGGCACACTGAAACTCCTTGGAGCCAGTCTAAATGCTGAGGACCACACTGACGGGGCACACTGAAACTCCTTGGAGCCAGTCTAAATGCTGAGGACCACACTGACGGGCACACTGAAACTCCTTGGAGCCAGTCTAAATGCTGAGGACCACACTGACGGGGCACACTGAAACTCCTTGGAGCCAGTCTAAATGCTGAGAACCACACTGACGGGGCACACTGAAACTCCTTGGAGCCAGCCTAAATGCTGAGGGCCACACTGACGGGGCACACTGAAACTCCTTGGAGCCAGTCTAAATGCTGAGGACCACACTGACGGGGCACACTGAAACTCCTTGGAGCCAGTCTAAATGCTGAGGACCACACTGACGGGGCACACTGAAACTCCTTGGAGCCAGTCTAAATGCTGAGGACCACACTGACGGGGCACACTGAAACTCCTTGGAGCCAGTCTAAATGCTGAGGACCACACTGACGGGGCACACTGAAACTCCTTGGAGCCAGTCTAAATGCTGAGGACCACACTGACGGGGGCACACTGAAACTCCTTGGAGCCAGTCTAAATGCTGAGGACCACACTGACGGGGCACACTGAAACTCCTTGGAGCCAGTCTAAATGCTGAGGACCACACTGACGGGGCACACTGAAACTCCTTGGAGCCAGTCTAAATGCTGAGGACCACACTGACGGGGCACACTGAAACTCCTTGGAGCCAGTCTAAATGCTGAGGACCACACTGACGGGGCACACTGAAACTCCTTGGAGCCAGTCTAAATGCTGAGGACCACACTGACGGGGCACACTGAAACTCCTTGGAGCCAGTCTAAATGCTGAGGACCACACTGACGGGGCACACTGAAACTCCTTGGAGCCAGTCTAAATGCTGAGGACCACACTGACGGGGCACACTGAAACTCCTTGGAGCCAGTCTAAATGCTGAGGACCACACTGACGGGGCACACTGAAACTCCTTGGAGCCAGTCTAAATGCTGAGGACCACACTGACGGGGCACACTGAAACTCCTTGGAGCCAGTCTAAATGCTGAGGACCACACTGACGGGACACACTGAAACTCCTTGGAGCCAGTCTAAATGCTGAGGACCACACTGACGGGGCACACTGAAACTCCTTGGAGCCAGTCTAAATGCTGAGGACCACACTGACGGGGCACACTGAAACTCCTTGGAGCCAGTCTAAATGCTGAGGACCACACTGACGGGGGCACACTGAAACTCCTTGGAGCCAGTCTAAATGCTGAGGACCACACTGACGGGACACACTGGAACTCCTTGGAGCCAGTCTAAATGCTGAGGACCACACTGACGGGGCACACTGGAACTCCTTGGAGCCAGTCTAAATGCTGAGGACCACACTGACGGGGCACACTGAAACTCCTTGGAGCCAGTCTAAATGCTGAGGACCACACTGACGGGGAACACTGCATCACAGTTGAAGACCACAAAATCCCCATCATCTTTGATGTTCCGCATTTGGTAAAATCAGTACGGAACAACTTCAAGCGTCATGGGATGAAGGTAGATTCAAAGATGTTATAATTACAAGGAAAATATATATTTTGTACAATAAAAACGAACTAATGTCATTCCTTTAAACCCACCAGATCAGAGATGATGAAATCCTTTGGGACCATCTGGTGTTGTTTTTCAAGATGGACAGAAGGCTCCCAATCAGTATGGCACCAAAGCTGACGGACAAACTCATTCATCTGACACCCTTCACAAACATGCGAGTGAAGCTGGCAACACAGGTGTTTAGCCACACTGTCTCCACAGGTAAAGAAGCACATCAGCATAAATACACTGTCTCCACAGGTAAAGAAGCACATCAGCATAAATACACTGTCTCCACAGGTAAAGAAGCACATCAGCATAAATACACTGTCTCCACAGGTAAAGAAGCACATCAGCATAAATACACTGTCTCCACAGGTAAAGAAGCACATCAGCATAAATACACTGTCTCCACAGGTAAAGAAGCACATCAGCATAAATACACTGTCTCCACAGGTAAAGAAGCACATCAGCATAAATACACTGTCTCCACAGGTAAAGAAGCACATCAGCATAAATACACTGTCTCCACAGGTAAAGAAGCACATCAGCATAAATACACTGTCTCCACAGGTAAAGAAGGACATCAGCATAAATACACTGTCTCCACAGGTAAAGAAGCATATCAGCATAAATACACTGTCTCCACAGGTAAAGAAGCACATCAGCATAAATACACTGTCTCCACAGGTAAAGAAGCACATCAGCATAAATACACTGTCTCCACAGGTAAAGAAGCACATCAGCATAAATACACTGTCTCCACAGGTAAAGAAGCACATCAGCATAAATACACTGTCTCCACAGGTAAAGAAGCACATCAGCATAAATACACTGTCTCCACAGGTAAAGAAGCACATCAGCATAAATACACTGTCTCCACAGGTAAAGAAGCACATCAGCATAAATACACTGTCTCCACAGGTAAAGAAGCACATCAGCATAAATACACTGTCTCCACAGGTAAAGAAGCACATCAGCATAAATACACTGTCTCCACAGGTAAAGAAGCACATCAGCATAAATACACTGTCTCCACAGGTAAAGAAGCACATCAGCATAAATACACTGTCTCCACAGGTAAAGAAGCACATCAGCATAAATACACTGTCTCCACAGGTAAAGAAGCACATCAGCATAAATACACTGTCTCCACAGGTAAAGAAGCACATCAGCATAAATACACTGTCTCCACAGGTAAAGAAGCACATCAGCATAAATACACTCTCTCCACAGGTAAAGAAGCACATCAGCATAAATACACTGTCTCCACAGGTAAAGAAGCACATCAGCATAAATACACTGTCTCCACAGGTAAAGAAGCACATCAGCATAAATACACTGTCTCCACAGGTAAAGAAGCACATCAGCATAAATACACTGTCTCCACAGGTAAAGAAGCACATCAGCATAAATACACTGTCTCCACAGGTAAAGAAGCACATCAGCATAAATACACTGTCTCCACAGGTAAAGAAGCACATCAGCATAAATACACTGTCTCCACAGGTAAAGAAGCACATCAATCAATCAATCAATCAATTTTATTTTATATAGCCCTTCTTACATCAGCTAATATCTCGAAGTGCTGTACAGAAACCCAGCCTAAAACCCCAAACAGCTAGTAATGCAGGTGTAGAAGCACGGTGGCTAGGAAAAACTCCCTAGAAAGGCAAAACCTAGGAAGAAACCTAGAGAGGAACCAGGCTATGAGGGTGGCCAGTCCTCTTCTGGCTGTGCCGGGTGGAGATTATAACAGAACCATGCCAAGATGTTCAAAAATGTTCATAAGTGACAAGCATGGTCAAATAATAATCAGGAATAAATCTCAGTTGGCTTTTCATAGCCGATCATTAGAGTTTAAAACAGCAGGTCTGGGACAGGTAGGGGTTCCATAACCGCAGGCAGAACAGTTTAAACTGGAATAGCAGCAAGGCAAGGCGGACTGGGGACAGCAAGGAGTCACCACGGCCGGTAGTCCCGACGTATGGTCCTAGGGCTCAGGTCTCTCAGTTGGCTTTTAATAGCCGATCATTAGGAGTTGAAAACAGCAGGTCTGGGACAGGTAGGGGTTTCGTAGCCGCAGGCAGAACAGTTGAAACTGGAATAGCAGCAAGGCCAGGCGGACTGGGGACAGCAAGGTGTCATCATGCCCGGTAGTCCTGACGTATGGTCCTAGGGCTCAGGTTCTCAGAGAGAAAGAGAGAACGAGAGAATTAGAGAGAGCATACTTAAATTCACACAGGACACTGGATAAGACAGGAGAAGTACTCCAGGTATAACCAACTAACCCCAGCCCCCCGACACATAAACTACTGCAGCATAAATACTGGAGGCTGAGACAGGAGCGGTCAGGAGACACTGTGGCCCCATCCGAAGAAACCCCGGACAGGGCCAAACAGGAAGGATATAACCCCACCCACTCCGCCAAAGCACAGCCCCCGCACCACTAGAGGGATATCCCCAACCACCAACTTACAATCCTGAGACAAGGCCGAGTATAGCCCACAGAGGTCTCCACCACAGCACAAACCAACTGGGGGCGCCAACCCAGACAGGAAGATCACGTCAGTAACTCAACCCCACTCAAGTGACGCACCCCCTCCCAGGGACGGCATGAAAGAGCACCAGCAAGCCAGTGACTCAGCCCCTGCAACAGGGTTAGAGGCAGAGAACCCCAGTGGAGAGGGGAACCGGCCCGGCAGAGACAGCAAGGGCTGTTCGTTGCTCCAGCCTTTCCGTTCACCTTCACACTCCTGGGCCAGACTACACTCAATCATATGACCTACTGAAGAGATAAGTCTTCAGTAAAGACTTAAAGGTTGAGACCGAGTCTGCGTCTCTCACATGGGTAGGCAGACTGTTCCATAAAAATGGAGATCTATAGGAGAAAGCCCTGCCTCCCGCTGTTTGCTTAGAAATTCTAGGGACAATTAGGAGGCCTGCGTCTTGTGACCGTAGCGTACGTATTGGTATGTACGGCAGGACCAACTCGGAAAGATAGGTAGGAGCAAGCCCATGTAACGCTTTTTATAGGTTAACAGTAAAACCTTGAAATCAGCCCTTGCCTTAACAGGAAGCCAGTGTAGGGAAGCTAGCACTGGAGTAATATGATCAAATTTCTTGGTTCTAGTCAGGATTCTAGCAGCCGTATTTAGCACTAACTGAAGTTTATTTAGTGCTTTATCCGGGTAGCCAGAAAATAGAGCATTGCAGTAGTCTAACCTAGAAGTAACAAATGCATGGATTAATTTTTCTGCATCATTTTTGGACAGAAAATTTCTGATTTTTGCAATGTTACGTAGATGGAAAAAAGCTGTCCTTGAAACAGTCTTGATATGTTCGTCAAAAGAGAGATCAGGGTCAAGAGTAACGCCTAGGTCCTTCACAGTTTTATTTGAGACGACTTTACAACCATCAAGATTAATTGTCAGATTTAACAGAAGATCTCTTTGTTTCTTGGGACCTAGAACAAGCATCTCTGTTTTGTCCGAGTTTAAAAGTAAAACGTTTTCAGCCATCCACTTCCTTATGTCTGAAACACAGGCTTCTAGCGAGGGCAATTTTGGGGCTTCACCATGCTTCATTGAAATGTACAGCTGTGTGTCATCCGCATAGCAGTGAAAGTTAACATTATGTTTTCGAATAACATCCCCAAGAGGTAAAATATATAGTGAAAACAATAGTGGTCCTAAAAACGGAACCTTGAGGAACACCGAAATGTACAGTTGATTTGTCGGAGGACAGACCATTCACAGAGACAAACTGATATCTTTCCGACAGGTAGGATCTAAACCAGGCCAGAACTTGTCCGTGTAGACCAATTTGGGTTTCCAGTCTCTCCAAAAGAATGTGGTGATCGATGGTGTCAAAGGCAGCACTAAGGTCTAGTAGCACGAGGACAGATGCAGAGCCTCGGTCTGACGCCATTAAAGGTCATTTACCACCTTCACAAGTGCAGTCTCAGTGCTATGATGGGGTCTAAAACCAGACTGAAGCATTTCGTATACATTGTTTGTCTTCAGAAAGGCAGTGAGGTTGCTGCGCAACAGCTTTTCTAAAATTTTTGAGAGGAATGGAAGATTCGATATAGGCCGATAGTTTTTTATATTTTCCGGGTCAAGGTTTGGCTTTTTCAAGAGAGGCTTTATCACTGCCACTTTTAGTGAGTTTGGTACACATCCGGTGGATAGAGAGCTGTTTATTATGTTCAACATAGGAGGGCCAAGCACAGGAAGCAGCTCCTTCAGCAGTTTAGTAGGAATAGGATCCAGTATGCAGCTTGAAGGTTTAGAGGCCATGATTATTTTCATCATTGTGTCAAGAGATATAGTACTAAAACACTTAAGTGTCTCTCCCGATCCCAGGCCCTCGCAGAGCTTGCAGATCCAGGACAGCTAAGCCCTGGAGGAATACGCAGATTCAAAGAGGAGTCCGTAATTTGCTTTCTAATGGTCATGATCTTTTCCTCAAAGAAGTTCATGAATTTATCACTGCTGAAGTGAAAACCATCCTCTCTTGGGGAATGCTGCTTTTTAGTTAGCTTTGCAACAGTATCAAAAAGAAATTTTGGATTGTTCTTATTTTCCTCGATTAAGTTGGAAAAGTAGGATGATCGAGCAGCAGTGAGGGCTCTTCGGTACTGCACGGTACTGTCTTTCCAAGCTAGTCGGAAGACTTCCAGTTTGGTGTGGCGCCATTTCCGTTCCAATTTCCTGGAAGCTTGCTTCAAAGCTCGGGTATTTTCTGTATACCAGGGAGCTAGTTTCTTATGACAAATGTTTTCGTTTTTAGGGGTGCAACTGCATCTAGGGTATTGCGCAAGGTTAAATTGAGTTCCTCAGTTAAGTGGTTAACTGATTTTTGTCCTCTGACGTCCTTGGGTAGGCAGAAGGAGTCTGGAAGGGCATCAATGAATTTTTGTGTTGTCTGAGAATTTATAGCACGACTTTTGATGCTCCTTGGTTGGGGTCTGAGCAGATTATTTGTTGCGATTGCAAACGTAATAAAATGGTGGTCCGATAGTCCAGGATTTTGTGGAAAAACATTAAGATCTACAACATTTATTCCATGGGACAAAACTAGGTCCAGAGTATGACTGTGGCAGTGAGTAGGTCCAGAGACATGTTGGACAAAACCCACTGAGTCGATATGGCTCCGAAAGACTTTTGGAGTGGGTCTGTGGACTTCTCCATGTGAATATTAAAATCACCAAAAATTAGAATATGATCTGCTATGACTACAAGGTCTGATAGGAATTCAGGAAACTCAGAGAGGAACGCTGTATATGGCCCAGGAGGCCTGTAAACAGTAGCTATAAAAAGTGATTGAGTAGGCTGCATAGATTTCATGACTAGAAGCTCAAAAGATGAAAACGCCATTTTTTTTGTAAATTGAAATTTGCTATCGTAAATGTTAGCAACACCTCCGCCCTTTGCGGATGCACGGGAATATGGTCACTAGTGTAACCAGGAGGTGAGGCCTCATTTAACACAGCAAATTCATCAGGCTTAAGCCATGTTTCAGTCAGGCCAATCACATCAAGGTTATGATCAGTGATTAGTTCATTGACTATGACTGCCTTTGAAGTGAGGGATCTAACATTAAGTAACCCTATTTTGAGATGTGAGGTATCACGATCTCTTTCAATAATGGCAGGAATGGAGGAGGTCTTTATCCTAATAAGATTGCTAGGTGAACACCGCCATGTTTAGTTTTGCCCAACCTAGGTCGAGGTACAGACACAGTCTCAATGGGTATGGCTGAGCTGACTACACTGACTATGCTATTGGCAGACTCCACTAAGCTGGCAGGTTGGCTAACAGCCTGCTGCCTGGCCTGCACCCTATTTCACTGTGGGGCTAAAGGAGTTAGAGCCCTATCTATGTTGGTAGATAAGAGGAGAGCACCCCTCCAGCTAGGATGGAGTCCGTCACTCCTCAGCAGGTCAGGCTTGGTCCTGTTTGTGGGTGAGTCCCAGAAAGAGGGCCAATTATCCACAAATGTTATCTTTGGGAGGGGCAGAAAACAGTTTTCAACCAGCGATTGAGTGCTGAGACTCTGCTGTAGAGCTCGTCACTTCCCCCTAACTGGGAGGGGGCCAGAGACAATTACTCGATGCCGACACATCTTTCTAGCTGATTTACACGCTGAAGCTATGTTGCACTTGGTGACCTCTGACTGTTTCATCCTAACATCGTTGGTGCCGACGTGGATAACAATATCTCTATACTCTCTACACTCGCCAGTTTTAGCTTTAGCCAGCACCATCTTTAGATTAGCCTTAACGTCGGTAGCCCTGCCCCTGGTAAACAGTGTATGATCGCTGGGTGATTCGTTTTAAGTCTAATACTGCGGGTAATGGAGTCGCCAATGACTAGGGTTTTCAATTTGTCAGAGCTAATGGTGGGAGCCTTCGGAGTCTCAGACCCCGTAACGGAGGAGTAGAGACTAGAGAAGACTCAGACTCAGACTCCGACTCGCTACATAATGGGGAAAACCGGTTGAAGGTTTCTGTCGGCTGAATGAGCGACACCGGTTGAGCATTCCAACAGTATTTCCCTCCAGAAGCCATGAGAAAGTTGTCCGGCTGCGGGGACTGTGCGGGGGGATTTATACTAACGTTACTGTCTATACTTACTGGTGGCACAGACGCTGTTTCTTCCTTTCCTACACTGATATTACCCTTGCCTAACGATTGCGTCTGAAGCTGGGCTTGTAGCACAGCTATTCTCGCCCGTAAGGCGAGAATTCTCCTGTATATTATGAGTACAGCGACTGCAATTAGAAGACATCATGTTAATGTTACTACTTAGCTTCGGCTGTTGAAGATGTTGATGAACCATGTCCAGATAAAGCGTCCGGAGTGAAAAAGTTGAATAAGGGAAAAAAGTTGCGATGGAAAAAAGGGAAAATAACGTAAAGTTGGCAGCTAAAACGCACAGGAAAATGACTCTTCTGTCTCGGGATAAACGTCCGGGGTGAAAAAAGTTTAACGAAAAAAGATGAGTGAGGACAAAACTAAAAAGTTGGTAAATTTGTTGAACACAGAGATTGATTAAACGTTTATTAAAAGTAAAGCGTGAATAGTTTGGCAGGTAGCCAAGTAGCAACAAACAGCAGAGCAGCACGGAGACAATGCGGAAGCGAGCATAAATACACTGTCTCCACAGGTAAAGAAGCACATCAGCATAAATACACTGTCTCCACAGGTAAAGAAGCACATCAGCATAAATACACTGTCTCCACAGGTAAAGAAGCACATCAGCATAAATACACTGTCTCCACAGGTAAAGAAGCACATCAGCATAAATACACTGTCTCCACAGGTAAAGAAGCACATCAGCATAAATATCGACAATAATTTACAAATTCATACACTTTATACATTCAAGACAATAACCTGTTATTGCTTGATAAAAACTGTACTACCACATAACTGTACAGATATTAATACATGTTGGCATGAAAAGATGGAAGATCATAAAACATAATGTAGTAGTACTAACGAATGCTTTACTTCCTCAGGGAGGACAAACTACGATGCAGCTAGACTAACTGCCTAAGGAGGTGGAATGAGCAGCCCACTTCCTGGAAAAAATGAACAAGTTTGTTTGACGTTCTGAACTCAAGGTATGTTTAATCAAATGTAAATGCAATCAGTACAAGGTGTATTACACAGTTGAAAACCTGGCACATAGAAATCATTATCAAAACCAACACTGGTGTTTTCCTTCTGGATCTTGCTGGGATAGAAATCCATGGAGGAGGGCTCTCAGACAAGAGAACAGCTTCAAGATGGATTTCCTTCAGGAAGCCATACGATGGATTGACACATGGAAATGTAAGTAAGTTGATTTTAAACGAATACATTAAATACGCCATGCTTCTTCCACCTCAAACTAGACTAGGACCCACTCACTGACACGCTTTGCAGAAACCAATATTATATTATTCCTGTAATGCAGGACTATCTGGACCCATTCTGACCACTAGACACTATCTGGACTCCCATTCTGACCACTAGACACTATCTGGACTCCCATTCTGACCACTAGACACTATCTGGACTCCCATTCTGACCACTAGACACTATCTGGACCCATTCTGACCACTAGACACTATCTGGTCTCCCATTCTGACCACTAGACACTATCTGGACTCCCATTCTGACCACTAGACACTATCTGGACTCCCATTCTAACCACTAGACACTATCTGGACTCCCATTCTGACCACTAGACACTATCTGGACTCCCATTCTGACCACTAGACACTATCTGGACTCCCATTCTGACCACTAGACACTATCTGGACTCCCATTCTGACCACTAGACACTATCTGGACTCCCATTCTGACCACTAGACACTATCTGGACCCATTCTGACCACTAGACACTATCTGGACTCCCATTCTGACCACTAGACACTATCTGGACTCCCCATTCTGACCACTAGACACTATCTGGACTCCCATTCTGACCACTAGACACTATTTGGACTCCCCATTCTGACCACTAGACACTATCTGGACTCCCATTCTCACCACTAGACACTATCTGGACTCCCATTCTGACCACTAGACACTATCTGGACTCCCATTCTGACCACTAGACGCTATCTGGACTCCCATTCTGACCACTAGACACTATCTGGACTCCCATTCTGACCACCACTAGACACTATCTGGACTCCCATTCTGACCACTAGACACTATCTGGACTCCCATTCTGACCACTAGACACTATCTGACCAGTGGAGGCTGCATCCTGGAAGGCCATGTCCAGCATGTCTACTCCCTGGAAGGCCATGTCCAGCATGCCTACTCCCTGGAAGGCCATGTCCAGCATGCCTACTCCCTGGAAGGCCATGTCCAGCATGCCTACTCCCTGGAAGGCCATGTCCAGCATGCCTACTCCCTGGAAGGCCATGTCCAGCATGCCTACTCCCTGGAAGGCCATGTCCAGCATGCCTACTCCCTGGAAGGCCATGTCCAGCATGCCTACTCCCTGGAAGGCCATGTCCAGCATGCCTACTCCCTGGAAGGCCATGTCCAGCATGCCTACTCCCTGGAAGGCCATGTCCAGCATGCCTACTCCCTCACAGAAAGAATGATAAATAAATACACCATGTGTAGAATGAGACCACAGCTTAGAACAATACATGGTGAAGTTAATGAACCAGAAACCACAGCACAGTGAACTGAATTGTTTCACCGGATAATAATTATTTGGGTGCCTGGAATCCCCCCGCCCCTTTATCCCAGGGATCATCCACTAGATTCAACCCTTTATCCCAGGGATCATCCACTAGATTCAGCCCTTTATCCCAGGGATCATCCACTAGATTCAGCCCTTTATCCCAGGGATCATCCACTAGATTCAGCCCTTTATCCCAGGGATCATCCACTAGATTCAGCCCTTTATCCCAGGGATCATCCACTAGATTCAGCCCTTTATCCCAGGGATCATCCACTAGATTCAGCACTTTATCCCAGGGATCACCCACTAGATTCAGCCCTTTATCCCAGGGATCATCAACTAGATTCAGCCCTTTATCCCAGGGATCATCCACTAGATTCAGCCCTTTATCCCAGGGATCATCCACTAGATTCAGCCCTTTATCCCAGGGATCATCCACTAGATTCAGCCCTTTATCCCAGGGATCATCCACTAGATTCAGCCGTGTGAAGATTTTCTCTTGAGCGGATAGTTGGGGGGCCGGAATATAACTACAAATAATTTGTAGACTGCAAATTGACTGCAAGAAGCCCGAACAGATATAATGTTTGACTAAAATATAATCACTCAAACCTTGATTATGATCAGGTACCTCTATTATACATGGGGATATTTATCAGATTTCTTACATACAAATCCCTTGGAGCTGATTTCCTGGTCTTTTAACAGTCTTTTATGTCCAACAAGAAAAATAATTTAATTAAATAAATAAAAATGCCTCACAAAACTTGGGGAGGCAAATAGAACCGCCCATGGGCCAAATTCGCCCCGCGAGTTGGGGGAACCCTGCTTTGTCCTCACTGTCACTCAGAAACTAATTCCAATGTTGCCTGGTAATGGTTCTCCTCCCTGTCACTCAGAAACTAATTCCAATGTTGCCTGGTAATGGTTCTCCTCCCTGTCACTCAGAAACTAATTCCAATGTTGCCTGGTAATGGTTCTCCTCACTATCACTCAGAAACTAATTCCAATGTTGCCTGGTAATGGTTCTCCTCCCTGTCACTCAGAAACTAATTCCAATGTTACCTGGTAATGGTTCTCCTCACTGTCACTCAGAAACTAATTCCAATGTTGCCTGGTAATGGTTATCCTCCCTGTCACTCAGAAACTAATTCCAATGTTGCCTGGTAATGGTTCTCCCTCACTGTCACTCAGAAACTAATTCCAATGTTGCCTGGTAATGGTTCTCCTCACTGTCACTTAGAAACTAATTCCAATGTTGCCTGGTAATGGTTCTCCTCCCTGTCACTCAGAAACTAATTCCAATGTTGCCTGGTAATGGTTCTCCTCCCTGTCACTTAGAAACTAATTCCAATGTTGCCTGGTAATGGTTCTCCCTCACTGTCACTCAGAAACTAATTCCAATGTTGCCTGGTAATGGTTCTCCTCACTGTCATTTAGAAACTAATTCCAATGTTGCCTGGTAATGGTTCTCCTCCCTGTCACTCAGAAACTAATTCCAATGTTGCCTGGTAATGGTTCTCCTCACTGTCACTCAGAAACGAATTCCAATGTTGCCTGGTAATGGTTCTCCTCACTGTCACTCAGAAACTAATTCCAATGTTGCCTGGTAATGGTTCTCCTCCCTGTCACTCAGAAACTAATTCCAATGTTGCCTGGTAATGGTTCTCCTCACTGTCACTCAGAAACTAATTCCAATGTTGAATGGTAATGGTTCTCCTCCCTGTCACTCAGAAACTAATTCCAATGTTGCCTGGTAATGGTTCTCCTCACTGTCACTCAGAAACTAATTCCAATGTTGAATGGTAATGGTTCTCCTCACTGTCACTCAGAAACTAATTCCAATGTTGAATGGTAATGGTTCTCCTCACTGTCACCAGAAACTAATTCCAATGTTGCCTGGTAATGGTTCTCCTCCCTGTCACTCAGAAACTAATTCCAATGTTGCCTGGTAATGGTTCTCCTCCCTGTCACTCAGAAACTAATTCCAATGTTGCCTGGTAATGTTTCTCCTCACTGTCACTCAGAAACTAATTCCAATGTTGCCTGGTAATGGTTCTGTTCACTGTCACTCAGAAACTAATTCCAATGTTGCCTGGTAATGGTTCTCCTCACTGTCACTCAGAAACTAATTCCAATGTTGCCTGGTAATGGTTCTCCTCCCTGTCACTCAGAAACTAATTCCAATATTGCCTGGTCATGGTTCTCCTCACTGTCACTCAGAAACTAATTCCAATGTTGCCTGGTAATGGTTCTCCTCCCTGTCACTCAGAAACTAATTCCAATGTTGCCTGGTAATGGTTCTCCTCCCTGTCACTCAGAAAATAATTCCAATGTTGCCTGGTAATGGTTCTCCTCCCTGTCACTCAGAAACTAATTCCAATGTTGCCTGGTAATGGTTCTCCTCCCTGTCACTCAGAAACTAATTCCAATGTTGCCTGGTAATGGTTCTCCTCACTGTCACTCAGAAACTAATTCCAATGTTGCCTGGTAATGGTTCTCCTCCCTGTCACTCAGAAACTAATTCCAATGTTGCCTGGTAATGGTTCTGTTCACTGTCACTCAGAAACTAATTCCAATGTTGCCTGGTAATGGTTCTCCTCACTGTCACTCAGAAACTAATTCCAATGTTGCCTGGTAATGGTTCTCCTCCCTGTCACTCAGAAACTAATTCCAATGTTGCCTGGTCATGGTTCTCCTCACTGTCACTCAGAAACTAATTCCAATGTTGCCTGGTAATGGTTCTCCTCCCTGTCACTCAGAAACTAATTCCAATGTTGCGTGGTAATGGTTCTCCTCCCTGTCACTCAGAAACTAATTCCAATGTTGCCTGGTAATGGTTCTCCTCCCTGTACTCAGAAACTAATTCCAATGTTGCCTGGTAATGGTTCTCCTCACTGTCACTCAGAAACTAATTCCAATGTTGCCTGGTAATGGTTCTCCTCCCTGTCACTCAGAAACTAATTCCAATGTTGCCTGGTAATGGTTCTCCTCACTGTCACTCAGAAACTAATTCCAATGTTGCCTGGTAATGGTTCCCCTCCCTGTCACTCAGAAACTAATTCCAATGTTGCCTGGTAATGGTTCTCCTCCCTGTCACTCAGAAACTAATTCCAATGTTGCCTGGTAATGGTTCTCCTCACTGTCACTCAGAAACTAATTCCAATGTTGCCTGGTAATGGTTCTCCTCACTGTCACTCAGAAACTAATTCCAATGTTGCCTGGTAATGGTTCTGTTCAAAACAATACGATGTTGCAGGCAGCGGATGTTGAGGCCTGGAAGGGGTTGAGGGAGCTACTCCACATGCCTGCAGTGGAGCTGGAATGTCCTCCACCCAACGCCATCTGCAGTGGAGCTGGAATGTCCTCCACCCAACGCCATCTGCAGTGGAGCTGGAATGTCCTCCACCCAACGCCGTCTGCAGTGGAGCTGGAATGTCCTCCACCCAACACCATCTGCAGTGGAGCTGGAATGTCCTCCACCCAACGCCATCTGCAGTGGAGCTGGAATGTCCTCCACCCAACGCCATCTGCAGTGGAGCTGGAATGTCCTCCACCCAACGCCATCTGCAGTGGAGCTGGAATGTCCTCCACCCAACGCCATCTGCAGTGGAGCTGGAATGTCCTCAACCCAACGCCATCTGCAGTGGAGCTGGAATGTCCTCCACCCAACGCCATCTGCAGTGGAGCTGGAATGTCCTCCACCCAACTCCGTCTGCAGTGGAGCTGGAATGTCCTCCACCCAACGCCATCTGCAGTGTGTGTAGAGTTTTGGAGGAGGCTGAGCTATGGCGCTGTGGGGATTGTGGCTCCGATAAATATTTCTGTGCCACTTGTGCCGTGAGAACACACAGCACTCCCAACATTGTCCACCAGTTGGAGTTATGGAAGGTAATACATTTTATGTTATGTCAACAAACCTGTCAGCTTCTGGCTTTAAAAAATATATTCCCATTCAAAAATGTTGAACATGTACATACAGTTCAGTTTCTATCAAAGTTACAGTTCCCTGCAGTGGTAAGGTAAATGTTGCAAAATCTGTCATGCCAAGCACAGATGTTGATTTGGAGTTTTCTAACAACTTGTGCAATGAAATATCCCCCTGATAGTGTAGTTTCAAATCCGATGATAGTTCTGGGGGTGGAACCAGCAGCGCCCTCGTGAGTAAAGGGCGCTCGAGCGTAGAATTCAAATTGAGACCGTTGGTCAAAAGACAACTGGAAGCGGGAAGCGCGCGGATGGTTGGAGAGACGCGACCAATAAGAGATGACTTGCAACGGATTGACGTGAAAGGTGAGTCATACCTTAGCTATTCGCTAGCTAAGATAATAATTCATCAAACTACTATCAAATTACTAAAAAACAATACATCATGTAATGTACTATTGGTTTTTCATCAGCTAGCCAAGCTACATAGCCTGTAATGTTAGCTGGTAATTGTTGTATAAATGTTGGTACGTTTTAGCTAACGTTAGCTACAGTAGCTAGCTAGTTAAAGTTACTGTAACGTTAGCTAACTTTAGCTAGCTAGACTCAATATTGAGAAATTGTAGTCATTTAAACCCATGATATACTTTCTCACCATCTCCTTCCATCCTCCTCCCTTTAGTACCTGGCTTATCCTGCCCCTGTCCAGTTAAGTGGTGGAGAGTTTGGGAGCTGTGAGCTCTGATAGAGAAATGTATCAACCACCACGAACAGGTAAGACAAACACACACACACACACAGATGACCCAATGTAGATTATGTTCGACTTGACAAAAATAAGAATACATAAAACAGATCAGATTAGTTAGATGCATTTGATATTGAATACTCATGTTGTTTATGTTGTGTTTGTGTCTAATTGATGTCTTTCAGGTTGGTGTATTGGGGCGGATTGTTCTGTCCTCTGTATTTCAGACCAAAGCAAGACAATGTTTAAAGCTCACTATGGATCTACTAACAGGTTAGCCTCTACAAAGTATTTGGATGTATTTGAAGTGTGATTATAGTGTGTTCTGTGTTACTCCTTTGTCAATCCAATACTAACTGAATAGTGAATGAATGTATTTACAGTGAATCAATCAATCAATACAGTTTGATTATAGTGTGTTCTGCGTAATTCCTTCATCTTTTCCAGCACTAACTGAATGGTGAATGAATGTATTTCCAGTCAATCAATCAATCAATCAATCAATACAGTGTTTGAACAAAATTCAACTCCAGTTGAAGAACTGGGACAAGCTATAAATCACATTGTGGGGTAGGCCACATGTTATAAAGATGGTTAAAGCTCCTAAACGGAATTACATCATCAGCATGTTTCCACTGTCCATACCTGCCTACACCTTTAACACCATAGACAAAATGATTCATTTGGACTATTAAAAGGGTGAGGATGAACCAAGCTAGATTACAGGTAAAGACTTAGAAGGGAGGATTAAAGCTCCCTAACATGTAATTATAGCAAGAAGCCTTTATAACTGCCCAGATAGGCTCTCTTTATTGAGAAGTCTAATAGGCCAATTTGGGTTGACATGGAAGAATAACTTAATGCCCCATTTGGAGCATCATATTATCTGAGTCAACACTTAAATGTGGGACTGCAGAATCCCATAATGTCCCATACTAAGAAATATGGTGTCAGATAAATGAGACAGACATCTTCACCTTTCCTGACAAGCTCTGCTTCTTTATGGAACAACCATAAATGCAAATGAGGAGGAAAGGTGGTTGTCTGGAAAAGACAATTATTTTTTCACTTTTGCTTCATGTGTCAACTTTAATTTGAGTGTGGCTGTGGAAGACTGGTCCCTTGATGAGTGGCACAGTGGTCTAAGGCACTGCATCGCAGTGCTAACTGTGTCACTAGAGATCCTGGTTCGAATCCAGGCTCTGTCGCAGCCGGCCGCGACCGGGAGACTCATGGGCGGCGCACAATTGGCCCAGCGTCGTCCAGGGTAGGGGGAGGGAATGGCCGGCAGGGATGTAGCTCAGTTGATAGAGCATGGCGCTTTGTAACGCCAGGGTTGTGGGTTCAATTCCCACAGGGGGCCAGTATAAAAAAAATATATATATATGTAAGTCGCTCTGGATAAGAGCGTCTGCCAAATGACTAAAATGTAAAAATGTAAATTGATGAGGTCTGCAAGTGGCTGAGTACCAATGATCTCCATGATTCCATCCCATCATTCCAAGGTTCACAATCTTTCTGAAGAATGCCAACTCTCTTCAATTGTCCACTTTGCAACGAGCATACTTTGTCTGTGTCCAGACGACTTACACATATTGGCCTCTATCACCAGCATGAACCACATTGTCTAATTACCTGTAGACTTAATGGGTGTGGGAAAACAAATAGATGTTTCAGCGCCTATCGGTCACACATCTACCAAAACCACAGAGCTTTTAAGCTCCAACTTAGATGAGAATTGCCCTCATGATGAATTTGAGACTGGGACTGATCCCATTGAAGATGACATGAGCGATGTAGAGAGTCTGCCAGAGGCTGAATATGTTCAAGCCACAGAGATCAACACTGAGCAGCTAATTGAAGGTCTCAAAAACAATATCTGTTTTTTAATTTTGAAAATCAGGAATCAGCATCCCAGCTACGGTACAGAATAGCATTGTTGAGGACCTCAGAACCATTTTTGATGCATTTATGACACAATACAGTGATCCCCTCAGGTTTCATCTTACAAATAAGCAAATAAACGTGGTTGAACATGATGATCTCAGGGACATGCTCAACAACTCTGCAGTATTTGAGGAATGCATTAGATGCATAAGCTCTGAGTGGATGCTGGAGCATTACCGTGTGAAAGAATTGGGCATGGTCAGGCCAATTGAAGTACCACTGAGCAACAAGAAGGTTATAAAACAAGGTGATTTCAATACAGCTACATAGTACCCAGGCTATATGAATATAAAGAGACATGAGACAAAACAATGGACCTGTAGAATGGAATAAGTTATAAGACCTCTATGATTCATTTCATTTGTCAGTTCTTCCAGCTAATGTGAGATGTTTAGATGACATAACATTTGAGGACACATACTGTAATTTAGCTGGCCATCTTTTCCCTCCCTTTCTGGCTGTCCTCCCCCCTTCCCTTCTAAGTTCAAGTCTGTTTATTTGTCATATACATGGAGTTAACAGTGCAATGAAATGCTGACTAGCAGGTTAACCTCTTGACAACAACAATAGAACAAGTCAGTAGCTAAGTTAATATAAAGAGTAATACAATAGTAATAAACCCTGCATTCATAACTATCCTTAACATACCTGGGGGTGTTTCTGGGATAGAGGGTTGATATAAAAGTCAATATAATCAGCAATACAGGAAGATTCTGAGACACAATCACTTACTATTGGTCAGCCGTAGGGAAACCGCCAACGTCTCAGGAGATATGTATTTTAGGCAGTAAGTAAAACTGCCTAGGCCTTGGAGAATCTGCCCCAAAAAGATAGACCATCTGTTTATCTGTAATGTACTTATCCTCATATAGTTTACTCACTATCTCCTGGATTAATCTTTGTGTTTTCCGGTTGTGTTGAGTGGGACAATGGAACATAGTGTTTACCATTATCCTATTGTCTATTGGCTTCAAGAAGATATTCACTTTATCCATTGCAACAATCTGAGCCCCCTTATCTGCTGGTTTAATCACTATATTCTGATGTTCAATGTTTCTAGAGCTTGATTTTTTAGAAAGATGTGTAAGGTTAAGCTGATATCCAGGTCTGGTTCTGAATTGTGAAAAGGAAGCCACATCCCTACGTATAACAGTCAGTATAGTTTCTGACACTGACTCCAACTGAGGTTCCCAATGTGAGGGGTTTGGAAATAGTATATGAGGAAAATCTGTTTCATAATCAAAATGATCTAATGACTTCAATCTTCTATGATAGAAGTGTAGATCCCTCCGGAGCTCCCTGCAGTCCACCTGTTTAGGAGTTGGTATGAAAGTCAGTCCTCTTTCTAGAACCTCACTCTCGGCTTGGTTGAGCCCAATGGGACGTTGCTGGTCAAGACCTCAAATCGGGTCGTGAAGTAGTATGGACATATTGATGGAACAAGGTCACTAAACTGGTGGTTAGACAGGGTAGATCCAAGAGCAGGCCTCTGCTGTCATCTAGAGGGCGTTTCTCTGTACTGCTTGACACATGGAGACTCAATGGAGGCACAGTGCAAGTGCTCAAAGTAAGGCCCAAACAATTGTTTGTCAGGCTGGGATCTATAAAGCAGTATGTTCTTCAATTAGATGCCAACTAATATTCATACAGGGACAATAGGTGGGGCAGGAGGAAGAATGGTGTTCCTGATTTTCAGAGGAATTCCCCTTATTTTTTAAAGCATCAGATTGAGATTGTTGTTATTCTCCAATATGTTTTTCTTCAGTGAGCCACTCTGGATTCTCCAAGGGGAATACTCCCTTAATTCTCCACTAGAGAGTTGGAGCTCCATGCTTTTGCTGGGAATTGTCCACTGTTGGTATACATTTATTTGGTCCCCAAAATACCCAAATAAAAATGTGTATTTGTCTAGTTTTAGCTGAGTCCCCAGTTAGCATCCATGTGGCTCATTTAAAAGTTTCAACAACAAAAAAACGTACTCCTGAAGTTTCACCACAATAGGCTTCTTCAGACAATGGACAAAAAGTAGCCAAACAAAGCCAAAGGAGAGTGATGAGCAGCAGCAGCATCACCAACCAGCGAGGCCGCCGGCAAGCCCAACAGTGATGATGCTGCCGAGCTCCAGTTAGCTCCGTGTGCAGAGCCTACCCACCCTTCCACAAGCACCGCCAGGATAATGGCTCCACAGCCCCCTCCACCTCCGACTGTTCCTGACTATCTTGGAACAGAGGTGCCAGCCCAGATTAGCCTAGAATCCTACCGTAGTCGCAGGTTTTCTGTCCAAAAACCTTCATTTAATAGCAACTGGTTCATAAGAAGGGAGTGTCTGGAATACTCACTTACTGAAGATGCTGCATTGCTGAAAGTTCTGCTTGGGGTCCATCTATTGGGAGATGGCTAACTAGTCTGTATTTTCCACTGATTCATATGGATGCCAGTGCACACATTGGCTGTAAAAGTGGGTAAAAACAGAAAAGCATATAACTGTAGCTATGTGGTCTTTACTTGAGTGTGTTTCAGCAGGGTGAGGTCAGAGAGATGCTTCCAAGTCAGTATTTTTCTGAACTCATAAAATCCTTTACACAATCTGATGGGATGAATGTTCAACCCCATTTAAATGACCATAAAGTCTATATAGTACCTTTAAGTTAAGACCTCACAGATCTGTTCATGGCAAAGCAGTTCAATTCATGATATTAATATTTCTGTGAGCTTGTGTGGCCTACCACTTCACGGTTGAGCAGTTGTTGCTCCTAGATGTTTCCACTTCACAATAACAGCACTTACAGTTGACTGGGGCTGCTCTAGTAGGGTAGGAATTTGACGAACTGACTTGTTGGAAAGGTTGTTTATTAGCACTCAAATCTATCAATGGCATTTTCGACACAATTTGGTGAAAGCCCCAAAGCATTCAGAAAGCCTCTGATTCCCACCACTAGTGGACACCCCCATGAGTGTCTTTCAGAACCCCTCCTAAAACCACCTGTTTCGTTTTGGTTGTTGTTAGTGACTCTTTGTTAGTTCCTTCTTCTGTTTGAGAGACAATGTTTTATTTCTTGTTGAGGAACGTAACAATGTTCATGTGATTAAATTAAATCACCCGACTGTTTAAGATATGTCTGTTAGTAAATGTTTTATTTCTAAGAGATCATGAGTAAAAGAGAACAATTGACATTCTAGAATGAGTTGTCACTGTGTTCACCACAACCAACATGCTGCATCTCTGTTTAGGGGTCAGTGGTCTAAAATGAGTCTCTCTGGGGAGAGAGAGGAGGGGGGCCCTGCCTCTAAAATGAGTCTCTCTGGGGAGAGAGAGGAGGGGGTCCCTGCCTCTAAAATGAGTCTCTCTGGGGAGAGAGAGGAGGGGGGCCCTGCCTCTAAATCGAGTCTCTCTGGGGGACATGACACCAAAGCTAAGAGGTGAGAGGTCAATTTTATGAAGAATTTATTACGTTTATTTACACAATAAATAGCTATCTTAAGATGAATGCACTTACTGTAAATCACTCTGGATAAGAGCATCTGCTAAATCAGGAGTTCTCAATCCGGGGTCAGTGGAGGTACTGCAGGGGTTCTGCAGCACCCTGCCTGGACTCGTTGCAATGGAAGACATTTGATAGAATTTTCACGACACGAACACTTGCCTACTCTTCATTATTGCCTAATATAATGGAATGCATATTTATTTTACCAATTCTGATGGTTGTTACAATACACTCTTCCCACCCGTTTAACAACTCTAAATAGCTTTGGCATCGTAGGCTTCAGGGTCCCTTGTCAATAATGTTGCCTACAACTTTGCATACAATGTTCATTTTCATCGAACACATATTTCACCCTAGATGCCTTAAATTGGCCAATTTATAGCCATGGCCAATTTATGATTCAATTTTTAACAACGTGATGTTGCGCTCCAAAGTGATAACTTGAAATAACATGATATAGGTAATTAAATAATAAAGTTAGAGATATTTTTGGGTTCAGTGAAGAAGAACCTCTAGAGTTCTGATCAACAAAAGGTGAATGTTTTGAGGATGTGAACCCAGCAGCCCCCCAGTGGTCAGATCAAGCCCGCCCGTTTTTTCCAGCACCCGGCCCGTGATTCGAACCAGCCACCTTTCTGCCATAGGTCCAACTTCTGCCACTGCTCCAACTCCTTAGCCGCTGGGCGAAAACCGGCGTTTATCTTCAGAAATAAGCATGAGTTAATCTGCCAAACCGAAGACAAAATGCTATGCATTCATTTATACCCATAAGAGTAAAATGTCTTAATTCTCAGCACTTATACGACCAATTTTCTACTCTGAGATACTTTGTGGATATGGGCCCAGATCTCAAAATATTGTTATAAAAAAAACTTTGAATGTTTGTTTTACATTTAAAAAATAAATAAAATAATATTACTAATGTAAGCCACTGTAAAGACTATTTAGTTTATTGGGTTGCTCTGCTCATGTCCGCGTTCAGGAACTGTCCGCGTCCCGGTACAGAACTGTCCGCGTCCACGTAAGGTTTGGCGCCAAGCATATTGTCCAGTTACGCGCAAAGTGGACTGAGGTGATCTTGGGGAACAGCGACAGAGTTTGTTACAGTGTTGAGACGCTCAAGTTTATTGTTCAATTTGCTTTTGGTCAGGGACAGTGTGAATGTAGCCAGATCCTTTTCACTCACTATCCTTGTTTCATCTTGTGGTTCACCGGATTCGTCATCATCCTCGAGGGACAGACGAACGACCTGCTAGTTAGCCAAGCTAGTCGGCACAGCTAGCTAAGCTAGCTACTCTACCAGCAGCATCCTAGTTATCCTAGCTACCACTACATCATCACCGGCTGCCTGCATTTCTTGTGGACCGATGGAGCTCCCGGGTTGTTTCTTCCACCTGTTAAATACCGTGGAGGGCTTCTCCCTCTCTCGTTGACGGATGCTGGCTTCCTACGCTCCCTCTGTCCGGTTCTCTCCTCTTCACTAGATGGACGGTAACTTTAGTGTTTAACCCCTCTGTGTCCAAGGACTGAACTTTTGAATATTATTTTCAGGGTGCCTCAAGTGACATTTTTTACAACGTTTATTTCTGATAAAATTAGTTCATTGCATCCGCCATGCGGGAGCCCAGTTTCATAATATTACCTTCTGTCCCTGGTTATGAAGTAATCGCGAAAAAACAGGCCTTATGTTTGGGCATTTTTCACCTATCAGTTCTATTGAGCTCTGTGACACCGACTCGCCTTCAGAACGTTCTATTCCCAGCCCATTGTTCTGCGTCACAATGCCAGCTTCACTATTGTTATCAATGAGACCTGCCTGAGTTAACCCTGTAGGTTTACCTCAGGTAACTTATTATTAACAAGGTTACGGCTACTTGGTGAGTGTTAACCCTATAGGTTTACCTCAGGTAACTTATTATTAACAAGGTTACAGCTACTTGGTGAGCGTTAACCCTATAGGTTTACCTCAGGTAACTTATTATTAACAAGGTTATGGTTACTTGGTGAGCGTTAACCCTATAGGTTTACCTCAGGTAACTTATTATTAACAAGGTTACAGCTACTTGGTGAGTGCGCGCACTGTTCACCTGAGTACATGTTGTGGTGAGACACAGTTTTAGAGGCGATGGCTGGCGGATAGCCATCAAACATTAAACATTTTCTGGTCATGGTTAACCATATTTGTTTTAAGAGAAAAGTGTACATTCTAAATAAAACGCATGTCCCTGTCCTCTTTTTCAAGATGTGGGCGATTTAAACAGCCAGAAGACATTTTTTAATTAAGAAATAACCTTTTCTTTGAGGACTTGTTGTTTCTAAAAGGCTGCTGGGTAATTTGATATGCATCGAAATCTTCGTTCGTAGGCATCAAATTGAGCGAATGCTGCGCAGGTTCACTGAGTTGCAAACCAAATGGATATAATGGGGTGATTGTTGTCTAATTGGGTGGTCTAGCTCATTTGTCGATCTGACGCAGTTGCTACCTCAGATTATGAGCCTAGCAAGTGTCATGAATGAGTTATGTAGTACCCACATTCGGCCACAAGGGGGAGCAAGAGTGACATAAACCCATACTGTTTTTTGCCATATAAACCCTAAACCTAACAATCAATCAAATGTATTTATAAACAGGGGTGAACATAACTTTTTCAGTGAGTTACTCAGGTGAGTTCCAGCAGATGGTGTCTGGTACTCACCCCATATGTAGCGTGGTCTTAATAAGTGCAGCCTTCCTCACTGTCCTCCTCAGTGCCGCCACCACTGTCCTCTTCAGTGTTGCCCCCCACTGTCCTCTTCAGTGTTGCCCCCACTATCCTCTGCTTCAGCTTCCTGCATGGTAGATGATGAAGATGCTGCAGATGCACCTCCCTGTCCTTGGTTGAGCCTCCGATTGGTCAACAGCAGGCTTTGGGTCAAATGTCTCTGTGGTCTGCTTTGACAGGTGAATGTGCATCAGGGCTGAGAGACGAGCATGTGAAAGACGAGATCTGTACTTGGTTTTTATTATGTTGAGATGTGAGAATCCTCTCACAAGCTGCACTGCTTAAAGGCAGTGTAAGAGACAACTTAACCACCTTGTTGATGTTGGAGTAAGCATCTGGTTTACTTGTAGTTACTATTTGGACCAAGTCATACACAGAAGAAGCTCCCAGGCGTTTTCCTGCCTGCTTTAAGCGCATTCATTCTGTCACAGTGGTATCTTTGTCAAGTTGCAAGGTGGCCTCATATTTCTTGAGAATGCTGCAAACTGTTGTGTTTCCAAAACTGTGGAGGTCTTGCATTTCCTGAGGCCATGTTGAAGGATCAAATACTAAGAAATGATCACATGACTTGAGGGAGTCATATCTGATTTCAAACTCTTCAATTAACCCCCTGAGTAAGTGTGTCTTTTCTCTGTCAGCATCAGCATTGGAAACAGTGTGTGCCCTGTGGCTTTCACCATCAAGCAGAAGTGTGAACTGTCCAATGGCCACCATGAGTTCATCCTTACATTCTCCAATGGTCAGCTTTTGCTTCTGAAACCTAATGGATGTGGTCTTCAAAATGTTGCAAATGTCAAGCATGTTTGACAGAAAGCACTGAAAACGCTCTGTGCAGAAATGCCGCAAGTCACTGTTATCGCTCGTAACCAGTTGCATTTTTATGGCTGGCAATAGTCTTGATATTTTTAAGTGTTTCATGCCTCCATGCAGACCATCTGATATTATGAAACTTACCCAGTTTCACAAAGGAGATCCCATTTTCTTCACATAGCTTATTCAGTGCAGCAGTTTTTTTTGCTCCACCTTTTTGTAAATAAAACTGTAGCAGCTTGACCACAGAGCGATTAAATGTCTTACAGTAAGGAACGTTGCGATCAGCTGATTTCGCGCAATTCTCCAGTGTGTGCGGTGCACAGAATGTGCACAAGGGAGTCTCCAACCGCAGCAAGTTGCCGGAGTTTTGGCACAACGCCGTTGTAGATACCTACGTTGACAGCAGCCCCGTCTGTGCACACAGCGACCAACTTTGTTGTCCAGTCATCCAAGCCTGTGTCCTGGAAAAGTCTCACAAGTCCGTCTGTTATGGCCTGCGCGGTTCCGTCAGCACCCAATTCAATCAGTCCAATAAAGTCCAAAGTAAACTCTCCATTGCTGGACACAGACACAATGTAAACGATTTCCTGCTCAGTTTTTGTGATGTCCTCAGATCCATCAAAAAGCAGATTCATCAGACTGCAACTTGGCTCGTTACCGCTGATGGTGTGAGCGATGCTCTGCATGATCCGTGTGCCCCCTTCACGTGAATGATATGCTGCACCTCCGACATTTACTCCTAGCCGCTTCAGTAAAGGAACATCCTCAGAATAGGAAGACATGGGACGTGCGTGTTTAGCTTCATGGAAGGCGAGGAGAAAAATATTAAACACAGCTTGCCGCTGTTCTTCATTCAGCTTGTCTCGCCATCTGGCAAGTGGGCGACTGGACATTTATTCTCGGCTATTTCGGCTAACCCCCTGAGTAAGACACACTTACTCAGGAGGTTAATTAGCAACGGCTTGTGCCATATTCGTGTGCTCCTTGCTCTTTTCATGTTTGTCAAATTAAGGATGGTTGAAATTCTTGAGCCTTTATAAAATGCACCCGCTTTTGTCTGCTAGATGTGGATTTGAGCGGCAAATCTTGCACCACATTTCAGTGCGCTCATCGTTAGCTTCAAGCCACTGCACATCTTGGAGCCACTTTTCCGGAAAAGTATTTTCTTCGGCTCTGGCTCCAGTTGGCGTTTCTTTGTAGGTGGCGAAACGCCAAAGAAGCTGCTTAATGTCTGATGCTTTTGGACATCCCTGACAGTAGTTGACAAGCAACATGTCATGTGTAAGGTTAGATGAGAAGATCGGTCAAGTACGCAAAGGCGCGTAGTAACACAAGTGGCATTACGCATTCCTGATTTTTTGTCGCGCTTGCGTACCTGCGTACTCAGTTATGTGCACCCCTGTTTATAAAGCCCTTTTTACACCAGCAGATGTCACAAAGTGCTATACAGAAACTCTTACCCTACTTATAACCTATTTTAGCCGTAACCCCTAACCCCTAAATTTAGGGTAGGGTAGCCTAGAACACTTTAGAAACTATTTTAGTAATAATATTATCTTAGTAAATACAATTATAGTATTAAATAGCATTTTGATTATTTTGTTGTTATTTTATTATATGTATAATTGCAAGACAGAACACTTGATAAATAAGACACATTTGTTTTATTTTTCAAATGTGATTTGAATTGGGTGACCTAGTAACCTCTGTGTGAAAGTCCAGCAATTGGCGTGGGGCAGGTTTGAGACTGATCTATTACACTTTATTTCTCAGCTGCCTCACCAATGTCTGTACGTGACTTAATAACTTTTAATTGATAAATATTTCCAATAGATGGCAGCATAAGACCACGAAGCATCAGTTTTAGGCTACAAGCAGCAATATGATTGACATAAAATAGCATGCAACCAAATACTATGTGTCCCATGATTTTCTAAAATGGTCACTCATTACTTTAGTTAGCTATATATCTCGTATTAGGCCTGTGATGCTTTTGGAAGAGCAATTAAATTGTGCCTATAGCAGGTGTTGAACCCCGGGTAAATAATCACTAGTCAGATGCACTAACCTCAACCCTAGTTTACATGCATTATAGAAAATCATCTTAATATCTGATATTGGGAGGAAATAACCTCGGAATAGAAAAGACAAGAGTGCATCTTCCAGCCCACCAATGAATTACATCAAATCAAATCAAATGTTATTTGTCACATACCAGGGGCGGTGTGTTCAATAGGGCGATATGGGCGACGCACTGCCAAACGGGAAAAGGAAGGGATTTTTTTCTAATCAATTATATCACGGCAACAGTAGTTATCAGTGTTGTAATCTAGACGTCTGATCTGCCACAGTGCCACACTGCCACTAAATGTCCAATCAGGCTAAAGTCGTGCTTCAAATGGCTGATTTCAGTCAGGTTGAAAATCGCCCAGAAGTCTGTCATAGACTCCCATGTAAAATCTATTTTTTTCAAATTTCAGAGCTTTCAATACAATCTCTATGGGTTTCTGAGGGCTTGCACTTACGCGCTCTCGCCATCACGTAACGTAACCATGAACGTAACTAAGAAAAAGAGCGGTAGCAGCATCAATCAATTCACGTACTACTATCAAGATGGCTATAGCGTTCAGTGCAACTCGATTGTCTCTTTTTAAGAAGTTCACATCAAAGAGACAACCACAAAGTGCAGGAGCGCTTTTTTGAGTTCCTTCCCATCTCGGAATCAACCTCAGTCTCAATCGCCAGTGTGCTTTTGGAGAGACTGAACGGTCTTTTGCCGACGACGTGAAAGTCAAACTCATTGCGCAAGCTTACGATGGAGCCAGTGTGATGAGGCGAGAGAAGGCAAAAGGTGCGTGAGCATTTCAAGAAAGGCCATTACGTGCATTGCTATGCGCATCAGCTGAATTTGATCATGCAGCAAGCTAAAAAGTAACTAGTAAACTAGTCCTCAGCATGCCTGATTTCAATGAGAAAGTCATTGACCGCTTTGCTGCATTGAAAGAGAGAAGAGAACAGTTTCAGTACAAGTAATGTAGCCTCTCTCTCTTTTGTCCCTCCCTGTCTGTCTCTTTAACACACACCGCCCAAATCAGTTCACAGTTGATGTTGTTTAAAATAGTTATTTTTCATTTTAAAAAAGTAAACAATTTTTTTTACAAATCTATACAATTGGCCAGAATATGGTTGTTCATATTTACAAAGCCATACAGATAGCTGTGTTTACCTTTTCTAGAAATTATTTTCAAATTCTGTTTTCAGGCAAAATGTCTTTCACTGTTCATTTTCACAAATCTATACAAGAGGGCAGAATATGGAAGTCTATAAAAATTTCTTATTACCAATAACTTGCATCAATGTTTTCAGTAGCCTCTATCAAAAGCTCCTGCTTGCTCAGGTGCACATATTTCAAATTCAACCATGAGGCCTTTTTGAAGCAAGTAATGTGTATATCAGTATTGACTTATATGCTGCCCCTGTATTCATGTTGTTGCTGGACATATCTTTTTTAAAATGTGTGTAGGTCACCTAAATCATCAGAAAAATTGCCCCCCTGAGATTTTTTTTCAGGAGCCGCCACTGTCACATACACGTGTTTAGCAGATGTTATAGCGGGTGTAGTGAAATGCTTGTGCTTCTAGCTCCGACAGTGCAGTAATATCTAACAATCTATTGGAATTATTTAACAACTGCAGTAGTACTGAATAAAGTGAATATCCTTATTAAAGTAGTAATTACTCAGAATTGCAAAATATGACATTTTCTAGTTCATTTTACCACTTACAAAAATAAAATAACAATTTATAGCATAGCACAATGAAACTGACATAAACCAAAAACACCATACATTTAGTTAACTATATATATATATATATACTATTTATTTAGATGGGTGACATTATCTGCCAAAGTAATACCCCTGTAGATAAAGAAGAGCTCTCCAGTAGGTGAACCAAAACTTTGAAAGGCCATTTTCTCAAAATTGAGGTTACAAGTTTATCATCTTTCAAAGCAGAATTACTTTCCCATTGTTTCTCAGCTATAGTGTATGATATACCTTTTTCCAGCTGAGTCTCTACTTTTATCCAATGTAAAAAACACAATTTCAAATGTTGCTACATAAGTTTGAGCCTGTCGGTCACATTTGATTGTGTAAAACCTAGCAGTACTACTTATTTCTCTGAGAGTGAGGCAGATATGTAGCATTTTGCAATAAAAACATGATTATGTGTCTATCTGAAATGAAACCATCAAGTAATAGATTTTAAACAAATACATGGCTGTCGTTGACCAATCCCATACCATGATTAGATAGTGAAAAAACACACCAATCTCTTTCATAATTTCTTGAAACAATAAAAGCTAATTGACGAACATTTCTGAAAATGGATTTATAGCGTTTTTGAATGAAACTCTGCTTATGTTTCCATATCTGAGCTCAGAGTAGATGAGAGATGTAATGTTTGTCTCTGTTGTGTTGAAGCCCAATCAAGCAGGAGAGACCAGCCTCCCTGTACCCAGCTGTGTGTCCATGAAGAGTGACAAGTCTATGGCTCAACCTATAGTGTTTAGAGAGGGAGACTTTTCTAGTGAACAACGGTAAGAAGAACTCATGGGTCATGGTCAGTGAGTTAAACAACACTGTCTCTAGTCATTTCTCCTGTCCCATTTTACCATTTATTTTTGTTGTTTTCATAATCCATAGGCTAAACCTTTTTTCCATTTTCATAGTCCTGAAGCAATATTAAACAAACACAACATTCCCTCCCTGTGTGTGTGTGTGTGTGTGTGTGTGTGTGTGTGTGTGTGTGTGTGTGTGTGTGTGTGTGTGTGTGAACTCCTTGGATGTTTTGTCCACAGAAACCAACAGGAGAGATCAGAGTCAGAGATTCTCAGTGGTCAGTCTTCCCAGAGTCATCAAACAGACCTGGCCTCCATATTCAGTGTATGTGGTCCTGTTATGTACATTTGTTTTTGTTTACCTCCAAGTAAAGTTGATCTGTCAATCATTCATTCATGTGTTAATGAGAAAGCATTTAGTCTCTTGAACTTATTTACTTGATTTATTTCAGTTGCTTGAAGAGAATATTATGACATTTGTGAAGAACGAGCTGAAGAGGTTCAAGAGGATTCTTAGTCCGAACTCCTAGAAGGCTTTGAGAGTCAGAAGCAGGATAAGGAAGTGGTGGATGCTGAAGATGAGAAGCAGGAGAGCAGTGCCAGAGAGGGGGCTCTGAAGATCACACTGCACGTCCTGAGGAAAATGAACCAGAAGGAGCTTGCTGACACACTGGAGAAAAGTAAGAGCTGTCTGCCTCATGTTGAATGCTGTTTTAGAACATTTAAAAGCTGTAGCTAAAGTACAGCTAAAGTAGCTGTGTAACTCAGTGATATTGTAGCAGCCTTAACACAACAACTAGTGACCTCATCAAGTAGCAGCAGGGATGTGTTGTGTTGATTCATTTAGACAAAGAGAAGAGGAGAGACAGAGGAGAGAGAGAGAGAGAGAAATACTCACACCAGTCTGTAATGCATTATGAAAAACATTTATACAGTCAGTTGAGCGAAAAAATTATTATAATTTAAAATGTCATAACAGTCCTAGAATACTGTAGGCTTTAAATCAGACGTAATATTAATATCCTCTGTGTTATTTCTTCATTCAGATGAGCTTGCTGTAATTTGCCAACGTGAACTCAAATCTAATCTAAAGAAGAAGTTTCAATGTGTATTTGAGGGGATCGCTAAACAAGGAAATCCAACACTTCTCAATAAGATCTACACAGAGCTCTACATCACAGAGGGTGGAACAGGAGAGGTCAATAATGAACATGAGCTGAGACAGATTGAGACAACAACCAGGAAACAAGCAAGACCAGAGACTGCAGTCAAATGTAACGACATCTTCAAACCCTTAACTGGACAAGACAAACTTATCAGAACTGTGCTGACAAAGGGAGTCGCTGGCATTGGAAAAACAGTCTCTGTGCAGAAGTTCATTCTGGACTGGGCTGAAGGAAAAGCAAATCAGGATGTCCAATTTGTATTTTCATTCCCTTTTTCGGGAGCTGAATTTGATGAAAAAGGAAAAACACACTTTTGATTGAACTTCTCAATCACTTCTCAATGGAAACCAAAGAGTCAAGAATCTCCAACTACGACAAGTACAAAGTTCTGTTCATCTTTGATGGTCTGGATGAGTGCCGACTGCCCCTAGACTTCCAGAAGAACAAGATCTGTTGTGACGCCACAGAGTCAACCTCACTGGATGTTCTGCTGACAAATCTCATCAAGGGAAATCTGCTTCCCTCTGCTCTCCTCTGGATAACTACCCGACCTGCAGCAGCTAATAAGATCCCTTCAGGGTCTGTTGACCAGGTGACAGAGGTACGAGGGTTCAATGACCCACAGAAGGAGGAGTACTTCAGGAAGAGATTCAATGATGAGGACCTGGCCAGCAGAATCATCTCACACATAAAGACATCAAGGAGCCTCCACATAATGTGCCATATTCCAGTCTTCTGTTGGATTTCTGCAATAGTCCTTGAACACATGCTGAAACATAAGAGAGAAGAGATGCCCAAGACTCTGACTGAGATGTTCATACACCTTGTGGTGTTTCATACCAAACAGAAGAATGAAAAGTATCTTGGGAAAGAACAGACAGGTCCACACTGGAATAAAGAGAGCATTTTGTCACTGGGAAAACTGGCTTTTCAACAGCTTGTGAATGGCAATCAGATTTTCTATGAAGAAGACCTGCAAGAGGCTGGCATTGATGTCAATGAAGCCTCAGTGTACTCAGGATTGTGCACACAGATCTTTAAAGAGGAATGTGGGCTGTACCAGGAGAAGGTGTACTGCTTTGTGCATCTGAGCATTCAGGAGTTTCTGGCTGCTGTATATGTGTTCCTCTCATTCATCAACAACAATGAAAATCTAATGGCCGAACCGCAATCAACATCCAGCCACTTTTCTGTGAGGTTCAGACACAAGTGTAAAGTTACTTTCTACAAGAGTGCTGTGGATAAAGCCTTACAAAGTGAGACAGGAAACCTGGACCTTTTCCTCCGCTTCCTTCTGGGCCTCTCACTGGAGTCCAATCAGAAGCTCTTACGAAGTCTACTGACAAAGACAAGAAGCAGCTCACAGAGCCATGAAGAAACAGTCAAGTACATCAAGGAGAAGATCAGGGAGAATCCCTCTCCAGAGAGGTGCATCAATCTGTTCCACTGTTTGAATGAACTGAATGATCATTCTCTAGTGGAGGAGATCCAAAGCTACCTGAGATCAGAAGTCTCTCAGAAGCCAAACTGTCACCTGCACAGTGGTCAGCTCTGGTCTTTGTGTTGCTGACTTCAGAAAAGGAGCTGGATGTGTTTGACCTGAAGAAATACTCCAGATCAGAGGAAGGTCTTCTGAGGCTGCTGCCAGTGGTCAAAGCCTCCAGAGCTGCTCTGTGAGTACATAAAATGACATTTAAGTACTAATCATCAGGAAGAAATATTAAGTTTAGAGAAATATATGTATTATAATATGTATATAATATATAGTATTACATTGAAAAACTTACTGAATCAATGCATTGATGTTCACATTAGTATAACAATATGACCATACAATTCTAGGAGACAGAAGATGAATCTATATGTTGTTTGAGAGAATAAACCAAATGCATCTGCCATTGTCCTTCTACACTACTGGTGTTAAATTAACAGTGTGTTTGTGAAATCATGATGATCTCTCTGTCAGGCTGTCAGGCTGTGGAGTCACAGAGAAAGGCTGTGCTTCTCTGGTCTCAGCTCTGAAGTCAAACCCCTCACACCTGAGAGAGCTGGATCTGAGTAACAATGACCTGAAGGATTCAGGAGCGAAGCTGCTCTCTGCTGGACTGGGGAATCCCCACTGTAAACTGGAGACTCTGAGGTCAGTATTCCTGTAGTTGGTCAACAAGTGATAACTGTTCACCAGATCCACATGTGTTTACCAGGCACACATAGTCCACACCATATGTGTTTGGACAGTGAAGCTTACAGTTTTACATTTGGTGCTATGCTCCATGATTTTGGATTGAGATGGAATGTTTTCATATTAGGTGACAGTATATAATGTCACCGTTCATTTAATCGCTTTTTCATACATATCTGTTTTACTGTTTAGATACGAAAAGCACTTTTACGTATCTAGTTTTCCCCATTTGAAGAAGTCTAATTTATTTGGACAAATTCGTTTAGTCAAAAGTTTAGTATTTGGTCCCATATTCCTTACCCACAGTGATTACATCAAGCTTGTGATTCTACAAACTTGTTGAATGCATTTGCAGTTTTTTTAGTTGTGTTTTGGATGATGTTTTTCCTGATAGAAACTGAAATGTTAATAATGTCATGTCATTTTGGAGTCACTTCACTTGTATTGACAGTAAGAATATAATATGTTTCTGAACACTTCTACATTCATGTGGATGCTACCATGATTATGAATAATCATGAATGAATCGTGAATGATGATGAATGAGAAAGTTACAGAGAAACAAGGATCAGACCCCCTCTGTTATTGGTAATGGTGAGAGGTTAGCATGTTTTGTTGTAGCCTCTGTAACTTTCTCACTCATTATTATTCATGATTCATTCATGATTTTTCTTAATCAACGCATCATCAGGATTACTTTAGTAGTGTTTAGAAACATGTTATCTACTCATCTAGACAGAAAATTACTCCAGTCATCATCCACCATTCAGTTACTATTGGGCAAAACATAACCCAAAACACAACCAAAACAAACTGCAAATGCAACCAACGAGTTTGGGACCAAATACTACACTTTTGACTACTTTAATACACTGTAAGTGAATTGGTCAGTATACTTATGACTTCTTCAAATAGGGGGACTAGATACATAAAGTGCTTTCATTTCTAAATGGTGAAAAATATATGTATTAAAATACCCTAAAAAAAAAGGTGACATTATATACTGTCACATCATATGAAACATTTGATCTCAAATCCAAAATGTTGGAGTATAGAGCCACATTTAAAATGTTAGCTTCACTGTCAAAATAGATATGGTGTGGACTGTATACTCAATACAATCTAAATCTGATACCTCACTGTCTGTCTTTTGACTGATACTGCTTTTTAAACTGCTCTGGTCAGTCTACTCAAATATTTGTACTATACATGTTTCTATCTACAAGCAATACTTTGATAATTTCTAATAATGATACATTCATTTATGAATAGATATGGCAGATTTCAGGACACTGATGTATCTGAACATTTTGAAAAAAATATACTGCCACTATTTTGACCACCAAAGAATTGCAGTGTGGTTTTAATATGATTTGACTATTTGCAGGCTGTCAGGCTGTCTAGTCACAGAGGAAGGCTGTGCTTCTCTGGTCTCAGCTCTGAAGTCAAACCCCTCACACCTGAGAGAGCTGGACCTGAGCTACAATCACCCAGGAGACTCAGGAGTCAGACTGCTCTCTGCTGGACTGGAGGATCCACACTGCAGACTGGAGGAACTCAAGTATGTAGAGGGTTTATGTCAATGTTCATATCAGACATGTTGGAGTTATCAGGCTAGTTAAGACAAACATTCTGACCACCACTTGGACTAAGTTATATAAAGACTGTGTGTGTGTGTCCAGTGTGTATGTGTGTGTGTGTGTGTGTGTGTGTCCAGTGTGTGTGTGTCCAGTGTGTCCCCAATGTGTGTGTGTGTGTCCAGCGTGTGTGTGTGTGTCCTGTGTGTGTGTGTCCAGTGTGTGTGTGTGTGTCCAGGTGTATCAGTACACTGGACACACACAAACACTGGACAAACACACACACTGGACACACACACAAACACACTGGACACACACACACACATTGGACACACACTGGACACACACACACTAGACACACACACACACTGGACACACACACACACACACACACACTGGACACACACACACTCACACTGGACACACACATACACTGGACAAACACACACACACACTGGACACACACACACACACACACACAAACACACTGGACACACACACTGGACACACTGGACAGACAAACACACACACACTGGACACACACACACACAAACAGTGGACACACACATTCACTTGACAAACACACACAAACTGAACACACAAACACACACACACACACTGGACACACACTGGACACAAACTGGACACACACACACACTGGACACACACACACACTGGACACACACACACACACAGGACACACACACACTGGACACACACACACACTGGACACACACACACACTGGACACACACACACACAGGACACACACACACTGGACACACACACACTGACACACACACACTGGACACACACACACACACACACACTGGACACACACAAACTGGACACACACACACACAAACAGGACACACACACACAGACACACACACACACTGGACACACACACTGGACACATACAGTGGGGGAAAAAAGTATTTAGTCAGCCACCAATTGTGCAAGTTCTCCCACTTAAAAAGATGAGAGAGGCCTGTAATTTTCATCATAGGTACACGTCAACTATGACAGACAAATTGAGAAAAAAATCCAGAAAATCACATTGTAGGATTTTTTATGAATTTATTTGCAAATTATGGTGGAAAATAAGTATTTGGTCACCTACAAACAAGCAAGATTTCTGGCTCTCACAGACCTGTAACTTCTTCTTTAAGAGGCTCCTCTGTCCTCCACTCGTTACCTGTATTAATGGCACCTGTTTGAACTTGTTATCAGTATAAAAGACACCTGTCCACAACCTCAAACAGTCACACTCCAAACTCCACTATGGCCAAGACCAAAGAGCTGTCAAAGGACACCAGAAACAAAATTGTAGACCTGCACCAGGCTGGGAAGACTGAATCTGCAATAGGTAAGCAGCTTGGTTTGAAGAAATCAACCGTGGGAGCAATTATTAGGAAATGGAAGACATACAAGACCACTGATAATCTCCCTCGATCTGGGACTCCACGCAAGATCTCACCCCGTGGGGTCAAAATGATCACAAGAACGGTGAGCAAAAATCCCAGAACCACACGGGGGGACCTAGTGAATGACCTGCAGAGAGCTGGGACCAAAGTAACAAAGCCTACCATCAGTAACACACTACGCCGCCAGGGACTCAAATCCTGCAGTGCAGACGTGTCCCCCTGCTTAAGCCAGTACATGTCCAGGCCCGTCTGAAGTTTGCTAGAGTGCATTTGGATGATCCAGAAGAGGATTGGGAGAATGTCATATGGTCAGATGAAACCAAAATAGAACTTTTTTGGTAAAAACTCAACTCGTCGTGTTTGGAGGACAAAGAATGCTGAGTTGCATCCAAAGAACACCATACCTACTGTGAAGCATGGGGGTGGAAACATCATGCTTTGGGGCTGTTTTTTCTTCAAAGGGACCAGGACGACTGATCCGTGTAAAGGAAAGAATGAATGGGGCCATGTATCGTGAGATTTTGAGTGAAAACCTCCAGCCAATCAACAAGGGCATTGAAGATGAAACGTGGCTGGGTCTTTCAGCATGACAATGATCCCAAACACACCACCCGGGCAACGAAGGAGTGGCTTCGTAAGAAGCATTTCAAGGTCCTGGAGTGGCCTAGCCAGTCTCCAGATCTCAACCCCATAGAAAATCTTTGGAGGGGAGTTGAAAGTCCGTGTTGCCCAGCAACAGCCCCAAAACATCACAGCTCTAGAGGAGATCTGCATGGAGGAATGTGCCAAAATACCAGCAACAGTGTGTGAAAACCTTGTGAAGACTTACAGAAAACATTTGACCTGTGTCATTGCCAACAAAGGGTATATAACAAAGTATTGAGAAACTTTTGTTATTGACCAAATACTTATTTTCCACCATAATTTGCAAATAAATTCATTAAAATCCTACTATGTGATTTTCTGGATTTTTTTTCTCATTTTGTCTGTCATAGTTGACGTGTACCTATGATGAAAATTACAGGCCTCTCTCATCTTTTTTTAAGTGGGAGAACTTGCACAATTGATGGCTGACTAAATACTTTTTTTCCCCACTGTACATACACACACAGACAAACATTCTTACCACCGCTTATACAAAGTTATATGCTGAATGTGTGTGTGAGTGTCCAGTGTGTGTGTTGTGTGTGTCCGTGTGTCGTGTGTGTGTGTGTTTGTGTGTGTGTGTGTGTGTGTGTGTGTGTGTGTGTATGTGTGTGTGTGTGTGTGTGAGTTCAGGTGTATCCCTCAATGACTGTCTGTTCTTCTGCTTACCGCTACAGTGTGGAACATGGTGGAGAGAACACAATGAAACCTGGACTTAGAAAATGTGAGTGTTGACTGCTGTGAAGAATATGACTAAGAATAAGTCTTAATTCAAGTGAAGTCAAAGTCAAAGACCACCATCATTACTTACTTGGTCATATTAAATATCAGCTGTAGTTCTACAGAAGCACAAATCAGGGACACCAAAGTTTACAAAGAGTTGCTTTGACAATGTGTGTGTCTGTGTATGTGTGTGGTGTGTTCGTGTTACTTTAGAAATGTGTGTGTGTGTTCATGCATGAAGATGTGTGTGTGTCCAGTGTGTGTTCAGGATGTGTTTCCAGTGTGTGTGTGTGTGTTCAGGATGTGTGTGTGTGTGTTCATGCATGCATACAGGTGTGAGTGTGTGTTCAATGTGTTTGTGTGTGTTCAGGATGTGTGTGTGTGTAATTAATGGGAATAAGTGTGTTTTATATTACCATACAGTTTAACATATGATCATTGAACAAATCTCAAGTTACCTTAACTTCTCCTTTTGATACCTAGAAACATCTACATTAAATGAATTAGTGAAAAGTGAGTTAACATTCTAATGTGAATGATGATGATTTCTAATATTGTGTCTGGTTTCATCCATCAGATGTCTGTGATCTCACACTGGACCTAAACACAGTAAACAGATTCCTCTCTCTGTCTGAGGAGAACAGAAAGGTGACATGGAGGAGAGAGGAGCAGCCGTATCCTGATCACCCAGAGAGATTTGAGGACAGGAAACAGGTGCTGTGTAGAGAGGGTCTGACTGGGCGCTGTTACTGGGAGGTAGAGTGGAGTGGGAGAGGGGCTGTTATAGGAGTGACATATAAAGGAATCAGCAGGAGAGGAGGGGGTAATGACTGTGGGCTTGGATGGAATGACAAGTCCTGGAGTCTGGTCTGCTCTGGCAACAGTTACTCTGCCTGGCACAATAAGAAGTCCACTACCATAGACGTCCCCTCCTCCAGATCCCACAGAGTAGGAGTGTATCTGGACTGGCCAGCCGGCACTCTGTCCTTCTACAGAGTCTCCTCTGACACACTGACCCACCTGAACACCTTCCACTCAACATTCACTGAGCCCCTCTATCCAGGGTTTAGGGTTGATGATGTTGACTCCCTTGGTGACCTTTGGGGTTTGGGTCCTCAGTGTCCCTGTGTCATCACACTGGACACACACACACTGAACACAAACACACAAGCTGAACACACAAAAACACACACACACACACACACACACACACACACACACACACACACACACACACACACACACAGTCAGCACATAACTTTGTCCAAGTGTGTGTGTGTGTGTATGTGTGTGTGTGTGTGTGTGTGTGTGTGTGTGTGTGTCCAGTTTGTGTGTGTGTGTGTGTGTGTGTGTCAAACACACTGGGAACAAACACACACTGATCACACAGACACTGGATACACACACACACACCCACACACTGGACACACACACAAACAAACACACACACACACAGGACACACACACTCATACACACTCATACACTGAACACACACACACACACTGGACACACACACACACACTAGACACACACACACACACACACACACACTGGACACACACGCACACACACACTGGACACACACGCATACATTGAACACACACACACACACTAGACACACACACACTAGACACACACACACACACTGAACACACACAAACACTGGACACACACGCTGGACACACACACACACATGGACACACACACACACTGGACACACACGCACACACACACTGGACACACACGCATACATTGAACACACACACACACACACACACACACACTAGACACACACACACACACTGAACACACACAAACACTGGACACACACGCTGGACACACACACACACACTGGACACACACGCACACACACACTGGACACACACGCATACATTGAACACACACACACACACACACACACACACACACTGGGCTCACACACACTGAACACACACACATGCATGACACACACACACACACTGGACACACACACACACACTGCACACACACACACACTGGATACACACACACACACTGGACACACACACACTGGACACACACACACACACACACACCAAGGACACACACACTGGACACACACACACACACACACTGGACACACACACACTGGAAACACACGCACACACACACACTCACACACACTGGACACAAACACACACACACTGGACACACACACACACTGGACACACACAAACACACACACACACACACACTGGACACACACACACGTACACACACTCACACACTGAACACACACACACACACTGGACACACACACACACACACACACACACACACATGGACACATTTCTATGTGTAGGATTTTGATGAAAGGAAATCCCATATAGCCTACTGGACAGGACTTTGCTATGGCATCTTCTGTTTGGGTGTCTCAGGTCAGGTCTGAGCCATGATCAGAATGTGTCTCTGTGTCTATTTCCAGCCCTGCCATTTCTACCTGTCCTGATCTAGTGTTTCACCCCCTGACCTCCTCACACCGTCTCACTGTCCATGTCTGCTTTTAGCTCCCACCTCTACTTCACTGTGTTATAATGGACCTTATGCTTGTTATGTCACCTCTGGAACCAGTTATCAAACATACTGACCTTTCTGACCCTATCCCATGGCCCTACTTTCTACAACTGAACATTTCAATTCCTCTATGAGTTTTCTTTAGTGTCCATTTACTTATTTATGTATTTGTTGTATATTGGGGTTGTGCTGCAGAGCATCATGGGGGTTTGTATGTGTTGAGATGATCACGTTCCAGATAAATGGTTGAACTGATTCCTGTCTCATCATTATTGAATTGTTGTACAGACGTGGTTATGAAACCCACGAGACATAACAACAGATTGGTGATGAGTAAGTCTGAATCTACAGTAACTATTCTGTGTGGAAGAAGTGGGTTTTTACAACTATTTAAAACTGTAATTTTCTGTGGTCCAGAATAGGCTAATGTTAGCACAGTGTGTTGCTAGCAGAGGCAAGTGCATAGTCTAGCTAGCTAAGAGAGAGTTAACATCGTCATGACGTCAGAAAAGGACTCGAGACGGACGTCGGAGCGGGAAAACAACGTGATTAAAAAGGAGGAATATACATTGATTACAGGAAAGACGTTTATTAAACTGTGAAGACAAACCTTTTAATTAAAACTGCCTCTATGAGCGAACTTAGGAGGAAATGTCAGTGAGTGAAGTGAATGAAGATCACGTGACTGAGGAATATATTGCTTTGGTTGAGGACAATATTGAAGTGAGTGACAATCAGGAGCTTGTTGAGATACGAAAAATTATTGGAAAGGTTGGAAACATTGGACAGTTTGATTAAAGTATTGAGCAGTGGAGCTCATATATAGAACAGTTTGAATATTTTGTTCTTGTAAATGACATGGATGAGGACAACCTTGTGCCGCCATGTTTTTTGTTCAGAATTGTTTCCTTAAAGGAAAAGTGCTGTCAAAAATGTGATTTTCCTGTTTTTTTATACATATTTCCAAGCTATGAGGTTGGAATAATACTGTGAAATTGTGAAAATTATGATAATGCCCTTTTAGTGTAAAAGCTGTTTGAAAAGACCTCCTGAAAAATCAGCGTGTTTTGGTGGGATGGAGTTAATAGCCAATAACCAATAACAACTCGTTTTCAGTTTTCCCCTTCCCACTCAGACCACTCCCAGACAGTCCTAGCAAAATACTTGCTTGACAAATTGTTCTTTGCTAAGAGAAGCTATTTTTTAAAACCATTTTAATTCAAACCAATCACAGTAAGGTACTTAATTGTTACGCTGAAATTATTTGATATAAAAATGGCTGCATTAGTTTTTTTATATATACTGTATATAATTTACCTCCACAGCAACATGGACACCAGCATACTGGCACGTACACACCAGAGGAGGCTGGTGGAGGATCTTTAGGAGGATGGGCTCATTGTAAAGACTGGAATGGAGTTATGGAATGGTATTTAACGCATAATTTATTTATTCCATTCCAGCCATTACAGTTAACCTGTTCTCCTATAGCTCTTCCCAACAGTCTCCTCTCGGAAACTTCTCGGTACTGGTAAAAGAGAAGTTGTGAGAGTATCACATCATGTTTTATCTCAGCAAAGCTGTACAACAGCATATTTAAGAAGCATAAACTGCAACCATGTGATGTTGTTTTGAGAACTTACTCAGCTCAGCCTATTCAGTTATTGGGAAAGCTGGAGGTTAAAGTGAAATGTGGACTTGTTTGCTACTCTAGCCGGGGGTAAACAATTCACAAAGTTAGAGCTTACACAGGAACTACCAGCAAGTGGAGGTAGATCAAGAGTCAAAGCATTTCCTGACTATAAACAAGGGTTTCTACCAGATGAATAGACTGCCTTATGGAGTATCAAGCGCTCCAGCTATATTCCAACGTATTATGGACCAGGTCTTACAGGGTTGACCTGGGGTTGGGTGCTTTCTGGATCACATTCTTATCACAGGGAAATCGGCAGAGGACCACTTCCAGAACGTAGAAGCAGCAGTGTTACAGAGACTGCAAGAGCCTGGGTTAAGAGTAAAACGGGAAGTTTATGGAGAATCTCTCTACTCTCATCAAACCTGTGACAGAGCTCTTCCAGAAAGATAGACCTTGGGTGGGGTCAGAACAATGTCAGCAGGCATTTGAAACAACGAAGACGCAGCTGTCTTCCTCCTCAGTGTTAGTGCACTACGACCCTCACATACCAGTAATATTGGCTTGTGATGCCTCACCATATGGGGTGTCATCTCACATACAATGCCCCATGGTAGTGAGAGGCCTATTGCATATTCTTCACCCACACTCAAATAGAGAAGACAGAGGTGAAGTATGCCCAAATAGAGAAGACAGAGGTGAAGTATGCCCAAATAGAGAAGTTAGAGGTGAAGTATGCCCCAATAGAGAAGACAGAGGTGAAGTATGCCCCAATAGAGAAGACAGAGGTGAAGTATGCCCCAATAGAGAAGACAGAGGTGAAGTATGCCCCAATAGAGAAGACAGAGGTGAAGTATGCCCCAATAGAGAAGACAGAGGTGAAGTATGCCCCAATAGAGAAGACAGAGGTGAGTATGCCCCAATAGAGAAGACAGAGGTGAAGTATGCCCAAATAGAGAAGACAGAGGTGAAGTATGCACCAAATAGAGAAGACAGAGGTGAAGTATGCCCCAATAGAGAAGACAGAGCTGAAGTATGCCCCAATGGAGAAGACAGAGGTGAAGTATTCCCCAATAGAGAAGACAGAGGTGAAGTATGCCCCAATAGAGAAGACAGAGGTGAAGTATGCCCCAATAGAGAAGACAGAGGTAAAGTATGCCCCAATAGAGAAAACAGAGGTGAAGTATGCCCCAATAGAGAAGTGTAGTCGAAGTGTAGTAGAGAGAAGTGTAGTCCTCTCAGCTGCATATCAGTATGACATACAATACAAGTCCTCTCAGCAGCATATCAGTCTGACATACAATACAAGTCCTCTCAGCTGCATATCAGTATGACATACAATACAAGTCCTCTCAGCCTCATATCAGAATGACATACAATACAAGTCCTCTCAGCTGCATATCAGAATGACATACAATACAAGGCCTCTCTGCTGCATGCTATCCAGTGTCAGAACAATCCAAACTATCCAGTGGCATTTGTAGATGTACTTCCCATTTCAGAGTAATCCAAACTATCCAGTGTCATTTTTAGATGTACTTCCCATTTCAGAGCAATCCAAACTATCCAGTGTCATTTGTAGATGTACTTCCCATTTCAGAGCAATCCAAACTATCCAGTGTCATTTGTAGATGTACTTCCCATTTCAGAGCAATCCAAACTATCCAGTGTCATTTGTAGATGTACTTCCCATTGTAGCTAAGGACACAGCCAGGGAAACTACCAAGGACAATGGTTTGGCTAAAGTGAAGCACTTCCCACTTACAGGGTGACCTAACCACGTTACTGATCCTGAACTAAAGCCTGATTGGGTGAGAAGGGATGAGGTCACTGTAGACAGTGATTGTGTGTTATGGGGTATGAGAGCGGTGGTGCCGGCTACTCTACAGAGGAACCTACTGAAGGAGCTACATGAAAACCACTGGGGCATGGTTCAAATGGAAGCTCTGGCAAGGAGACACTTTTTAGTGGCCCAGGATAGACTCAGACATAGAAGACATGGTAAGGAGATGGCCCAGGTTAGACTCAGACATAGAAGACATGGTAAGGAGATGGCCCAGGTTAGACTCAGACATAGAAGACATGGTAAGGAGATGGCCCAGGTTAGACTCAGACATAGAAGACATGGTAAGGAGATGGCCCAGGTTAGACTCAGACATAGAAGACATGGTAAGGAGATGGCCCAGGTTAGACTCAGACATAGAAGACATGGTAAGGAGATGGTCCAGGTTAGACTCAGACATAGAAGACATGGTAAGGAGATGGCCCAGGTTAGACTCAGACATAGAAGACATGGTAAGGAGATGGCCCATGTTAGACTCAGACATAGAAGACATGGTAAGGAGATGGCCCAGGTTAGACTCAAACATAGAAGACATGGTAAGGGAGATGGCCCAGGTTAGACTCAGACATAGAAGACATGGTAAGGAGATGGCCCAGGTTAGACTCAGACATAGAAGACACGGTAAGGAGATGGCCCAGGTTAGACTCAGACATAGAAGACATGGTAAGGAGATGGCCCAGGTTAGACTCAGACATAGAAGACATGGTAAGGAGATGGCCCAGGTTAGACTCAAACATAGAAGACATGGTAAGGAGATGGCCCAGGTTAGACTCAGACATAGAAGACATGGTAAGGAGATGGCCCAGGTTAGACTCAGACATAGAAGACATGGTAAGGAGATGGCCCAGGTTAGACTCAGACATAGAAGACATGGTAAGGAGATGGCCCAGGTTAGACTCAGACATAGAAGACATGGTAAGGAGATGGCCCAGGTTAGACTCAGACATAGAAGACATGGTAAGGAGATGGCCCAGGTTAGACTCAGACATAAAAGACATGGTAAGGAGATGGCCCAGGTTAGACTCAGATATAGAAGGTTATCACTGGTTAAACCCAGCTTTTCAGCTGACATGCAGTCTAAGATACAGGACAAGGGGTTGGGCAAGAGTCTTCGTTTTTTACAGTCGGAACAAACAGTGCTTGTCCCAGATTACCGGGGAGGAGAGAGAGAGAAATGGAGACCCGGGGGTTGTGAAAAGGCTACTTGGTCCTGTAACCTACTTAGTGCAGACTGAGGGAAAAACTGTGTAAGAAGCATGTGGATCAAATGATGATGCAACCCAATGAAAGAGAACAGCTGAATGTGTCAGAGTGGAACATCTCTGATTGGGACTTGGACACTACGACTGGGACGGGCACCAATACAGACACACAGATTGTTCCAGGCCGTGAGCCTGAGGGTCCAGAGCATCATGAGAGGCCAAAAAGGGTCAGAAGGCCTCCGGACCGATTGGATCTGTAAACAGGTTGTACAAACTCATGATGTTCGTCATGTATGTTTTCAGAGGAAGTGAGAATTTCCTGGGGAGGAGTGTGGTGTATTGAGAAATGTATTATGTGTTAATGAGTTTAGATTTAAAATGGTTGCAAATAGCCAATGGGATTTGTATGCAGGAGTTTATTTGAATTAACAAATGACATTGGGTTTTCCATTCTTGCATTGAAGTGATTGGATTACGAGATGCAAGGGCGGTAAAGTTCAATGATGTATTGGGGAGTTGGGCTGAAGACAGTGTAGAGAGTGGTCCACTGGAATGTGTTAAGGAGAACATGAAATAAATCTGTTCAGTTTATTATAAGTACGCTTCGGAGTCTTCAGTAAAAGAACCCAGCATCTTAGGATGCAACAATGATCCTTTATCATGTTTAGAAAATAACAGATTGAAAGACAACAAATAGCCTACTTTCAATTAATTAAAAATATGTTCGAGACATGGGACATGGCCTTGTGTTGCTGCACTGTCTAACTACCTTAACAAACAGTGACACATTATATTATTATTCATATTATTATTGACATTTAACATGGAAAAGAGGTGACCCCTTAACTTATTATAAAATTGATTAAATAAAATAATGTCCTCATCAATCTACACACAATACCCCATAATGACAAAGCGAAAAACAGGTTCATAGAAATGTTTGCAAATGTATAAAAATTCAAAATGAAAAAAACGTATGTACATAAGTATTCAGACCCTTTGTTATGAGACACTAAATTGAGCTCAGGTGCATTCTGTTTCCATTGATCATCCTTGAGATGTTTCTACAACTTGAATGGAGTCCACCTGTGGTAAATTCAATTGTTAGGACATGATTTGGAAAGGCACCTGTCTATATAAGGTCCCACAGTTGACACACCCCTCACTATAGTTATTGGTTGCACTAATTGCATTTGTCTACATAACCTGGTTCAATCATGCATGACATCAGTTGATATACAGAGTGTGAGACTCTCTATATATTTATATCTTCCAGTTCATTCTCTGTTAGTCAGCACCTCTACACTAAATAATGTTCTCTGGGGGTGCGCCAGCTCATGCTTTTTATTAGAGACTTTAGTCCCCAGAGGTCTTAACCTGGAAAAGGACTATAGTATGTTTTAGAGACTTTAGTCCCCAGAGGTCTTAACCTGGAAAAGGACTATAGTATGTTTTAGAGACTTTAGTCCCCAGAGGTCTTACCTGGAAAAGGCCTTTAGTATGTTTTAGAGACTTTAGTCCCCAGAGGTCTTAACCTGGAAAAGGCCTTTAGTATGTTTTAGAGACTTTAGTCCCCAGAGGTCTTAACCTGGAAAAGGCCTTTAGTATGTTTTAGAGACTTTAGTCCCCAGAGGTCTTAACCTGGAAAAGGACTATAGTATGTTTTAGAGACTTTAGTCCCCAGTGGTCTTAACCTGGAAAAGGACTATTGTATGTTTTAGAGACATTAGTCCCCAGAGGTCTTAACCTGGAAAAGGACTATAGTATGTTTTAGAGACTTTAGTCCCCAGAGGTCTTAACCTGGAAAATGACTATAGTATGTTTTAGATACTTTAGTCCCCAGAGGTCTTAACCTGGAAAAGGACTATAGTATGTTTTAGAGACTTTAGTCCCCAGAGGTCTTAACCTGGAAAAGGACTATAGTATGTTTTAGAGACTTTAGTCCCCAGAAGTCTTAACCTGGAAAAGGACTATAGTATGTTTTAGAGACTTTAGTCCCCAGAGGTCTTAACCTGGAAAAGGACTATAGTATGTTTTAGAGACTTTAGTCCCCAGAGGTCTTAACCTGGAAAAGGACTATAGTATGTTTTAGAGACTTTAGTCCCCAGAGGTCTTAACCTGGAAAAGGACTATAGTATGTTTTAGAGACTTTAGTCCCCAGAGGTCTTAACCTGGAAAAGGACTATAGTATGTTTTAGAGACTTTAGTCCCCAGAGGTCTTAACCTGGAACCACTAAAACAATTTGGGAGACAGGGCAATCATATTTTTTGTGAAGAGTCCATTCCCTTGTTAGTCCAGTCCCCCCCAACTTGTTGTTGTTTATTTTCCAATACCTAACATATTGAACATGTGTTATATAGCAATGGTTTTACATAAATGATATCTACTGCAGTTGAAATATGATTGCCCTGTCTCCCAAATTGTTTTAGTGGTTCCAAATGTGTAATTGACCACTAGGTAGAGACATTGACCACAGTACCGCTCACCCTGAGGACCAACCTGTATAGTCCACCACACCCTCTCTCATTAGCACCACCAGCTGAAGAGAGTTTCTCCCTCACTGTGTTCCCCATGCAGGCCCAGCGCCACGAGGGGGGCAAAAGGGGGGAAATGGCATTGTGTGCATGGAGCACTTTAACAATTCCATGTCCAAGGAGGTCTGGGTGCAGTGTTGGGAATGATGGGCTCACCAAGCCTGAACCCCAGGACAGCCACTGTGACTCTGATTAAATGAACATGTCCAACATTCAGTCACAGACACACACATACAGACACACACACACAGACACACACACACACATACAGACACACACATACCACAAGCGTTCAGGTGTTTAGTTTTGCCCAGATGTTGTTTGGTTGAGAAAGACCATTTAGTGGAGGGGAAAATAATACAATATTTATTTTTGAAATATGTATTATTATTTCTGCCAAATGAAATGTTGAACATGGCAATGTTGCTCTCATGGTCTCAATAAAGGTGTACAATATATAGTTGCATGTCATGATCTATGCCCTTTTTCATTCTGTTCCAATTCAGTCCAAGCACTGTTCCAATTCAGCCAGACCATGGGGTAAACTGGAACACTTCACTCCTTGTAGTTAAGACAACACCATTCATTTGCAGTTTGATTTACATATATAATAACCACACCAATTTGTAAAGGACAGATGTAGGTTGTTTGTATCAAGTTTTGAAACACGACCATAAAGGATCTCTGAGAAACTGACCAAAAGGTGAAAAGTGTTACAACCATCTCCGGTCTCCCCTACATGTTCAACTTAATAGACATGTTTTCCATCTCAAGAGGTCAAATAAAACAAATGTCTATAGTGCCTGTTAAGTGCAGGCCCGGCGCCACCAGGGGGCAGAAGAGGGCAATGCCCCCTTAGTTGGAATATTGAGCCTCCTCAGTTCTGTATCCATATTCTGTCCCCCAATCTGCCCCCTCCGTGGCGCCGGGCCTGTTGTGTATGCTTCATTCATGCAACTCCCTTGCACGCATCATACGTACGTCATACACATTTTACCGGTTGAAAAAAACGTCACAGTAGAAGGGTGGGTCAATTTGACCGTTTAGGTTTATTTTCAAAGTTACTTACTACGAAAAACAAAACGCGCAGCTGGATGGAATTTAGCTAATGTTAACAGTTAGGTAGGTAGCTGATAGTATGATGGATATTAGAAAGTGGCTTCGCCAGGGCACAACGGCAGCATCGGATCAAATCGGGGGGGGGGGTAGAAGCCTGCCACAGAGGCCAAAGGCAAGGCTGCTGAGCCGACGCTAATCACCGAGGCCAAGGCTGCTGGGCCGACGCTAATCACCGAGGGCAAGGCCGCTGAGCCTACGCTAATCACCGAGGCCAAGGCTGCTGAGCCGACGCTAATCACCGAGGCCAAGGCCGCTGGGCCGACGCTAATCACCGAGGCCAAGGCCGCTGGGCCGACGCTAATCACCGAGGCCAAGGCCGCTGAGCCCAGCAGCAAAGACACCTGCTCAACCGTCTTGCAACCTGGTGACATATGAGGTAACCAACCAGAGGAGGGGCCTTCAGCCGCCAAGACCGAACCTAGCAGCAGTACCGCCAGTATATTACAAGCTAGGTTAGGTAGGTAGCTGATAGTTAGGTAGGTAGCTGATAGTATGATGGATATTAGAAAGTGGCTTCGCCAGGGCACAACGGCAGCATCGGATCAAATCGGGGGGTGGGGTAGAAGCCTGCCACAGAGGCCAAAGGCAAGGCTGCTGGTCCGACGCTAATCACCGAGGGCAAGGCCGCTGAGCCGACGCTAATCACCGAGGCCAAGGCTGCTGGGCCGACGCTAATCACCGAGGGCAAGGCCGCTGAGCCTACGCTAATCACCGAGGCCAAGGCTGCTGAGCCGACGCTAATCACCGAGGCCAAGGCCGCTGGGCCGACGCTAATCACCGAGGCCAAGGCCGCTGGGCCGACGCTAATCACCGAGGCCAAGGCCACTGAGCCCAGCAGCAAAGACACCTGCTCAACCGTCTTGCAACCTGGTGACATATGAGGTAACCAACCAGAGGAGGGGCCTTCAGCCGCCAAGACCGAACCTAGCAGCAGTACCGCCAGTATATTACAAGCACCGACGCCTCCGTTAGTGCCTGATGACCTCGTGATGAGGAGCCAGCGCAGGTTTGTCTGGGGAAATACCCAACCTGCCTGTACTGTGGGAGAAAACTGACATTTTGTAGCATGTGGTTCAAAGGCAGAGAGTGACTGCTGCAAGGCAGATGCAGTTTGATGAGTTATGGGAGAAATACAAGCACACGGACACCCCTGCTCCAAGCAAACGGCAAAGAGTAGTGAGTAGTAATCTGAAACAACATGTGGTCGAAACAAAACAATGGGCCAGCTAGAAGAGGACAATGAGAGGGAATGCAACAGGCTGTTTTTCAGCACTCTGAATGCTGTACTGGGAGAAATGTCAGCAAGATTTAACCAACGAAACAGCCAACTTGTTGAGGCCCTGTGTGCCTTGCACCCAGAGAATGAAACCTTTATGGATGTGGAAAAAGTGGAACCACTGCTGGACTTAATCTCAGGAGATTTTGTGGAAACTGAGTTTACTGTCGCACGCCAGTTTCTACAGACTGAAATCGCCCGATCTGGAGAAGAAAAATGGACAACGCAGAGCATTTTGGAGAGATTCTCCGGGCCTCTAACAGCAATGTCTACTGTGATGATGGCATTGAAGCTGGGATTAACATTTGGAGCATCCAAGGGCAACTTGCGAAAACTCTTTTTTAACATAGAAAAAGGTATTCAGTGAGCACAGACGGAGCATGTTGCAGAGGAGGAAAGGGCAGCTGATTCACTGATTCAACTGGCATTTGAGAGGGATCTTACAAGCAAATTCCGTGGGGAGTGGAACGAGAGACTGCTGAGGAGGTTCAACACAGCATCAAGGAGGCTGCAACTCTTTTGAATCTGGGTGAGAACAGGCAGCCTGGCTGGGCTTGTATTATTTAGTTATTTGCTAGCTTTTGGAAATGCGTGGCAAACGTCAGAAATAGGCGTAGACGTGATTTTCTTTATTGGCGTTGCTGCCAAGTCTACTGCTTAATTTCTGTGATTGGATTGGAAATGTTTGGTTTATAATATATTCTGATTGTTTTTAATGTTGTTTTATAATGTAGAAGAGGTGCTTTGCATTACATTGATGAGGGTGGGCAGACCTTGACCAATGGTTGAGTAACGATGTAGCTATAGTGTTGCCATAAACAACTCGTTGCTATGGAATACTAATGTCTCTGTTATCATACGCAGCGTAGGACGGCACTCTGGTGGGAAGACAGCTTGGTAGCTGCGTCCAAGCTGCATTGTACCGATAAGTCCTGGTAGTGCATTGTACATTATTGTTTGCTTTCCACCATTGGAAATGCATTGTATTGGCATGAGGAAGGGTTATTACGGTAATTAGAAACTGTTTTGCATTGTATTGGATGAGGAAGGGTTATTACGGTAATTAGCAACTGTTTTGCATTGTATTGGCATGAGGAAGGGTTATTACGGTAATTAGCAACTGTTTTACATTGGATTGGCATGAGGAAGGGTTATTACGGTAATTAGCAACTGTTTTGCATTGTATTGGCATGAGGAAGTGTTATTACGGTAATTAGCAACTGTTTTGCATTGTATTGGCATGAGGAAGCGTTATTACGGTAATTAGCAACTGTTTTGCATTGGATTGGCATGAGGAAGGGTTATTACGGTAATTAGCAACTGTTTTGCATTGGATTGGCATGAGGAAGTGTTATTACGGTAATTAGCAACTGTTTTGCATTGGATTGATGGGTATTTTGCATGTAGCTGTGTAGCGTTGTCATAACTTGCAATTTCTGGAGGCGGTTATGAATTGTCCACGTTTGTAAAGCGGTGCAGTAGCCTGTATTCTTGCGGCAAGACAGCCGTGCGTGGCTGCAAATACATTGTGTGTAATTGTACTATCGATTATAATCCACCCTGTGTTATCAGCAAGCGAAAATAGTTGTGCCCCCTTAGTAATTTCTGATGCCCCCTTGCCGAGTTAATCCTACCGCCGGGCCTGGGTTACAGGTGAAATAAATTATGGTGAACGTACAAGGTGATGAGATTGATGCTCCTTTCCAATAAATATCGAGGGTCTTATTCTGGTGACATGTTGATCGATGCTTGGCTGCTAATGAAGGTAGTTATGTGGCACTACATTAGATCACTCCAATATGGTATCCATGCGCGCTGCAGGATACATTCAGAGTAAGAATTAGTGATTAGTCCGGAGTCCCGGCTAGTGCTGCGGCTGACCCCCTTACCCCCCTTAAATACCTGCCGCCTCAGTACATCCACCTCTTCCATTTCTCACCTCATTCATTTGTGTTGGAGATGAGAGGCTGGTGGTTGACAGAGGAAAAGGAAACCAGGTAGAAAGAGGAGGATACAGGGCATTCAGAAAGGATTCTGACCCCTTGACTTTTTCCACATTTTGTTACGTTACAGCATTCTACAATTGATTAAATAAATAACAGTCCTCATCAAATCAAATCAAATGTTATTTGTCACATACACGTGTTTAGCAGATGTTATAGTGGGTGTAGCGAAATGCTTGTGCTTCTAGCTCCGACAGTGCAGTAATATCTAACAAGTAATATCTAACAATTTCACAACATATACCCAATACACACAAATCTAGTAAGGAATGGGATTTAAGAATATATACATATATGGACAAGCAATGACAGAGCGGCATTGACTAAGATACAGTAGAATATTATAGAATAGAATGCAATATATACATATGAGATGAGTAGTGCAAGATATGTAAACATTATTCATGTTTAACTAGTCTGTTTATTCCACTGATTCATATTGATACCAGTCCATTCATTGGCTGTAAAAGTGGGTAAAAACAGAAAAGCATATAACTGTAGCTTTGTGGTCTTTACTTGAGTGTGTTTCAGCAAGGTAAGGTCAGAGAGATGCTTCCAAGGCAGTATTTTTCTGAACTCATAAAATCCTTTATACAATCTGATGGGATGAATGTTCAACCCCATTTAAATGACCATAAAGTCTATATAGTACCTTTAAGTTAAGACGTCACAGATCTGTTCATAGCAAAGCAGTTCATTTAATGATGTTAATTAATTCTTAAATAATATAACTTATAAATCATGAGCCTCATCTTGAGGAGTCACCTGTGACAGTATTCATAAAGAGTAGGAGTACTGATCTGGGATCAGTTTTTCCTTTTAGATCATAATGAATAAGATTAAATGGACAGGGGGGACCTGATCCTAGATCAGCACTCCTCCTCTGGGAAACTGCATGTATGAAACCGAACACATAGTCGTAGTCTAGTTACAGCAGGTGTTTACTGCCATCTAGTGGAAGATACCAATAAAACACTTTATTATCAGGAAGGGGAGACAGTTGAGCTGAAAAAGGAAGTAAAGTTGTTCTTTTGAGCAGGATCCATTTTAAGACGACAGAGCAGAAAACGCTATATGGAGAGAACTAAAAATAAAGTGAGTATTTCTAAGTATTTCTGAAAAATAATCTATTCTAATGGACAGAGCATGTGAATGAATACCTGGAATGAGATATTACTAGTTAGTAGAACTGCTACTTGAGCTTAGTTGCTGACAGACAGCAGTTTTCAAAGTGTTATCACATGTTATCAGTCAAACGTCTGGTAAAGATGGTGGAGGAGCTTTTAAATGATAGGGTTTTATGTTTATCTCAGGGTTTCTCAATCCTTTTGTTCTTGCCCAGCATTTACACACCTGATTCAACTAATCATCAGATAATTGAAGACAGTTTAATATTTGAGGCATACAAATGAACATTCTCAAATTAAAACCTTTTGGATTTGTAGGCCTGTTTACTATTATTAAAGGTCTTCAGTAACTCACATTTTGGAGGAAAAAAACACAGCTAAACCTGGTGGACATTTAATTTAAGGACCAATGGAATGTTCTAAAACGTGCCAACTCTGCTCACCCGGGGAGCCGGCCAATGCAAAACTAATTTACCCAGTTACCGTTATAACTTCATTTCCTTATTTGAAATTGAAAGTCACTTTGTAGCCTACGCAGTTACAAAATGTCTGTTCAAACTGTAGCGCATATGGAACATTAGAACAGTGGTGGAAAAAGTAAAGATACCTTAATAGAAAATGACTCAAGTAAAAGTGAAAGGCACCCAGTAAAATACTACTTGAGTAAAAATCTAAAAGTATTTGGTTCTAAATATACTTAAGTATCAAAAGTAAATGTAATTGCTAAAATATACTTAAGTATCAAAAGTAAAAGTAAAGTAGGAATAATTCAAATTAAAATGACTTATATGAAGCAAACCAGACGGCACCATTTTCTGGTTATTTTCACCTACTGATAGCCAGGGTGTCACGGTTTCGGCCGAGGCGGCCCCTTCTCCTTGTTCGGGCAGGCTTCGGCGGTCGTCGTCTCCGGAGTACTAGCTGCCACCGTTCGATGTTTCATGTTTGATTGGTTTTGTCTGTTTGTCACACCTGTTTATTGTTTAGTGTTCATTAGGCACCCTATTTAGTTCCCTTGTGTTAGGTCAGGTGTTGTGTGTAATTGTTCTACTGTCGTGTGGTTGTTTGGTCCTCTGTATTTTGTTCTCTCTTATTTTCGTTTGTATTAGAGAGTCCTGCACGTTGTGCATACTTACTTTGGACAGTCTAGTGTGCGTTTGTTTTCGCCTGTGGCCTGTTGCCGTGTTTGGCGTGTACTACGGACTTCACTAAAGACCTTTGGATTTATATCTCTGTGTCCTGCATGTGATTCCACATCCCACTACACTCCACCCCTGACACAGGGTCACATTCCAACACTCAGACATAATTTTAAAAGCATTTGTGTTTAGTGAGTCTGCCAGATCAGAGGCAGTAGGGATGACCAGCGATGTTCTCTTGATAAGTGCGAATTTGACAATTTTCTGAATGTAAGGAGTACTTTTGGGTGTCAGGAAAATGTATGGAGTAAAAAGTATAACATTTTCTTTATGAATGTAGTAAAGTAAAAGTTGTTAAAAATATAAATAGTAAAGTACAGATACTTTAAAGTATTTTTACTTATGTACTTTACACCACTGCATTAGAAGACGGATAAATGTGTTGATTTTGAAAGAAAGACGGGCAGATTCTGCTAGGTAGGCTACGAACTATTATAAAGTTAGGTCGTCATCACAGTAGGTTTGAGCTACAGTATGATGACTTACCAACCTGATGGTCTCCGTTGGAAATGTTGTGGAAAATGTTGTACACTCAGTGTATTAAAATATGTAACATAAACAACAAATGATATGCTCAGATACACAAAATACATCTGGTTTCAGATCTAGAAGATTCTCCTCTTCAATAGTAATATCATCAATTCTGACCAGTAACTTACCTGGGGTCAAAGGTGCCTGATTTATCACTAAAATATATAGGATGATCCATAGAGATGTCACTCTTCATGGACAGATGACTGGGTACTGGAGAGACTGATCTCAGAGTTTGGTTGGAGATTCTGGAAAACATAATAAATGACCATGAAAATACATTTTAAAATATATCAAAATTATATTTCAATAGATAAAATACATTACATAAAGCATTAAAATATATGCCATTACATAAAGCAACAAACATGCAGCTCTAGCAGGGCAGGAATTTGACGAACTGACTTTTTGGAAAGGTGGCATCCTATGACGGTGCCACGTTGAAAGTCACATATGCATTGTTTTTCAAAACATAGTGAACCTGGAGGCAAAAAGCGAACCCCACATTCTATCTAAATGTTGTTTATTAGCACTCAAATCTATACATGGCATTTTCGGCACAATTTGGTCAAAGCCCCAAAGCGTTCAGAAAGCCTCTGTTTCCCACCACTAGTGGACACCCCCCATGAGTGTCTTTCAGAACCCCTCCTAAAACCACCTGTTTCATTTTGGTTGTTGTTAGTGACTCTTTGTTAGTTCCTTCTTCTGTTTAAAAGACAATGTTGTATTTATTGTTGAGGAATGTAACAATGTTCATGTGATTAAATTAAATCACCCGACTGTTTGGATATGTCTGTTAGTAAATGTTTTATTTCTAAGAGATCATGAGTAAAAGAGAACAATTGACATTCTAGAATGAGTTGTCACTGTGTTCACCACAACCAACATGCTGCATCTCTGTTTAGGGGTCAGTGCTCTAAAATGAGTCTCTCTGGGGAGAGAGAGGAGGGGGGCCCTGCCTCTAAAATGAGTCTCTCTGGGGAGAGAGAGGAGGGGGGCCCCTGCCTCTAAAAGGAGTCTCTCTGGGGGAGAGAGGAGGGGGGTCCCTGCCTCTAAAATGAGTCTCTCTGGGGGAGAGAGAGGAGGGGGGCCCTGCCTCTAAAAGGAGTCTCTCTGGGAAGAGAGAGGAGGGGGCCCTGCCTCTAAAAGGAGTCTCTCTGGGGAGAGAGAGGAGGGGGGCCCTGCCTCTAAAATGCGTCTCTCTGGGGAACATGACACCAAAGTTAAGAGGTGAGATGACAATTTTATGAAGAATTTATTATGTTTATTTCTAAAATAAATAGCTATCTTAAGATGAATGCACTGTAAATGTAAATCGCTCTGGATTAGAGTATCTGCTAAATCAGGAGTTCTCAATCCGGGGTCAGCGGAGGTACTGCAGGGGTTCTGCAGCACCCTGACTGGACTCGTTGCAATGGAAGACATTTGATAGAATTTTAATACGACACAACCACTTTGCCTACTCTTCATTATTGCCTAATATAATGGAATGCATATTTCTTTAACCAATTCTGATGGTTGTTACAAGCAGAATTTTGACAATATTACCGTTATACCAACACACTCTTCACACCCGTTTAACAACTCTAAATAGCTTTGGCATCGTAGGCATCAAGTCCCTTGCCAATAATGTTGCCTACTACGTTGCATACAATGTTCATTTTCATCGAACTCATATTTCGCCCTAGATGCCTTCAATTGCCCAATTTATAGCCATGGCCAATTTAGGATGATTTTTTAACAACGTGATGTTGCGCTCCAAAGGGATAACTTGAAAAAACATGATGTAGGTAATTAAATAATCAAAAGAAAAACGTGTTTATTATACACTTAGAAAAGAAGGTTCCTTATAGAACCAAAAATGCTTCTATCACTTCCTTAATATATGGAACCACTAAAAGTTATATACATTTTTGGGTTCAGTGAAGAACAACCTCTAGAGTTCTGATCAACAAAAGTAGAATGTTTTGAGGATGTGAACCCAGCAGCCTTCCAGTGGTCAGATCAAGCCCGCCCATTTTTTCCAGCGCCCGGCCCGGGATTCGAACCAGCCACCTTTCTGCCATAGGTCCAACTCCTGCCACTGCTCCAACTCCTTAGCCGCTGGGCGAAAACCTGAGTTAATCTTCAGAAATAAGCATGAGTAAATCTATGCAGACATACATGGTATCACTTATACATAATTATTATACATAAATCATTGCCAAAAGCACAAGACAAATCTATATTATTTATGGATTGATCATATAGAAATTACATGTGGCGCAGGAACCACTGACTCACTGCATTATTCTATAGTATTATCAAGACACCTGCTGTTAACTCTTAACTGGTTAGGACAGCTCATGAGGTGTCCTAAATATCTGCCGACTAGGTGGGACTACATTTACATTTTAGTCATTTAGCAGACGCTCTTATCCAGAGCGACTTACAGTTAGCACATACATTATTTTATCGAACCCACAACCCTGGCGTTGCAAACGCCATGCTCTACCAACTGAGCTACATCCCCTGCCGGCCATTCCCTCCCCTACCCTGGACGACGCTGGGCCAATTGTGCGCCGCCCCATGGGTCTCCCGGTCGCGGCCGGCTACGACAGAGCCTGGATTCGAACCAGGATCTCTAGTGGCACAGCTAGCACTGCGATGCAGTGCCTTAGACCACTGCGCCACTCGGGAGTATATAGAGGCTTCATGCATAGCTTTAATTTATACCCATAAGAGTAGAAGTCTTTATTCTGAGCACTTATAAGACCAATTTTCTACTCTGAGACAGTTTGTGGATATGGGCCCAGATCTCAAAATATTGTTATAAAAAAAACGTAGAATGTTCTTTTTACATAATTAAAAAAATGCAAGCCACTGTAAAGACTGGGTTTAGTTTATTATGTGGCTCTGCTCATGTCCACGTTCTGGAACTGTCCGCGTCCACGTACGGTTTGGCGCCAAGCATATTGTCCAGTTAGGAGCAGAGTGGTCTGAGGTGATGTTGGGGAACAACGACGGAGTTCGATACAGTGTTGAGACACCGACGTTTATTGTTCAAATTTCAGGGACAGTATGAGTGTAGCCAGATCCTTTTCACTCGCTATCCTTGTTTCATCTTGTGGTTCACCGGATTCGTCATCATCCTCGAGGGACAGACGAACGACCTGCTAGCTAGCCAAGCTAGTCGGTACAGCTAGCTAAGCTAGCTACTCTACCAGCAGCATCCTAGTTATCCTAGCTACCACTACATCATCACCGGCTGCCTGCATTTCTTGTGGACCGATGGAGCTCCCTGGTTGTTTCTTCCACCTGTTAAATACCGTGGAGGGCTTCTCCCTCTCTCGTTGACGGATGCTGGCCTACGCTCCCTCTGTCCGGTTCTCCTCTCTTCACTAGATGGACGGTAACTTTAGTGTTTAACCCCTCTGTGTCCAAGGACTGAACTTTTGAATATTCTTTTCGGGGCGCCTCAATTTTTTACAACGTTTTTTTTTCTGATAAAAGTAGTTAATTGCATCTGCCATGGAGCCTTGTTTCATAATATTACCTTATGTCCCTGGTTATGAAGTAATCGCGAAAAAACAGGCCTTATGTTTGGTCATTTTTCACCCTACCAGCTCCTATTAGTTCTATTGAGCTCCGTGTCACCGACTCGCCTTCAGAACGTTCTATTCCCAGCCCATTGTTCTGCGTCACAATGCCAGCTTCACTATTGTTATCAATGAGACCTGCCTGCGTTAACCCTGTAGGTTTACCTCAGGTAACTTATTATTAACAAGGTTACAGCTACTTGGTGAGCGTTAACCCTGTAGGTTTACCTCAGGTAACTTATAATTAACAAGGGTACGGCTACTTGGTGAGCACGCACACTGTTCACCTGAGTAGATGTTGTGGTCACCTATAGTGAGGTGAGACACAGTTTTAGAGGCGATGGCTGGCGAATAGCCATTAAACATTAAACATTTTCTGGTCATGGTTAACCATATTTGTTTTAAGAAAAAAGTGTACAATCTAAATAAAACGCATGTCCCTGTCCTCTTTTTCAAGATGTGGGCGATTTAAACAGCCAGAATACATTTTTAAATTAAGAAATAACCTTTTCTTTGAGGACTTGTTGTTTCTAAAAGGCTGCTGTGTAATTTGATAATTTGATATGCATCGAAGTCTTCGTTCGTAGGCATCAAATTGAGCGAATGCTGCGCAGGTTCACTGAGTTACAAACCAAATGGGTATAATGGGGTGATTGTTGTTGCCTCCCCTGTACATTTCTGAAAATGGATATATAGCGTTTTAGAATGAAACTCTTCTTATGTTTCCCCATCTGAGCTCAGAGTAGATGAGAGACGTAATGTTTGTCTCTGTTGTGTTGAAGTCCAATCAAGCAGGAGAGACCAGCCTCCCCTGTACCCAGCTGTGTGTCCATGAAGAGTGACAAGTCTATGGAAGCTCCTATGAAGTTTAGAGAGGGAGACTTTTCTAGTGAACAAAGGTAAGAAGAACCCATGGTTCATGGTCAGTGAGTTAAACAACACTGTCTCTAGTCATTTCTCCTCTCCCATTTTCACATTTATTTTTGTTGTTTTCATAATCCATAGGCTAAACCTTTTTTCCATTTTCATAGTCCTGAAACAATATTAAACAAACACAACATTCCCTGGGTGTGTGTGTGTGTGTTTGTGTCTGTGTGTGTCTGTCAGTGAGTGTGTGTGTGTGTGTAGGTGAGTGTGCACTCCTGGATGAGGAGATCTCTATCCTGATTGCCTAGTCATTTTACCCCCTACGTACATGTACATATTTCCTAAATTACCTCAACTACCTTATTGTTATTTTATTATGTTACTATTTCCTTTTTTATTTAGATAATTTTTGTGACTTTTTAACTCTGCATTGTTGGGAAAGGGCTCGTAAGTAAACATTTCACGGTAAAGTGTACCACTGTTGTATTCGGCGCATGTGTCACGGTTTCGGCCGAGGCTGCTCCTTCTCCTTGTTCGGGCGGACTTCGGCGGTCGTCGTCTCCGGAGTACTAGCTGCCACCGTTCTATGTTTCATGTTCGTTTGGTTTTGTCTCTTTGTAACACCTGTCCCTTGTTTGTGTTTGATTGTGTTCCCTATTTAGTTTCGTTTGTTTGGGTCAGGTGTTATGCGTGATTGTTAATTGTCAGCCAGCCTCCGAGGAGTTTGTATCTCTCGTTGTTGTAATTTTCGAGAGATCGCACTGCGTGCGCTTTTCTTGTTTTTCCCGCACTGTGTTTGTGCATAATTGTTCGCGCCGCCCGGTTGGGTTGGCGACTCATTTTTCCTGTGTTGGACCTTACTAAAGTCTGTTGAAGTCATCCTTGTTCCTGCGCTTGATTCCTTTCACTCATCCACACACAGCACTCTGACAGCATGTGAGAACTACAATTTGATTTCATTTGAAGCTCATGCGCAGAAATACGTCATTGGGTCTAATGGTCGTCTTGTGCCGAACTGCACATGTGCAGGCTGTCAAATCAAAGGCACTTTTTCGATATAAAGTTGTTTATGACTAACATGAAAATGTGTCCGTTTGTTAAACTACTTAAGACAGAATATTTTCAAAATTAACAACTAAGGAAGTCATTTCTACCTCTCATTGACTTCTTAAACCCCAAACCCTGGACTGGTCTGCTTCATATGCATTCCCAGAATAATTTTTTTACATCAGCAGTTGTCACAAAGTGCTTATATAGAAACCCAGTCTAAAACCCCAAAGAGCAAGCAATGCAGATGTAGAAGCACGGTGGCTAGGAAAAACTCCCTAGAAAGGCAGGAACCTAGGAAGAAACCTAGAGAGGAACCATGCTCTGAGGGGAGGCCAGTCCTCTTCTGGCTGTGCTGGGGGGAGATTATAACAGTACATGGCCATTAAGGCCAGATCGTTCTTCAAGATTTTCAAATGTTCATAGATGACCAGCAAGGTCAAATAATAATCACTGTGGTTAAAGACGGTGCAACACGTCAGCACCTCAGGAGTAAATGTCAGTTGGCTGTTCATAGCCAAGCATTCAGAGGTCGAGACAGCAGGTGTGGTAGAGAGAGAGAGAGAGGGTCGAAACAGCAGGTTCGGTACAAGGTTGCACGTCCGTTGAACAGGTCAGAGTTCCATATCCGCAGGCAGACCAGCAGAAACTGGATCAGTCACGTCCGGTGGAGCATGTATCGACACTGATAGGATCGAAAGAAGGGGAGCGCAGCTCTCGGATCAGTTTTGTCCATTCAAATCTTTCCATAACATTAGAATTATTTCACAATACTGACCACAGATCAGCTTCTAGAAAGATATTACTACCTACGGCTGCAAATATTGAGGTAGTTTATTCTAATGCTTACACAATAAAAATGCACTAAATCACAGATTTGGCACATCATTGGTCACATGTTAGGCTACACATCATGATATATATTGTTACAAATTACAGACCGTAGTCTACAAGTAGCAAAATAGAACTAAATATATTGAACATTGAATATATTTCAATATGATTGAAATAGGCCTATAGCCTACTGTTTATATTTTAATGCAGTCATCTCGGTTTTCATTTGAAGCATCATTTGTGTACTTCCGTTGTTTGAATCAATTGCAAAGACATTGGCAACTTTGTATTTGTATTCAACTTTCTTCTGAATTTATCGGTGGTCAAAAAGAGACGGATAAACCATGTGATTCTATGTTTAGCGGAGATCTTCTGTGTATAAAGTCACACGGAGGGCAAAAAAGCATCTAACGACGCACTTGGCTGTTCTACAAATCTAGCAGTACTACTTATTTCTCTGAGAGTGAGGCAGATATATAGCATTTTGCAAAAAAAACATTTGTCTCTCTGAAATGAAGCCATTAAGTGATTGATTTTAATCAAACACATGCCTGTCATTGAACAACACCATGCCATGATTAGATAGTGAAAAAACACACCAATCTCTTTCATAATTTCTTTAAACAATAAAAGCTAATTTACCAACATTTCTGAAAATGGATATATAGCATTTTAGAATGAAACTCTTGTTTCCCCATCTGAGCTCAGAGTAGATGAGAGATGTAATATTTGTCTCTGTTGTGTTGAAGTCCAATCAAGCAGGAGAGACCAGCCTCCCCTGTACCCAGCTGTGTGTCCATGAAGAGTGACTGGTCTATGCATCCACCTATATCCTTTAGAGAGGGAGACTTTTCTAGTGAACAAAGGTAAGAAGAACTCATGGGTAATGGTCAGTGTGTGTGTGTGTGTGTGTGTGTGTGTGTGTGTGTGTGTGTGTGTGTGTGTGTGTGTGTGTGTGTGTGTGTGTGTGTGTGCACTCCCTGGATGAGGAGATGTAATCTCATGTTTTGTCCACAGAAACCAACAGGAGAGATCAGAGTCAGAGATTCTCAGTGGTCAGTCTTCCCAGAGTCATCAAACAGACCTGGCCTCCATATTCAGTGTATGTGGTCCTGTTATGTACATTTGTTTTTGTTTACCTAGAGGTAAAGTTGATCTGTCAATCATTCATTAATGTGTTAATGAGAAAGCATTTAGTCTCTTGCTTAACTTATTTACTTGATTTATTTCAGTTGCTTGAAGAGAATATTATAACATTTGTGAAGAACGAGCTGAAGATGTTCAAGAGGATTCTTAGTCCAGAACTCCCAGAAGGCTTTGAGAGTCAGAAGCAGGATAAGGAAGTGGTGGATGCTGAAGATGAGAAGCAGGAGAGCAGTGCCAGAGAGGGGGCTCTGAAGATCACACTGCACGTCCTGAGGAAAATGAACCAGAAGGAGCTTGCTGACACACTGGAGAAAAGTAAGAGCTGTCTGCCTCATGTTGAATGCTGTTTTAGAACATTTAAAAGCTGTAGCTAATGTAGCTGTGTAACTCAATGATATTGTAGCAGCCTTAACGCAACACCTAGTGACCTCATCAAGTAGCAGCAGGGAGGTGTTGTGTTGATTAATTTAGAGAGAGAGAGAGAGAGAGAGAGAGAGAGAGAGAGAGAGAGAGAGAGAGAGAGAGAGAGAGAGAGAGAGAGAGAGAGAGAGAGAGAGAGATAGAGAGAGAGAGAGAGAGAGAGAGAGATACCATCATTAATACAAATAATAATGATATAAAATCAGTCACACCAGTCTGTAATGCATTATGAAAACATTTACACATTTATACAAACAGTTAAGAGAATACATTATTACAATTTAAACTTTATAACACAGTCTTACAATACTGTAGGCATTAAATCAGACGTAATATTAATGTCCTCTGTGTTATTTCTTCATTCAGATGAGCTTGCTGTGATTTGCCAACGTGAACTCAAATCTAATCTAAAGAAGAAGTTTCAATGTGTATTTGAGGGGATCGCTAAACAAGGAAATCCAACACTTCTCAATAAGATCTACACAGAGCTCTACATCACAGAGGGTGGAACAGGAGAGGTCAATAATGAACATGAGCTGAGACAGATTGAGACAACAACCAGGAAACAAGCAAGACCAGAGACTGCAATCAAATGTAACGACATCTTCAAACCCTTAACTGGACAAGACAAACTTATCAGAACTGTGCTGACAAAGGGAGTCGCTGGCATTGGAAAAACAGTCTCTGTGCAGAAGTTCATTCTGAACTGGGCTGAAGGAAAAGCAAATCAGGATGTCCAATTTGTATTTTCATTCCCTTTTCGGGAGCTGAATTTGATGAACGGGGATAATTACACTTTGATTAAACTCCTCAATCACTTCTCAATGGAAACCAAAGTATCAAGAATCTCCAACTACGACAAGTACAAAGTTCTGTTCATCTTTGATGGTCTGGATGAGTGCCGACTGCCCCTAGACTTCCAGAAGAACAAGATCTGTTGTGACGTCACAAAGTCAAGCTCAGTGGATGTTCTGCTGACAAATCTCATTAAGGGAAATCTGCTTCCCTCTGCTCTCCTCTGGATAACTACCCGACCTGCAGCAGCTAATAAGATCCCTTCAGTGTGTGTTGACCAGGTGACAGAGGTACGAGGGTTCAATGACCCACAGAAGGAGGGAGTACTTCAGGAAGAGATTCAGTGATGAGGACCTGGCCAGCAGAATCATCTCACACATAAAGACATCAAGGAGCCTCCACATCATGTGCCACATTCCAGTCTTCTGTTGGATTTCTGCAACAGTCCTTGAATACATGCTGAAACACAAGAGAGAAGAGATGCCCAAGACTCTGACTGAGATGTACTCACACCTTGTGGAGTTTCATACCAAACAGAAGAATGAAAAGTATCTTGGGAAAGAAGAGACAGGTCCACACTGGAATAAAGAGATCATTCTGTCACTGGGAAAACTGGCTTTTCAACAGCTTGTGAATGGCAATCTGATTTTCTATGAAGAAGACCTGAAAGAGGCTGGCATTGATGTCAATGAAGCCTCAGTGTACTCAGGATTGTGCACAGAGCTATTTACAGAGGAATGTGTGCTGTACCAGGACAAGGTGTACTGCTTCGTGCATCTGAGCATTCAGGAGTTTCTGGCTGCTGTATTTGTGTTCCTCTCATTCATCAACAACAATGAGAATCTAGTGGCCGAACCTCAAGTTACTAAAGTTACTGTCTACAAGAGTGCTGTGGATAAAGCCTTACAAAGTAAGACGGGACACCTGGACCTGTTCCTCCGCTTCCTTCTGGGCCTCTCACTGGAGTCCAATCAGAAGCACTTTCGAGGTCTACTGACAAAGAGAAGAAGAAGCTCACAGAGCCATGAAGAAACAGTCAAGTACATCAAGGAGAAGATCAGGAAGAATCCCTTTCCAGAGAGGTGCATCAATCTGTTCCACTGTCTGAATGAACTGAATGACCATTCTCTAGTGGAGGAGATCCAAAGCTACCTGAGATCAGGAAGGCTCTCAAAAAGAAGAACTGTCACCTGCACAGTGGTCAGCTCTGGTCTTTGTGTTGCTGACTTCAGAAAAGGAGCTGGATGTGTTTGACCTGAAGAAATACTCCAGATCAGAGGAAGGTCTTCTGAGGCTGCTGCCAGTGGTCAAAGCCTCCAGAGCTGCTCTGTGAGTACATAAAATGACATTTAAGTACTAATCATCAGGAATAAATATTCAATTTAGAGAAACATATATATTATAATATATTGAATCACTGCATTGATGTTCACATTAGTATAACAATATGACCATACAATTCTAGGAGACAGAAGATGAATCTATATGTTGTTTGAGAGACTAAAACCAAATGCTGCTCTGTTAAATTAACAGTGTGTTTGTGAAATCATGATGATCTCTTTGCAGGCTGTCAGGCTGTTGTGTCACAGAGGAAGGCTGTGCTTCTCTGGTCTCAGCTCTGAAGTCAAACCCCTCGCACCTGAGAGAGCTGGACCTGAGTAACAATGACCTGAAGGATTCAGGAGTGAAGCTGCTCTCTGCTGGACTGGGGAAACCCCACTGTAAACTGGAGACTCTGAGGTCAGTATTCCTGTAGTTGGTCAACAAGTGATAACTGTTCACCAGATCCACATGTGTTTACCAGGCACACATAGTCCACACCATATGTGTTTGGACAGTGAAGCTACAGTTTTACATTTGGAGCTATGCTCCAGCATTTTGGATTTGAGATATAATGTTTCATATTAGGCAACAGTACAGAATGTCACCTTTATTTGATGTTAATGGTGAGAGGTTAGCATGTTTTGTTGTAGCCTCTGTAACTTTCTCATTCATTATTATTCATGATTATTCTTAATCATGGCATCATCAGGATTAATTTAGTAGTGTTTAGAAACATGTTATCTACTCTCTTAGACAGAAGATTAATCCAGTCATCATCCACCATTCAGTTACTATTGGGCAAAACATAACCCAAAACACAACAAAAACAAACTGCAAATGCAACCAACGAGTTTACAACCAAATACTCAACTTTTGACTACGTTGATACACTATAAGTCAAATGGTCAGAATACGTTTGACTTCGTCAAATGGGGGGACTAGATACATAAAGTGCTTTCATTTCTAAATGTTGAAACAGATACAGTGGGGAAAAAAAGTATTTAGTCAGCCACCAATTGTGCAAGTTCTCCCCCTTAAAAAGATGAGAGAGGCCTGTAATTTTCATGACAGTATTTAATGTCACCTTTTATTTGATGTTAATGGTGAGAGGTTAGCATGTTTTGTTGTAGCCTCTGTAACTTTCTCACTCATTATTATTCATGATTCATTCATGATCTTTCTCAATCATGGCATCATCAGGATTCATTCAGTAGTGTTTAGAAACATGTTATCTTCTCACAGAAAGGAAATTACTCAACACCAAAGAATAGCAGTGTGGTTTTAATATGATTATAAATATATCTCCACACGGAATTCTTTGATAATTTGTCGTTTCTAATAATGATACATCCATTTATGAATAGATATGGCAGGTTTCAGGACACTGATATATCTGAAAATGTTTTAAATAATATACTGCCACAATTTTCGCCACCAAAGAATAGCAGTGTGGCTTTAATATGATTTGACTCTTTGCAGGCTGTCAGGCTGTCTAGTCACAGAGGAAGGCTGTGCTTCTCTGGTCTCAGATCTGAAGTCAAACCCCTCACACCTGAGAGCTGGATCTGAGTAACAATGACATGAAGGATTCAGGAGTGAAGCTGCTCTCTGCTGTCCTGGGGAATCCCCACTGTAAACTGGAGACTCTGAGGTCAGTATTCCTGTAGTTGGTCAACAAGTGATAACTGTTCACCAGATCCACATGTGTTTACCAGGCACACATAGTCCACACCATATGTGTTTGGACAGTGAAGTTTACAGTTTTAAATTTGGTGCTATGCTCCAGCATTTTGGAATTGAGATAGAATGTTTCATATTAGGTGACAGTATATAATGTCACCTTTTATTTGAGGTTAATGGTGAGAGGTTAGCATGTTTTGTTGTAGCCTCTGTAACTTTCTCACTCATTATTATTCATGATTCATTCATGATCTTTCTCAATCATGGCATCATCAGGATTACTTTAGTAGTGTTTAGAAACATGTTATCTACCCACTTAGAAATAACATTACCCAACACCAAAGAATAGCAGTGTGGTATTAAAATGATTATATATATATATCTCTCTACAAGCAATACTTTGATAATTTGTCATTTTTAATAACGATACATCCATTTATGAATAGATATGGCAGGTTTTAGAACACTGATATATCTGAAAATGTTTTAAATAATATACTGCCGCTATTTTCGCCACCAAAGAATAGAGGTGTGGCTTTAATATGATTTGACTCTTTGCAGGCTGTCAGGCTGTCTAGTCACAGAGGAAGGCTGTGCTTCTCTGGTCTCAGCTCTGAAGTCAAACCCCTCACACCTGAGAGAGCTGGATCTGAGTAACAATGACCTGAAGGATTCAGGAGTGAAGCTGCTCTCTGCTGGACTGGGGGATCCCCACTGTAAACTGGAGACTCTGAGGTCAGTATTCCTGTAGTTGGTCAACAAGTGATAACTGTTCACCAGATCCACATGTGTTTACCAGGCACACATAGTCCACACCATATGTGTTTGGACAGTGAAGCTTACAGTTTTAAATTTGGTGATATGCTCCAGCATTTTGGATTATATATATAATGTTTCATATTAGGTGACAGTACACAATGTCACCTTTTTATTTGAGAGTATTTTCATACATATATGTGTTAATGTTTAGAAATGAAAGCACTTTATGTATCTAGTTCTCCCATTTGAAAAAGTCTTAATAATTTGGACATATTCACTTATATTCTATTAAAGTAGTCTTAAGTTTAGTATTTGGTCCCATATTCCTTACCGGCAGTGATTACATCAAGCCTGTGATTCTACAAACTGGTTTAATGCATTTGCAGTTTGTCTTGGTTGTGTTTTGGATGATGTTTTTCCCAATTGAAACTGAACGGTGAATAATGTCCTGTCATTTTGGGAGTCACTTCACTTGTATTGTCAGTAAGAATAGAAGATGTTTCGAACACTTTTACATTCATGTGGATGCTACCATGATTATGAATAATCATGAATGAATCGTGAATGATGATGAATGAGAAAGTTACAGAGGAACAAAGATCATACCCCTTCTGTTATTGGTAATGGTGAGAGAGTTAGCATGTTTTGTTGTAGCCTCTGTAACTCTCTCACTAATTATTATTAATAATTAATTCATGATTTTCTTTATCATGGCATCATCAGGATTAATTTAGTAGTGTTTAGAAACATGTTATCTACTCACTTAGACAGAAAATTACTCCAGTCATCATCCACCATTCAGTTACTATCGGGCAAAACATAACCCAAAACACAACCAAAACAAACTGCAAAAGGCAACCAACGAGTTTGGGACCAAATACTCAACTTTTGACTACTTTAATACACTGTAAGTGAATTGGTCAAAATACTTATGACTTCTTCAAATGGGGGACTAGATACATAAAGTGCTTTCATTTCTGAACAGTGAAACAGATATATATGAAAATACCCTCAAATAAAAGGTGACATTATATACTGTCACCTCATATGAAACATTTTATCTGAAATCCAATATGCTGGAGTATAGAGCCACATTTAAAATGTTAGATACACTGTCAAAATAGATATGGTGTGGACTGTATACTCAATACAATCTCAATCTGATACCTCACTGTCTGTCTTTTGACTGATACTGCTTTTTAAACTGGTCTGGTCAGTCAACTCAAATATTTGTACTATAAATGTTTCTATCTAGAAGTAGTACTTCAATCATTTGTCATTGTTAACAATGATACATCCCTTTATAAATATATATGGCAGGTTTCAGGACGCTGATATATCTGAACATTTTGAAAAAATATACTGCCACTATTTTCACCACCAAAGAATAGCAGTGTGGTTTTAATATGATTTGACTCTTTGCAGGATGTCAGGCTGTCTAGTCACAGAGGAAGGCTGTGCTTCTCTGGTCTCAGCTCTGAAGTCAAACCCCTCACACCTGAGAGAGCTGGACCTGAGCTACAATCACCCAGGAGACTCAGGAGTCAGACTGCTCTCTGCTGGACTGGAGGATCCACACTGCAGACTGGAGAAACTCATGTATGTAGAGGGTTTATGTCAATGTTCATATCAGACATGTTGGAGTTATCAGGCTAGTTAAGACAAACATTCTGACCACCACTTGGACTAAGTTATATAGCTGACTGTGTGTGTGTGTGTGTGTGACTGTGTGTGTGTGTGAAGGTTTGCACGTGTATCAGTACACACACTGGACACACACACACACACACACACAAACACACACACACACACTGGACATACACACACACACTGGACAAACACACACACACACTGGACACACACACACACTGGACACACACACACACTGGACACACACACACACACTGGACACACACACACACAGGACACACAACCACACACACACTGGACACACACACACACACACACACACACTGGACACACACAGATTGGACACACACACACACTTGACACACACACACACTCAAACTGGACACACACACACACACACACTGTACACACACATTCACTTGAAAACACACACAAACACACACACACACACTGGACACACACACTGGACACTGGACACACACACACACTGGACACACACACACACACACACACACTGGACACACACACACATACACACTGGGCACACACAAAGAGGACACACACACACTGGACACTCATACACAAACAGGACACACACACACAAACACACACACTGGACACACACACACCACACACACACTGGACACACACACACGCATACTGACACACACACACACACACACAGACACACACACACACACACAGACACACACACACTGGACACACACACACACACACTGGACACACACACAGATTGGACACATACACACACACACACACACACACTTGACACACACACACTCACACTGGACACACACACACACTGGACACACATATTTACTTGACAAACACACACAAACTGAACACACACACTGGACACACACTGGACACACACAAAGAGGACACACACACACACACTGGACACACACACACACAAACACACACACTGGACACCACACACAACACACACACTGGACACACACACAGACACACACACACTGGACACACACACTGGACACACACACAGACAAACATTCTTACCATCGATTGTACAAAGTTATATGCTGAATGTGTGTGTGAGTGTGTGTGTGTGTGTTGTGGCGTGTGTGTGTGTGTAGTTCACGTGTATCCCCTCAATGACTGTCTGTTCTTCTGCTTACCGCTACAGTGTGGAACATGGTGGAGAGAACACAATGAAACCTGGACTTAGAAAATGTGAGTGTTGACTGCTGTGAAGAATATGACTAAGAATAAGTCTTAATTCAAGTGAAGTCAAAGTCAAAGACCACCATCATTACTTACTTGGTCATATTAAATATCAGCTGTAGTTCTACAGAAGCACAAATCAGGGAGACCAAAGTTTACAAAGAGTTGCTTTTGACAATGTGTGTGTCTGTGTATGTGTGTGGCGCGTTCGCAAATGTTACGTTAGAAATGTTTGTGTTCAGGATGTGTGTAATTAATGGGAATAAGTGTGTTTTATATTACCATACAGTATAACATATGATCATTGAACAAATCTCAAGTTACCTTAACTTCTCCTTTTGATACCTAGAAACATCTACATTAAATGAATTAGTGAAAAGTGAGTTAACATTCTAATGTGAATGATGATGATTTCTAATATTGTCTGGTTTCATCCATCAGATGTCTGTGATCTCACACTGGACCCAAACACAGTAAACAGATTCCTCTCTCTGTCTGAGGAGAACAGAAAGGTGACATGTAGGAGAGAGAAGCAGCCGTATCCTGATCACCCAGAGAGATTTGAGGTCTATAGACAGGTGCTGTGTAGAGAGGGTCTGACTGGGCGCTGTTACTGGGAGGTAGAGTGGAGTGGGAGAGGGGCTGATATAGGAGTGGCATATAAAGGAATCAGCAGGAGAGGAAGGGGTAGTGACTGTTGTCTTGGATACAATGACAAGTCCTGGAGTCTGTTCTGCTCTGACAACAGTTACTCTGCCTGGCACAATAATAACCCCACTACCATAGACGTCCCCTCCTCCAGCTCCCACAGAGTAGGAGTGTATCTGGACTGGCCAGCCGGCACTCTGTCCTTCTACAGAGTCTCCTCTGACACACTGACCCACCTGTACACATTCCACTCCACATTCACTGAGTCCCTCTATCCAGGGTTTAGGGTTCATGTTGTTGACTCCTCAGTGTCCCTGTAAATAATAACCATGGTAACACTGACACACACACACACTGGGAACACACACACACACACATACTGGACACACACACTGGACACACGCACACACACACACTGTATAAACACACACACTGGACACACACACACTGGATACAAACACACACTGGACACACACACACTGGACACACACCCACTGGACACACACACACACTGGATACACACACACACACACACACACACTGGACACACACACCCTGGATACACACACAAACACACACACACACTGGACACAGACACACACTGGACATACACACGCACACTGGATACACACACCGAACACACACACACTGGACACACACACACACTGGACACACACACACACACACTGGACACACACACACACACTGGACACACACACGCACACTGGATACACACACTGAACACACACACACTGGACACACACACACACACACACTGGACACACACACCGCACACTTCATACACACACTGAACACACACACACACACACACATTGGACACACACACACTGGACACGCTGGACACACACACACACACACTGGATACACACACACACACACACACTGGACACGCACACACACACACACTGGATACACACACACACACACACACACACACTGGACACACACACACACATTGGACACACACACACAGGACACACACACGCACAAAGTACACACACACTGGACAAACACACACACACAGGACACACACAAACACAAAGGACACACACACTGGACACAAACACACACACTGGACACACACACACAGGAAACACACACATACAAAGGACACACACACAGGACACACACACACACAAAGGACACACACACTGGACACACACACACACACACACACTGGACACACACACAAACACACACACACTGGACACACACACACACACTGGACACAAACACAAACACACACAGGAAACACACAAATACAAAGGACACACACACTGACACACACATACACACACACAGGACACACACACACACAAAGGACACACACACTGGACACACACACACACACACACACACACATGGACACACACACCCTGGATACACACACAAACACACACACACACTGGACACAGACACACACAGGACACACACACACACACAAAGGTCACACACACTGGACACACACACACTGAACACACACACACACACACACACACACTGGACACACAAACACACACACACACACACACACACACTGAACACACACACACACACACACACTGAACACACGCACACACACACACACATGGACACGCATCCACACACACACACACTGGACACACACCTACATACACATTGGACACACACACACTGAACACACACAAACTGGACACACACACACTGAACACACACACTGGAAAACACACACACACACACACACATAACACACACACACTGAACACACAATCACACACACACACACTGTACACACACTGAACACACACACTGAACACACACACTGGACACACACACACACTGGGCACACACACACTGGACACACACACAATGGACACACACGCACACTGCACACACACACACTGGATACACAAACACACACACTGGACAAACACACACAGGACACACACACACACTGGACAAACACACACAGGACACACACACACACACTGGACACACACGCACACTGCACACACACACACTGGATACACACACACACACTGGACACACACACACTGGACACACACACACAATGGACAAACACACAGGACACACATACACACTGCACACACACACACACTGGATACACACACACTGGACACACCCACACTGGACACAAACACACACTGGACACACACACACACACACATGGACACACACACACACACAGGACACACACACACACACCAAGGACACACACTGGACACACACACACACACTGGACACACACACACTGGATACACACACACACACACACACTGGACACGCACACACTGAACACACACACTGAAAACACACACACACACACACACACTTAACACACACACACTGAACACACAATCACACACACACACACTGTACACACACTGAACACACACACTGAACACACACACTGGACACACACACACACTGGGCACACACACACTGGACACACACACACTGGACACACACGCACACTGCACACACACACACTGGATACACACACACACACACTGGACACACACACACTGGACACACACACACACTGGACAAACACACACAGGACACACACACACACACTGGACACACACGCACACTGCACACACACACACTGGATACACACACACACACACTGGACACACACACACTGGACACACACACACACTGGACAAACACACACAGGACACACACATACACACTGCACACACACACACACTGGATACACACACACTGGACACACCCACACTGGACACAAACACACACTGGACACACACACACACACTGGACACACACACACACACACAGGACACACACACACACACCAAGGACACACACTGGACACACACACACACACTGGACACACACACACTGGATACACACACACATTACACACTGGACACGCACACACACACACGCTGGATACACACACACACACACACACACCTGGACACACACACACACACATTGGACACACACACACAGGACACACACACGCTACAAAGTACACACACACTGGACAAACACACACACACAGGACACACACAAACACAAAGGACACACACACTGGACACAAACACACACACACTGGACACACACACACAGGAAACACACACATACAAAGGACACACACACAGGACACACACACACACAAAGGACACACACACTGGACACACACACACACACACACACTGGACACACACACAAACACACACACACTGGACACACACACACACACTGGACACAAACACAAACACACACAGGAAACACACAAATACAAAGGACACACACACTGGACACACACATACACACACACAGGACACACACACACACAAAGGACACACACACTGGACACACACACACACACACACACACACTGGACACACACACCCTGGATACACACACAAACACACACACACACTGGACACAGACACACACAGGACACACACACACACAAAGGTCACACACACTGGACACACACACACTGGACACACACACACACACACACACACACACTGGACACACAAACACACACACACACACACACACACACTGAACACACACACACACACACACACTGAACACACGCACACACACACACACTGGACACGCATCCACACACACACACTGGACACACACCTACATACACATTGGACACACACACACTGAACACACACAAACTGGACACACACACACTGAACACACACACTGAAAACACACACACACACACACTTAACACACACACACTGAACACACAATCACACACACACACACACTGTACACACACTGAACACACACACTGAACACACACACTGGACACACACACACACTGGGCACACACACACTGGACACACACACAATGGACACACACGCACACTGCACACACACACACTGGATACACAAACACACACACACTGGACAAACACACACAGGACACACACACACACTGGACAAACACACACAGGACACACACACACACACTGGACACACACGCACACTGCACACACACACACTGGATACACACACACACACACTGGACACACACACACTGGACACACACACACAATGGACAAACACACAGGACACACACATACACACTGCACACACACACACACTGGATACACACACACTGGACACACCCACACTGGACACAAACACACACTGGACACACACACACACACACTGGACACACACACACACACAGGACACACACACACACACCAAGGACACACACTGGACACACACACACACACATGGACACACACACACTGGATACACACACACACACACACTGGACACGCACACACTGAACACACACACTGAAAACACACACACACACACACTTAACACACACACACTGAACACACAATCACACACACACACACTGTACACACACTGAACACACACACTGAACACACACACTGGACACACACACACACTGGGCACACACACACTGGACACACACACACTGGACACACACGCACACTGCACACACACACACTGGATACACACACACACACACTGGACACACACACACTGGACACACACACACACTGGACAAACACACACAGGACACACACACACACACATGGACACACACGCACACTGCACACACACACACTGGATACACACACACACACACTGGACACACACACACTGGACACACACACACACTGGACAAACACACACAGGACACACACATACACACTGCACACACACACACACCTGGATACACACACACTGGACACACCCACACTGGACACAAACACACACTGGACACACACACACACACACTGGACACACACACACACACACAGGACACACACACACACCAAGGACACACACTGGACACACACACACACACTGGACACACACACACTGGATACACACACACATACACACTGGACACGCACACACACACACGCTGGATACACACACACACACACACACACACTGGACACACACACACACACATTGGACACACACACACAGGACACACACACGCACAAAGTACACACACACACTGGACAAACGCACACACACAGGACACACACAAACACAAAGGACACACACACTGGACACAAACACACACACACTGGACACACACACACAGGAAACACACACATACAAAGGACACACACAAGGACACACACACACACAAAGGGCACACACACTGGACACACACACACTGGACACACACACACACACACACACACACTGGACACACACACAAACACACACACACTGGACACACACACACACACTGGACACAAACACAAACACACACAGGAAACACACAAATACAAAGGACACACACACACTGGACACACACATACACACACACAGGACACACACACACACAAAGGACACACACACTGGACACACACACACACACTGGACACACACACACTGGACACACACACACTGGACACACACACACAGGACACAAACATACACACACTGGACACACACACACACAGGACACACACACACACAAAGGTCACACACACTGGACACACACACACTGGACACACACACACACACACACACACACTGGACACACAAACACACACACACACACACGGAACACACACACACACACACACACACTGAACACACACACACACACACACTGGACACGCATCCACACACACACACACTGGACACACACCTACATACACATTGGACACACACACACTGAACACACACACACACTGGACACACACACACTGAACACACACACTGAAAACACACACACACACACACATAACACACACACACTGAACACACAATCACACACACACACACTGTACACACACTGAACACACACACTGAACACACACACTGGACACACACACACACTGGGCACACACACACTGGACACACACACACACGCATGACACACACACACACACTGGACACACACGCACACTGCACACACACACACTGGATACACACACACACACACTGGACACACACACACTGGACACACACACACACTGGACAAACACACACAGGACACACACAATACACACACTGCACACACACACACACATGGATACACACACACTGGACACACCCACACTGGACACAAACACACACTGGACACACACACACACAATGGACACACACACACACACAGGACACACACACACACACCAAGGACACACACTGGACACACACACACACACTGGACACACACACACACACACACTGGACACACACACACACACACACACACTGGACACAAACACACACACACTGGACACAAACACACACACACTGGACACACACACACACATGGAAACACACACACGCACACACACTCACACACTGAACACACACACACACTGAACACACACATACTGGACACACACACATTGAACACACACACACAGGACACACACTGGATTCACACACACACACACACTGGACACACACACACCTGAACACACACACTGAAAAAACACACACACACACACTTAACACACAATCACACACATACACACTGAACACACAATCACACACACACTGGACACACACTGAACACACACACACTGAACACACACACTGGGCACACACACACTGAACACACACACACGCATGACACACAAACACACACTGGACACACACACGCACACTGCACACACACACACTGGATACACACACACACACTGGACACACACACACTGGACACACACACACTGGACACACACACACACATGGACACACACACACACTGGACAAACACACACAGGACACACACATACACACTGCACACACACACACCTGGATACACACACACACTGGACACACACACACACACAGGACACACACACTGGACACACACACACACACACACTGGACACACACACACTGGACACACACACACATACTCACTGGACACACACACACACACACACAATGGACACACACACACACACACTGGACACACACACACACTGGACACACACACACACACACTCACACACTGGACACACACACACTGGACACACACACACACACACACACACATACACACACACACTGGAAACACACACACACACACACACTCACACACTGAACACACACACACACTGAACACACACACATACTGGACACACACACATTGAACACACACACACAGGACACACACACTGGACACACACACACACACTGGACAAACACACACAGGACACACACACACACACACACATAGACACATTTCCATGTGTGGGATTTTGATGAAAGGAAATCCCATATAGCCTACTGGACAGGACTTTGCTATGGCATCTTCTGTTTGGGTGTCTCAGGTCAGGTCTGAGCCATGATCAGAATGTGTCTCTGTGTCTTTTTCCAGCCCTGCCATTTCTACCTGTCCTGATCTAGTGTTTCACCCTGACCTCCTCACACCGTCTCACTGTCCATGTCTGCTTTTAGCTCCCACCTCTACTTCACTGTGTTATAATGGACCTTATGCTTGTTAAGTCACCTCTGTAACCAGTTATCAAACATACTGACCTTTCTGACCCTATCCAATTGCCCCTACTTTCTACAACTGAACATTTAAATTCCTCTATGAGTTTTGTTTAGTGTCCATTTACTTATCTATGTATTTGTTGTATATTGGGGTTGTGCTGCAGAGCATCATGGGGTTTTGTATGTGTTAAGATGATCACGTTCCAGATAAATGGTTGAACTGATTCCTGTCTCCTGTCTCATCATTATTGAATTGTTATACAGACGTGGTTATGAAACCAACGAGACATAACAAAAGATTGGTGATGAGTAAGTCTGAATCTACAGGAACTATTCTGTCTGGAAGAAGTGGGTTTTACAACTGTTTAAAAACTGTTATTTTCTGTGGTCCAGTCTAGGCCAATGTTAGCACAGTGTATTGATAGCAGAGGCAAGTAAATACTCGAGCTAGCTAAGAAAGAGTTGTCAGGTTGGACAGCAGCTAAAAAGATGTTGGAACTAATATGGCAACCACCACACCTCATTGGATCAGCACTTTTATAGATATCATTTATTTAGAACTATCCACTGCTAGGATCCATGGGGCTAGCCAAACAACAATTGCAGCTGAAACCATAAAATAACTCCTGTAGTGGGTTTTACCCAACAGATTGACCGTTCATTATAATTTTTGTGCAAATGTGTACCTTGATTTAGTATTTAATTTAATGGAGATCAGGTTGGGTGTGTTGGGGTGGTCCCAGGAGGGTTGTAGGGTGGGTTGGGGTGGTCCCAGGAGGGTTGGAGGGTGGGTTGGGGTGGTCCCAGGAGGGTTTGGAGGGTGGGTTGGGGGTGGTCCCAGGAGGGTTGGAGGGTGGGTTGGGGTGGTCCCAGGAGGGGTTGGAGGGTGTGTTGGGGTGGTCCCAGGAGGGGGTGGGAGGGTGGGTTGGGGTGGTCCCAGGAGGGGTTGGAGGGTGGGTTGGGGTGGTCCCAGGAGGGTTGGAGGGTGGGTTGGGGTGGCACAGCTACTATGTCTCCCCCTTGCTAGAGGGACAGCCGGTGGGTATGGAGATTGACACAGGGGCAGCTGTATCTCTTGTGTCAGAAAAAAGACACTGAAACACCTTCCACTTCAACCAGCGCACCTCGTGTTAAAGACTTACACAGGTGAATCTGTCGCTGTGAGAGACATCACTGATGTCACAGTTCAGGTAAACAGACAAACTGAAAAGATGCCACTCTATGTTGTGAAAGGAGACCATGCATCACTACTGGGATGTTCATAGTTGGAGAAAATCACACTGGACTGGCCATCAGTGCATATAATGACACATGGAGACATAGATCTACCTGCCATCTTAAAGAAACATGGAGAAGTCTTTAATGGACAGCTGGGTAGTATGAACGACATTACAGGGAAGCTTAGCATTAAGCCAGACAGCAAACCAACGTTTCTGAAAGCAGGACCTGTACCTTATGCTATCAGACCAAAAGTCAAGGCTGACTTGGAGGCTTTATTCAAGAACAAAGTACTGGAGCCGGTCAGCATGAGTGAATGCATGAGCAACACCCATCTACCAGTCCTTAACACTAGAACCGGCTGTTCTTTCAGCATATAAGAACCCGCTAGAGAAAGTTACCAGGCGTCCACTTTAGCATATGCATCAGATGCATATCAACCAGCAAGGTGCAAGGTGTGCAAACATGGTTTGTTAAATAAACGCTTGATAAAAAGTGCATCATATATTGTAAAGGAAGGTAGCTTAGGTAGCTTAGTGGTTAAGAGCGTTGTGCCAGTAACCGAAAGGTTGCTGGTTCTAATCCCCGAGCCGACTAGGTGAAAAATCTGTCGATGTGCTCCTTGAGCAAGGCACTTAACCCTAATTGCTCCTGTAAGTCGCTCTGGATAAGAGCATCTGCTAAATGACCAATTATTATTATAAGGATTAATTGCATGAAGAAATATTAGTGGAAATATATCAATAAAATAACAACAATAGTTAATTCTACAAAGTAAAAATAAAATCTGCCTATAGCCTATTTCGGTTTCCCTTACAATAAAAACATTACAGTGTAAACCATTTAATCAACTGTATTTTTAGATTCAATTAGTAATAGAGTTAATAAAGTCCATTTACAGTTTATTTTGACAAAGTACAAATGTAAAAAAGTATTATAATAATAATATAACCAGCCAGGTGTTCAGGTGAAATGATTTGCTGTATTCTTAAACAAAAGCACCAGTGCATGAACAATTGTAAAGGATTAATTGCATAAATAAATATTTGTGGAAATATATTCATGATAAGATATAAAAACAATAATGTGTTGATTGTATCAGACACTGTACCGCGCCTTTACACATGAACCAATCACGTCTTCTCTTTATGGTTCGGTTCCACAAACAAATCAAATCGGTTCCCTGCACACAGTTTTCATGGGCCTTGTTTGGTGTGCACCTGCCGACTTGACATTGTGTATTTTTCCCCAGTGGGAGCTGTGGTTCTTGGGGAAGAGGGAGAACAGGACCTGCTGTCTTGGCATTGTGTATTTTTCCCCAGTGGGAGCTGTGGTTCTTGGGGAAGAGGGAGAACAGGACCTGCTGTCTTGATATTGTGTATTTTTCCCCAGTGGGAGCTGTGGTTCTTGGGGAAGAGGGAGAACAGGACCTGCTGACTTGACATTGTGTATTTTTCCCCAGTGGGAGCTGTGGTTCTTGGGGAAGAGGGAGAGCAGGACCTGCTGTCTTGACATTGTGTCTTTTTCCCCAGTGGGAGCTGTGGTTCTTGGGGAAGAGGGAGAACAGGACCTGCTGTCTTGGCATTGTGTCTTTTCCCCCAGTGGGAGCTGTGGTGCTTGGGGAAGAGGGAGAGCAGGACCTGCTGTCTTGACATTGTGTATTTTTCCCCCAGTGGGAGCTGTGGTTCTTGGGGAAGAGGGAGAACAGGACCTGCTGTCTTGACATTGTGTATTTTTCCCCCAGTGGGAGCTGTGGTGCTTGGGGAAGAGGGAGAGCAGGACCTGCTGTCTTGACATTGTGTCTTTTCCCCCAGTGGGAGCTGTGGTTCTTGGGGAAGAGGGAGAGCAGGACCTGCTGTCTTGGCGGCCTGCTTGGTGACTGTAGCTTCTTTCTCCGTCAGGGACGGCATGTTCAATAGGGCGATATGGGCGACGCACTGCCAAACGGGAAAAGGAAGGTTTTTTTTTCTAATCAATTATATCACGGCAACAGCAGTTATCAGTGTTCACGTCTGATCTGCCAGCCACTAAATGTCAAATCAGGCTAAAGTCGTGCTTCAAATGTCCCCGCCCGTTTTTTGGGCGATTTCAGTCAGGTTGAAAATCGCCCAGAAGTCTCTCATAGCCTGTCATGTAAAATCTATTTTTTTCACATTTCAAAGCTTTCAATACATTCTCTATGGGTGTCTGTGGGCTTGCACTTACGCGCTTTCGTCATACGTGACGTCACCATGAACGTAACTAAGAAAATGGCGGCTAGCAGCGTCTCTGTTGCGACCTGCAGTGTGGCGTTATTTTATGTTTTTAATTTGTAGACTTAGTTTACAAACATTCTGCCAACCATGGATTTCCAGTGGTTGGTTTTGGACTGATCTTGTTGATCGTGTACATACCCGCTACGAACGGACTAAATAATGAAACGCTGCTCGTAGCGAATCCCAATACAGCTGGGAGACTTGGCTGGATGACAGAGTCCCGGACAGAGAAGTGGAGCCGGCCGGCTTCACCCCTGGTCAGAGCGGACCGCGATCCTGGTAAGAGAGCGACTCTGTACCCCGACATTGAACTGCTTTCTGTGTCATTGAACCTTACTATCTGCCCCGTGAGTTCCCCCAATTGTTTGTTACCGTTGTGTACTGTTGATAATCACAAGTTTACTGGAGAACTGAGACCAAGTAGAGACTTTGGACAGGGTGGATATGGTATAATAAAGGCAGTTTATTCAGAGGTAAAGATATCTGGAATCGCGTGCACGGACTCGTTCGTCAAACTCTTAGGGAGAAGAGAGCCCCGAAAACATTGTGTGCAGACATTTTATACAATAAATGATGTAGGTTGAATCTAGTAGTTCTGATCTTCTGATTGGTCCTGATGAGTTGGGCGAGGTCCCCTCCACTGTTGCATTGGCTCTGAGTCGGGTTCTCTGTCTTCAAATGTTCAGTCTAAAGAGAGGGGATTTGTGTGTGTGTGTGTGTGTGTGTTTAACAGGGATGATGTGTGTGTGTGTGTTATCAGTGATGATGTGTGTGTGTGTGTGTGTGTGTGTGTCCTCAGAGCAAGAACTCGTGAGTTGGAAGAACTGAGAGACCTATGGCGTGGGTGTTGTCCTTGGCCACCTGCTGACAAGGCTGACAAGATAGGACTCTTTTTGTCCATTGTTATAGGATAGGAACAGCATTGATTGAAAACAAACGCCCAACACAAAATGGGTCATGCACAAGATTTTAGTCAGACCAAGCTATAACATTATATATTTACTACGACAGTACATTCAACCAAAAGCTAATATAACAAAGGCATCAGAGATTATTTATAATCTGTCAAAGAAACTGGAATCCATCTCCCCAGATCAGTCAATAAATGCTTCTGGTATTGACTTATATGCTGCCCCTGTCTTCATGTTGTTGCTGGACAAATCTTTTTTTAAATGTGTGTAGGTCACCTAAATCATCAGAAAAATTGCCCCTCCTGAGAATTTTTTCAGGAGCCGCCACTGCTCTGCGTTCATGTGGTTCTCACCAAGCTCACATGCCAGATCCATGATGAAATGTCTCCTGCTGACTGTCTTGTCAAGGCATTGCTTGTACAACACGTGTTGATAGCAGTCATGTCGAGCACATTGTAGAACACCCTCAACAGGCCAGAGGAGAGTACCCCCTTTTACAGAGTACAGTCAACAGGCCAGAGGAGAGTACCCCCTTTTACAGAGTACAGTCAACAGGCCAGAGGAGAGTACCCCCTTTTACAGAGTACAGTCAACAGGCCAGAGGAGAGTACCCCCTTTTACAGAGTACAGTCAACAGGCCAGAGGAGAGTACCCCTTTTACAGAGTACAGTCAACAGGCCAGCGGAGAGTACCCCCTTTTACAGAGTACAGTCAACAGGCCAGAGGAGAGTACCCCCCTTTTACAGAGTACAGTCAACAGGCCAGAGGAGAGTACCCCTTTTTACAGAGTACAGTCTGGACATCTGGTCGAGTGCATCCACACCAACCTTTAACATAAAATAAAATAGAATAGAATAGGTTATAATTATATAGAATGATAATACTAATAGTAATAATATGAATGTAATATAATAAAAGGGGATCCTATTTGGTGTTTGGCAGATGGGAAGGCTATCTGTATATGGTAGAGATACTGTATATACCTTTGTGTGATTGTAGTCTGTCACTGTCTCCGGTTTCTTCTTCTGGTCACTGCCGGTGGCAACAGTGGGGTGCATGGTGCTGAGGAAGCTAACACTTATTTATTTAACATCTGTACACCGTGAGTGTTGCTTTACCACTCTCCACACACCGTGAGTGTTGCTTTACCATTCTCCATCACACTGTGAGTGTTGCTTTACCACTCTCCCTCACACCGTGAGTGTTGCTTTTACCACCCTCCATCACACCGTGAGTGCTGCTTTACCACTCTCCATCACACCGTGAGTGTTGCTTTACCAGTGTCCATCACACCGTGAGTATTGCTTTACCACCCTCCATCACACAGTGAGTGTTGCTTTACCAGTGTCCATCACACCGTGAGTATTGCTTTACCACCCTCCATCACACCGTGAGTGTTGCTTTACCACCCTCCATCACACCGTGAGTGTTGCTTTACCACTCTCTATCACACCGTGAGTGTTGCTTTACCACTCTCCATCACACCGTGAGTGTTGCTTTACCAGCAGCTTCTGCCTTTGTTTGTTCACTGTTCTGAGCAGGATAGTCTTCTTTATGTTCTGTTTCAGCTCAGCCACCTCCCCACCCTGATAATAAAGTGTTTTATTGGTATCTTCCACTAGATGGCAGTAAACACCTGCTGTAACTAGACTACGACTATGTGTTCGGTTTCATACATGCAGTTTCCCAGAGGAGGAGTGCTGATCTAGGATCAGGTCCCCCTGTCCATCTAATCTGTTTCATTATGATCTAAAAGGAAAAACTGATCCCAGATCAGTACTCCTACTCTTTATGAATACTGTCACAGGTGACTCCTCAAGATGAGGCTCATGATTTATAAGTTATATTCTTTAAGAGTCAATTAATATCATTAATTGAACTGCTTTGCCATGAACAGATCTGTGAGGTCTTAACTTAAAGGTACTATATAAACCATATAGTCATTTAAATGGGGTTGAACATTCATCCCATCAGATTGTGTAAAGGATTTTATGAGTTCTGAAAAATACTGACTTGGAAGCATCTCTCTGACCTCACCCTGCTGAAACACACCCAAGTAAAGACCACATAGCTACAGTTATATGCTTTTCTGGTTTTACCCACTTTTACAGCCAATGTGTGCACTGGCATCCATATGAATCAGTGGAAAATACAGACTAGTTAGCCATCTCCCAATAGATGGACCCCACGCAGAACTTTCAGCAATGCAGCATCTTCAGTAAGCGAGTATTCCAGAAACTCTCTTCTTATGATCCAGTTGCTATTAAATGAAGGTTTTTGGACAGAAAACCTGCGGCTACGGTAGGATTCTAGGCTAATCTGGGCTGGCACATCTGTTCCAAGATAGTCAGGAACAGTCGGAGGTGGAGGGGGCTGTGGAGCCATTATCCTGGCGGTGCTTGTGGAAGGGTGGGTAGGCTCTGCACACGGAGCTAACTGGAGCTCGGCAGCATCATCACTGTTGGGCTTGCCGGCGGCCCTCGCTGGTTTGATGATGCTGCTGCTGCTCATCACTCTCCTTTGGCTTTGTTTGGCTACTTTTTCTACCATTGTCTGAAGAAGCCTATTGTGGTGAAACATCAGAGTACGTTTTTTTTTGTTGAAACTTTTAACCCTCCCGTTGTCCTAGGGTCAAAATGACCCGGCACTGTGTTGAACCAACTTTATTTAATTTTTATATTTTTGGGATCATTTGTGAGAAGGAGGCAGTGAGACTTTAAAGAAAGTATATATAGTATTGCTGATTATATTGACTTTTATATCAACCCTCTATCCCAGAAACACCCCAGGTATGTTAAGGATAGTTATGAATGCAGGGTTTATTACTATTGTATTACTCTTTATATTAACTTAGCTACTGACTTGTTCTATTGTTGTTGTCAAGAGGTTAACCTGCTAGTCAGCATTTCATTGCACTGTTAACTCCATGTATATGACAAATAAACAGACTAAAATTTAGAAGGGAAGGGGAGGGCAGCCAGAAAGGGAGGGAAAAAGATGGCCAGCTAAATTACAGTATGTGTCCTCAAATGTTATGTCATCTAAACATCTCACATTAGCTGGAAGAACTGACAAATGAAATGAATCATAGAGGTCTTATAACTTATTCCATTCTACAGGTCCATTGTTTTGTCTCATGTCTCTTTATATTCATATACCCTGGGGACCATATAGCTGTATTGAAATCACCTTGTTTTATAACCTTCTTTGTTGCTCAGTGGTACTTCAATTGGCCGGACCATGCCCAATTCTTTCACACGGTAATGCTCCGGCATCCACTCAGAGCTTATGCATCTAATGCATTCCTCAAATACTGCAGAGTTGTTAAGCAAGTCCCTGAGATCGTCATGTTCAACCACGTTTATTTGATTATTTGTAAGACGAAACCTGAGAGGATCGCTGTAGTGTGTCATAAATGCATCCAAAATGGTTCTGAGGTCCTCAACAATGCTATTCTGTACCGTAGCTGGGATGCAGTGTTCTTCGCTGATGTTCTAAATAAAAATAAAAACATTATTTTTGAGACCTTCAATTAGCTTTTTTTTATTCTTCTGAAAACCATACTTTTATTCTATAACCTATAACCAAATTAATTACTTAAAAATCATACAATGTGATATTCTGGATTTTTGTTTTAGATTCCGTCTCTCACAGTTGAAGTGTACCTATGATAAAATTACAGACCTCTACATGCTTTGTAAGTAGGAAAACCTGCAAAATCGGCAGTGTATCAAATACTTGTTCTCCCCACTGTATATATACACTAACGTTCAAAAGTTTGGGCTCACTTAGAAATTTCCTTGTTTTCGAAAGAAAAGCAATTTTTCTGACCATTAAAATAACATAAAATTGATCAGAAATACAGTGTAGACATTGTTCATGTTGTAAATGGCTATTGTAGCTGGAAACGGCTGATTTTAATGGAATATCTACATAGGCGTACAGAGGCCCATTATCAGCAACCATCAATCCTGTGTTCTAATGGCACGTTGTGTTTGCTAATCCAAGTTTATCATTTAAAAAAGGCTAATTGATCATTAGAAAACCATTTTGCAATTATGTTAGCACAGCTGAAAACTGTTGTACTGATTAAAGAAGCAATAAAACTGTCCTTCTTGAGACTAGTTGAGTATCTGGAGCATCAGCAATTGTGGGTTCGATTACAGGCTCAAAATGGTCAGAAACAAATACGTTTCTTCTGAAACTCGTCAGTCTATTCTTGTTCTGAGAAATGAAGGCTAATCCATGTGAGAAATTGCCAAGAAACTGAAGATCTCGTACAACGCTGTGTACTACTCCCTTCACAGAACAGCGCAAACTGGCTCTAACCAGAATAGAAAGAGGAGTGGGAGGCCCCGGTGCACAACTGAGCAAGAGGACAAAATACATTAGAGTGTCTAGTTTGAGAAACAGACGCCTCACAGGTCCTCAACTGGCAGCTTCATTAAATAGTACCCGCAAAACACCAGTCTCAACGTCAACAGTGAAGAGGCGACTCCGGGATGCTGACTTTCTACGCAGAGTTGCAAAGAAAAAGCCATATCTCAGACTGGCCAATAAAAAGAAAAAAGATTAAGATGGGCAAAAAGAACACAGACACTGGACTTTTTCCTTTGTAACTCTGCCTAGGTCAGCATCCCGGAGTCGCCTCTTCACTGTTGATGTTTAGACTGGTGCTTTGCGGGTATTAGGGGTTTTATTTACTCCACCCAACACACAAACACATTTATATATACAGTGGGGAAAAAAAGTATTTAGTCAGCCACCAATTGTGTGAGTTCTCCCACTTATATATATATATGTATACAAAAGGGATGTAACCCAAACAAAGAGTGAGGTGTAACCTCTACACGGGATGTAAACTGTAATACAATGTACTCACAAGACCAACGGACATGGGACAATAATGGACAGTGCAGTCGGAAAGTATTCAGACCCCTTTTTCCACATAGTTAAGTTACAGCCTTATTCTAAAATGAATTAAATAAAAAAAAACTCAATATACACACACAATACCCCATAATCATGAAGCGAAAAAACAGGTTTAGAAATGTTTGCAAATGTATATAAAAAATAAAAAAAACTGAAATGCCTTATTTCCATAAGTATTCAGACCCTTTGCTATGAGACTCGGAATTGAGCTCAGGTGCATCCTGTTTCCATTGATCATCCTTGAGATGTCTTTACAACTTGATTGGAGTCCACCTGTGGTAAATTCAATTGATTGGACATGATTTGGAAAGGCACACACACACCTGTCTATATAAGGTCCCACAGTTGACAGTGCATGTCAGAGCAAAAACCAAGCCATGAGGTCGAAGGAATTGTCTGTTGAGCTCCGAGACAGGATTGTTTCGAGGCACAGATCAGGGGAAGGGTACCAAAACATTTCTGCAGCATTGAAGGTCCCCAAGAACACAATGGCCTCCATCATTCTTAAATGGAAGAAGTTTGGAACCACTAAAACACTTCCTAGAGCTGGCTGCTTGAACAAACTGAGCAAATTAAGGAGAAGGGCCTTGGTCAGGGCAAACTGTTAGCTGATGTCTCTCTCAGTCTCTGTATGGCTCTGGCTGGGCCGCTCAAGGACATTCAGAGACTTTTCCAGAAGCCACTCCTGCGTTGTCTTGGCTGTGTGCATAGGGTCGTTGTCCTGTTGGAAGGTGAAACTTCGCCCCAGTCTGAGGTCCTGAGCAGGTTTTCATCAAGGATCTGTATTTCGCTCTGTTCATCTTTGCCTCGATCCTGACTAGTCTCCTAGTCCCTGCCGCTGAAAAATATCCCCACTGCATGATGCTGCCACCACCATGCTTCATTGTAGAGATGGTGACAGGTTTCCACCAGACGTGACGCTTGGCATTCAGGCCAAAGAGTTCAATCTTGGTTTCATCAGACCAGAGAATCTTGTTTCAGTATGTTCTGGTTGTGGATGGGGCCTTGGTACCTGTCCTGTGGAGATGGCCTCAGTGTTGAGCGGATGATCCACTGTAAAAGATCACACAACACTGGAGCAACAGCCGCTGCAAGACTGGAAGGTCTTATTGAGGCACCACAGGAATTCCACAAAGAGATTCTACTCCTCCAGGTGATTACATAGAAATACAACAATGTACATTTGTTAATAACCAAAAGGTATTGAAACAAGTATTCACACCCACTCATACGTTATGACGTAGGAAACTATGAATATAAGGAAATGATATTGACTCTGCCAATCTGTGCAGAATAAACGACAATTGGAGCCTTGTATCTAAATAATCCATCCAAATTGACATTGTTCTGTGTGAAACCTCAAATGTATTATTAACAGACATCCTTAAGGACATAATGGATTGTCTCTTTTCAGGCCACAGTGAAGCCTCAAGCAGGACACTGACTCAGCTGAAGGCAGCCTTCTCCCACAAAGCAGTGAAAAAATGAGTCCAGGACAATGTCCAGCATGTGTGAGACATTGTGCAGGTGTGGAGATTCATCCATTTGACACATTACTTCATTTTAAATACTGGATTTACACATCCTGTAGTTACGCATCCTGTAGTTACGCATCCTGTAGTTACGCATCCTGTAGTTACGCATCCTGTGAATTACGCATCCTGTAGTTACACATCCTGTAGTTACACATCCTGTAGTTACGCATCCTGTAGTTACACATCCTGTAGTTACACATCCTGTAGTTACACATCCTGTAGTTACACATCCTGTAGTTACACATCCTGTAGTTACACATATTGTAGTTACACATATTGTTGATACACATCCTGTAGTTACGCATCCTGTAGTTACGCATCCTGTAGTTACACATCCTGTAGTTACACATCCTGTAGTTACGCATCCTGTAGTTACACATCCTGTAGTTACACATCCTGTAGTTACACATCCTGTAGTTACACATCCTATAGTTACACATCCTGTAGTTACACATCCTGTAGTTACACATATTGTACTTACACATATTGTTGTTACACATCCTGTAGTTACATCCTGTAGTTACACATCCTGTAGTTACATCCTGTAGTTACACATCCTGTAGTTACACATCCTGTAGTTACACATATTGTTGTTACACATCCTGTAGTTACACATATTGTTGTTACACATCCTGTAGTTACATCCTGTAGTTACATCCTGTAGCTACACATCCTGTAGCTACACATCCTGTAGTTACACATCCTGTAGTTACACATCCTGTTGTTACACATCCTGTTGTTACACATATTGTTGTTACACATCCTGTAGTTACACATATTGTTGTTACACATCCTGTAGTTACACATCCTGTAGTTACACATCCTGTAGCTACACATCCTGTAGTTACACATCCTGTAGTTACACATCCTGTAGTTACACATCCTGTAGTTACACATCCTGTAGTTACACATCCTGTAGTTACACATCCTGTAGTTACATCCTGTAGTTACACATCCTGTAGTTACACATCCTGTAGTTACACATATTGTTGTTACACATCCTGTAGCTACACATCCTGTAGCTACACATCCTGTAGTTACACATCCTGTAGTTACACATCCTGTAGTTACACATCCTGTAGTTACACATCCTGTAGTTACACATCCTGTTGTTACACATCCTGTAGTTACACATCCTGTAGTTACACACCCTATAGCTACACATCCTGTAGTTACACATATTGTTGTCACACATCCTGTAGTTACGCATCCTGTAGTTACACATCCTGTAGTTACACATCCTGTAGTTACACATCCTGTAGTTACACATCCTGTAGTTACACATCCTGTAGTTACACATCCTGTAGTTACACATATTGTAGTTACACATATTGTTGATACACATCCTGTAGTTACGCATCCTGTAGTTACGCATCCTGTAGTTACACATCCTGTAGTTACGCATCCTGTAGTTACGCATCCTGTAGTTACACATCCTGTAGTTACACATCCCTGTAGTTACACATCCTGTAGTTACACATCCTATAGTTACACATCCTGTAGTTACACATCCTGTAGTTACACATATTGTACTTACACATATTGTTGTTACACATCCTGTAGTTACATCCTGTGTTACACATCCTGTAGTTACATCCTGTAGTTACACATCCTGTAGTTACACATCCTGTAGTTACACATATTGTTGTTACACATCCTGTAGTTACACATATTGTTGTTACACATCCTGTAGTTACATCCTGTAGTTACATCCTGTAGTTACATCCTGTAGCTACACATCCTGTAGTTACACATCCTGTAGTTACACATCCTGTAGTTACACATCCTGTTGTTACACATCCTGTTGTTACACATATTGTTGTTACACATCCTGTAGTTACACATATTGTTGTTACACATCCTGTAGTTACACATCCTGTAGTTACACATCCTGTAGTTACACATCCTGTAGCTACACATCCTGTAGCTACACATCCTGTAGTTACACATCCTGTAGTTACACATCCTGTAGTTACACATCCTGTAGTTACACATCCTGTAGTTACACATCCTGTAGTTACACATCCTGTAGTTACACATCCTGTAGTTACACATCCTGTAGTTACACATCCTGTAGTTACACATCCTGTAGTTACACATCCTGTAGTTACACATCCTGTAGTTACACATCCTGTAGTTACACATCCTGTAGTTACACATCCTGTAGTTACACATATTGTTGTTACACATCCTGTAGCTACACATCCTGTAGCTACACATCCTGTAGTTACACATCCTGTAGTTACACATCCTGTAGTTACACATCCTGTAGTTACACATCCTGTTGTTACACATCCTGTTGTTACACATCCTGTAGTTACACATCCTGTAGTTACACACCCTATAGCTACACATCCTGTAGTTACACATATTGTTGTCACACATCCTGTAGTTACACATCCTGTAGTTACATCATGTAGTTACATCCTGTAGTTACAATCCTGTAGTTACACATCCTGTAGTTACACATCCTGTTGTTACACATCCTGTTGTTACACATCCTGTAGTTACATCCTGTAGTTACACATCCTGTAGTTACACATCCTGTAGTTACACATCCTGTAGTTACACATCCTGTAGCTACACATCCTGTAGTTACACATCCTGTTGTTACATATCCTGTAGTTACATCCTGTAGTTACGCATCCTGTAGTTACATCCTGTAGTTACGCATCCTGTAGTTACACATCCTGTAGTTACACATCCTGTTGTTACACATCCTATAGTTACACATCCTGTATGTAACACATCCTGTAGTTACACATCCTGTAGTTACACATCCTGTAGTTACACATTTTGTTGTTACACATCCTGTAGTTACACATCCTGTAGTTACATCCTGTAGTTACATCCTGTAGTTACACATCCTGTAGTTACACATGTTGTTGTTACACATCCTATCGTTACATCCTGTAGTTACACATCCTGTAGTTACACATCCTGTAGTTACATCCTGTAGTTACACATCCTGTAGTTACACATCCTGTAGCTACACATCCTGTAGTTACACATCCTGTAGTTACACATCCTGTAATTACACATCTTGTTGTTACACATCCTGTAGTTACACATCCTGTAGTTACACATCCTGTAGTTACACATCCTGTAGTTACACATCCTGTAGTTACACATCTTGTTGTTACACATCCTGTAGTTACACATCCTGTAGTTACACATCCTGTAGTTACACATCCTGTAGTTACACATCCTGTAGTTACGCATCCTGTAGTTACGCATCCTGTAGTTACACATCCTGTAGTTACACATATTGTTGTTACACATCCTGTAGTTACACATCCTGTAGTTACACGTCCTGTAGTTACACGTCCTGTAGTTACACGTCCTGTAGTTACACATCCTGTATTTACACATCCTGTAGTTACACATCCTGTAGTTACACATCCTGTAGTTACACATCCTATAGTTACACATCCTGTAGTTACACATCCTGTAGTTACACATCCTGTAGTTACACATCCTGTAGTAACACATCCTATAGTTACACATCCTGTAGTTACACATCCTATAGTTACACATCCTGTAGTTACACATCCTGTAGTTACACATCCTGTAGTTACACATCCTGTAGTTACGCATCCTGTAGTTACACATCCTGTAGTTACACATATTGTTGTTACACATCCTATAGTTACACATCCTGTAGTTACATCCTGTAGTTACATCCTGTAGTTACATCCTGTAGTTACACATCCTGTAGTTACACATCCTATCGTTACATCCTGTAGTTACACATCCTGTAGTTACACATCCTGTCGTTACATCCTGTAGTTACACATCCTGTAGTTACACATCCTGTAGTTACATCCTGTAGTTACATCCTGTAGTTACACATCCTGTAATTACACATCTTGTTGTTACACATCCTGTAGTTACACATCCTGTAGTTACACATCCTGTAGTTACACATCCTGTAGTTACACATCTTGTTGTTACACATCCTGTAGTTACATCCTGTAGTTACACATCCTGTAGTTACACATCCTGTAGTTACACATCCTGTAGTTACGCATCCTGTAGTTACACATCTTGTTGTTACACATCCTGTAGTTACACATCCTGTAGTTACACGTCCTGTAGTTACATGTCTTGTAGTTACACATCCTGTAGTTACACATCCTGTAGTTACACATCCTGTAGTTACACATCCTGTAGTTACACATCCTGTAGTTACACATCCTGTAGTTACACATCCAAGATATGGAAAACACTACTTGGAGATATATGATCATTGATTGTTTCATGTTTCTGCTTCATATAGTTGGCAGCAGGTGCTTATGTCACCCTTCTGGCCACCAAAATCAGTGGAACTTAGAAGGTGGACCAAGTACCTGCTGACCTCCCACAATGCATCAAGACCACCTGGAGTGGCTGGAGTGTGAGGTGGTTGGTTTCTGTTGGATGTCTCCCAAACAGGAGCAGATCAACCTTGCTGCATCCACTGCTGCTGGGGCGTGTCAAGAAGAAGAGTCTTTCCTCTACTGTACTGGTAACACAGGTATTCATACTACTGTCTATCCAAGAAGAAGAGTCTTTCCTCTACTGTACTGGTAACACAGGTATTCATACTACTGTCTATCCAAGAAGAAGAGTCTTTCCTCTACTGTACTGGTAACACAGGTATTCATACTACCTGTCTATCCAAGAAGAAGAGTCTTTCCTCTACTGTACTGGTAACACAGGTATTCATACTACTGTCTATCCAAGAAGAAGAGTCTTTCCTCTACTGTACTGGTAACACAGGTATTCATACTACTGTCTATCCAAGAAGAAGAGTCTTTCCTCTACTGTACTGGTAACACAGGTATTCACACTACTGTCTATCAAGAAGAAGAGTCTTTCCTCTACTGTACTGGTAACACAGGTATTCATACTACTGTCTATCCAAGAAGAAGAGTATTTCCTCTACTGTACTGGTAACACAGGTATTCATACTACTGTCTATCCAAGAAGAAGAGTCTTTCCTCTACTGTACTGGTAACACAGGTATTCATACTACTGTCTATCCAAGAAGAAGAGTCTTTCCTCTACTGTACTGGTAACTACAGGTATTCATACTACTGTCTATCCAAGAAGAAGAGTCTTTCCTCTACTGTACTGGTAACACAGGTATTCACACTACTGTCTATCCAAGAAGAAGAGTCTTTCCTCTACTGTACTGGTAACACAGGTATTCATACTACTGTCTATCCAAGAAGAAGAGTCTTTCCTCTACTGTACTGGTAACACAGGTATTCATACTACTGTCTATCCAGGAAGAAGGGTCTTTCCTCTACTGTACTGGTAACGCAGGTATTCATACTACTGTCTATCCAAGAAGAAGGTATTTCCTCTACTGTACTGGTAACACAGGTATTCATACTACTGTCTATCCAAGAAGAAGAGTCTTTCCTCTACTGTACTGGTAACACAGGTATTCATACTACTGTCTATCCAAGAAGAAGAGTCTTTCCTCTACTGTACTGGTAACAAAGCAGCGGAGGCTGGTGACTTGAAAAATCAAGGAGGATGGGAGACCCACGGTATAGGTCACGACGCACGGAGATGTCAAAGTGTGTTTCAAAAATCGTCAAAGAGTAATTATTTTAACCTAAAGCATTTAATAAAGACATTTATAGTACAATATTATGGGGAATGGGAATGAGAGGCTGCTTCCACAGTGTTGGGAAGGGATCACAGCAGTGATTGGATGAGAGGGCTACTTCCACAGTGTTGGGAAGGGATCACAGCAGTGATTGGATGAGAGGGATACTTCCACAGTGTTGGGAAGGGATCACAGCAGTGATTGGATGAGAGGGCTACTTCCACAGTGTTGGGAAGGGATCACAGCAGTGATTGGATGAGAGGGATACTTCCACAGTGTTGGGAAGGGATCACAGCAGTGATTGAATGAGGGTATGAGTCATGTGTTGAGGTGTTCAGAGGCTTGACTTCAGTGCAGGACAGGAATTGACTGGGAGGACAAAAGACAACAACACAACACACTACACAGTTAGAGACCAAAGAGCTGAGAAGGAGATAGTCCGAGCAAGGAGTAAAATCATTGATGTGTAATAATGTCATTGTGTTTCTGTATGTGATTGACTCTACATACAGTAACGAGAGAAAATTGATAGGGGTACTCACAGTGCTTGGAGAGGAAACATTTCAATGTGCCAGTGGATGAGCGGGGCACATGAGACGTGGCTTCAGTTCATGTCAGGACAGAGTTGACAATGGTAGTAGAGTGGAGTGGTCATCACCTCTTAAATCAGGGAACAGGAGGGGACTTAGCAAGAAAAACAAATAGCAGATACATTCCATTACAGCTGCGCACTCTATAGGTTTGAACAACAAGTTTCTCCGTGAAGTTAAACACAGAGTTCGCATCTCGCCCACTTGACACATCAAAGTAGCCCAAGAAACATTCCTGAATAACGCCCTGATCATCCACATACCTGATGATAACTGACAACTGCAAGCAGACTGGTGGCACCATAGGTCCCAGAGTAGAGGGGCAATTTTACCTCCTGGGGCCCAGAGTTTATCCTTATCTGTTAACCTAACCAGTAAAACTCTGGACCCTATGTAAATATGTAATGTGAAAATTTTTAGAAAAATCCTGGAATGAGTAGGTGTGTCCAAACTTTTGACTGGTACTGTACTTCAGATATGGCCTACATATCCTAGATGACCAGCCTAAACCTGTTCATATCAGTTCCCATTGGCTATCAGTAGCAGGACTGATCACCTACAAATCGGTGTTAAGTCTAAATAACAGGACATGTAGCCAAAGCCCAATATTTTCACAACATTTCCTATGGAGACCATCTGGGCCCGGTTTCCCAAAAAGCATCTTAAGGCTAAGTTTATCAGTAGAACCTTTGTAGGAGCATTGTTAAATCTCCGAGCTGACATGAAAAATACATTAACATCAAACAGCGGCGTCCTAATCCCAGTGAAGGGGACACGCTACTTGATGACGGATCAATATGAGAGACAGAACTGCTGCTGCCGGTGTGATGAGACAACTCTGTCCGGTGGAAGTCACTGACGATACGAGGACTTCTTTCAGAGAGCGCTCCGTCAACCAGGCCCCAGTGGGCAGAGCTAGGCATGTTGGACTGGGACACGTTTTAATACCATAAAAATACTCTCATTTTACATGTTCTGTGTAGTCTAGTTACGCTAATATATTTACAGTTAATTTCGTTTTAGACTGAATCAGTGAAATATGTTTGAGTAGTAAACAGAGAAACAACAAGGAGTCCCAGACAGTTCACAATAGAACATACCAGAGGAGGGCTTTGGTTACTAGGCTACCTACATTATTGGGATCATCTGGGCTCGTTGACAAAACAGACCATAAAACGCCTTTACACGCGAAGGTCCGCGGTGGGTCTGTGTAAACTAGCTGATTATATTGGAGACAGGTTTATAGCAGTGAATGGCATCTATTCATTTACTCTCATAGTATTTCTATGTAGAAGCAATATCAGCCAGGGAAACTAATTGCACTCACTTTATGATAGAACATTCAGACTTTTCTGCCTGACTGTGGCGTTATTTACCTGAATTGTTAGGATTTCCTGGTTGATCACAACAAAACTACCTAATTCATTCAAGTAGAGAGAATTAAATGGTGTTTTCTTTGAAAAGATGGGCCTGGCCAGAATAGAACATTCGGTTTCTGCTGAGTGTTACGAACATCGTGGCTTTAAAAGTCTAGGGGTGGATGGAACAGAGACCCATAACATAACTCATGCGAATTAGAATATTGACAAGGAACAGTGAGAACAAAATACACCAACAAACAAATGTTACCGTCAAACACAATGTTTATTATAAACACCACGGTAAACGGTTTGGGGAAAAAGGGCCTGAGCTGGACCCAAGGAATGAAACAATAAAGTCAAAACCCTAAACTGATCTTGCCTGCCTCAAGAACCACTAAAGCTTACTGCTAACCATATTAAAATACAGTGGGTGGTCCCTTCAGGTCTAACTAGTGTGTTTAGACAAGGTTGTCCCACGGGTAGTGTAGGCCCAAGGACCAATTGCTAAACCCACCTTTCCCCAGGAACAAACAAACAACATAGGTCCAATATGGACTAGACAGCAAACAACATAGGTCCAATATGGACTAGACAGCAAAACAACATGGGTCAATATGGACTAGACAGCAAACAACATAGGTCAATATGGACTAGACAGCAAACATAGGTCCAATATGGACTGAGACAGCAAACAACATAGGTCCAATATGGACTAGACAGCAAACAACATAGGTCCAATATGGACTAGACAGCAAACAACATAGGTCCAATATGGACTAGACAGCAAACGCGTCAGTACACAAAAAACCAAGACACCACAGTTGCCATACTCACAGAGAAAGAGCGTCTCTGTCAGAAAACACATCTGACTGGCTTTTAAAACCAGGGGATTTGACATTGGTAATGTAAAAACCAGAAACAGGCGGGGCAATACTGAGAACGTCCACTGATTGGTCCACCTCGGCAATCAGCAGACGAACGGATGTCGGACAGGTGGGACACCCCAACGACCACCAATCAGGAAAACAAGGGACACCTGTGATTAGGGCTGAAGGACAGGAAAACAAACACACATACAGGATACCTGTTTCCATAACAACGTCTGTCCAAATCTTGTTTAGGTACTAAGTACATTTTATTGGCCATCACACTCTGTGTCCAACCGATTTTAAATCCACGATTAAATAAGAAAACAGAGCTTTGGTGACGTCCCTCATTGCTTTCCATAAAAGTAGGATTTCTACGGCTAGAATGTTTATTGGTAGTTTGTCTCTAGGGTTTTGAACAAAACCAAGTAATTGGCGTTCAGGCTAATGGTACGGCTATTTTTACCTTGGTGAATCACATTTTGTACGAAGTAACACACTGACAAGTTTTGATGATGAGTATATTGAATAAAAGCTTGAGCTATTTCAGGATGTTCACTACCGGCAAAAACCATATCATCCAAAACCAGCAGGAGGTAAGAATTCATCATCAGACAGGGATGCTGGTATTCCTTCAACAAATTAGATTTTTATTTTCTTCAACAACTCATCATACAAAAGTTGATAACATGAATAACACCACACAATATTGTCAGGTTTCTGAGATAATACATGTTCAGAATTCTCTAAAATCCTTTTTACAGAACAAGTTTTACCGCTATTGGATGGTCCCTCGATTAAGGCTGAAAATGGTGTTGCAACCTAGGATCAAAACCTTCTACAGCATCCATTGTATCTTCAGGGTTAAGACACACAAGGATTGGAACATAAAGTCAGTAACCAAAGGGTAAGGTGGTCCCGTCAGGTAAAAGATTGGAACATAAAGTCAGTAACCAAAGGGTAAAGTGGTCCCGTCAGGTAAAAGGATTGGAACATAAAGTCAGTAACCAAAGGGTAAGGTGGTCCCGTCAGGTAAAGGATTGTAACATAAAGTCAGTAACCAAAGGGTAAGGTGGTCCCGTCAGGTAAAAGGATTGGAACACAAAGTCAGTAACCAAGGGTAAAGTGGTTCCGTCAGGTAAAAGGATTGGAACATAAAGTCAGTAACCAAAGGGGTAAGGTGGTCCCGTCAGGTAAAAGGATTGGAACATAAAGTCAGTAACCAAAGGGTAAGGTGGTCCCGTCAGGTAAAAGGATTGGAACATAAAGTCAGTAACCAAAGGGTAAGGTGGTCCCGTCAGGTAAAAGGATTGGAACATAAAGTCAGTAACCAAAGGGTAAGGTGGTCCCGTCAGGTAAAAGGATTGGAACATAAAGTCAGTAACCAAAGGGTAAGGTGGTCCCGTCAGGTAAAAGGATTGGAACATAAAGTCAGTAACCAAAGGGTAAGGTGGTCCCGTCAGGTAAAAGGATTGGAACATAAAGTCAGTAACCAAAGGGTAAGGTGGTCCCGTCAGGTAAAAGGATTGGAACATAAAGTCAGTAACCACAGGGTAAGGTGGTCCCGTCAGGTAAAAGGATTGGAACATAAAGTCAGTAACCAAAGGGTAAGGTGGTCCCGTCAGGTAAAAGGATTGGAACATAAAGTCAGTAACCAAAGGGTAAGGTGGTCCCGTCAGGTAAAAGGATTGGAACATAAAGTCAGTAACCAAAGGGTAAGGTGGTCCCGTCAGGTAAAAGGATTGGAACATAAAGTCAGTAACCAAAGGGTAAGGTGGTCCCGTCAGGTAAAAGGATTGGAACATAAAGTCAGTAACCAAAGGGTAAGGTGGTCCCGTCCAGGTAAAAGGATTGGAACATAAAGTCAGTAACCAAAGGGTAAAGTGGTCCCGTCAGGTAAAGTCATCTCTTGTCACAGACGACCGGAATCTTTTAGTAAGTGGGGCATTACGTAGATGGAACCCCTTTCAATCCCTAACAATCTTTTTGTAGGCGTTTTCAACATTTCTAAAACACTATTTCGGCCGTTTATAAAACCCTCGACTAAGCGTGTGATTGATTCCAAGTTTACACGCTGGGAATTTTCATAGTTTTTGTGTCACGCCTTTGGCGTTCAACACTACGTGATTGTTTTTAGTCCTAAAAGCATAGCGTTTGGGTCCACAGGATGACCACTCTATGATATGGTCACCATCTTCGAGTTCACTTGTTAAACCACCCAGATAGTTGCTAAGAGAGGGGGGTTCCAATCACCAGGTTTGCTTCCATAGACCACAGAGTCTGTGTCCTGCAAGACATAGTCCAAGAACACAACGGTGACAGATCTGTTGAGGCGCGAGGTCTGCTTGCACAGATAGATTTACAATTCATTGTAAAAGCAACATTTCTATCAGAGATGCTAAAGTCTTCATCACTTGACCTGTCAAAGGCTGTTGATTTAGTTGAAGCCTTAGTTCAAACTTTGAATGACTAGAGGGATGAGTCATTTTTTTGATGACCTATGGAATGAAGTGTTGAACACAGCTGAGCAATGTGATACTGCAATACAGCCCCTGCAAAACTTTGCCTTGGGAGAGGTGTGCACATTTCATGGGCGGGATCTGTCACCCAGGTGTCCTATGGAAAAACCAGTGTCTTGACCATTGGACCAAGAAGTAATGCCCTACTGACCTGAGGGTGACACTGATTTTGAAGTTGAAGGCAGGACTACCTCATTACCAGATCATGAGACAGACTCATGTTTTCTACACACATGGGATAGTGTAAAAGGAACTTTGCTCTAGGAAGCCCATGCTAGAAGTGTTAGGAGGTGGAAGTTAGAGAATTAGTCCAGTAACTGAAAGGTCACTGGTTTGAGTCCTGAGCCAGACAACAAAACGTGGGATTTGGATCTGAACTGGCAGATCTGTGACCAACCCCTTCAGAAAGACAAATTCCCTTTGTTCCCTGTAACATGGACTAATAAAGTTGTACTGTACTGTGCTGTGCTGCACTTTATTGAACAGAACCTGAGAGTCCAGCATGTCAGGGGGATGGGGTGGGGGGTGGGGGGTGAGAGCAGCAGTGGGGGATGGGTAGCTAGTCCTTGATTGGTTGTAGTCCTGGGAGCCACAACTGCCGAAAGAGAAATTCAATCTACCCTTTTTATCAGCCAAGCCAACATACTGTTTTACACACCATTTTTGTGGACTGTTAATGTTTATATTTAAAATCAACACTGAGCTTTTCATGTTATAATCTGTTATTTATCAAATCTGATAGTAAGATATTGAAACCGTATACACTATGCACTAGAAATGGTTGTAATGAAAACCTGGGACACTCCTATAGACCTATGGAATTATGAGGAGGGGAAAATTATGTATTTCTGAAAGATATCAAGTAATTTGAAGTCAATTCTTGCATGGGAAACTGCAGTCTGGTTTGTTTCTGGTACATTAAGGTCATGTCTTAGGATACATTTATATGGTTTATTGAATAGACATTGTTGACTCATACTGTTTGAAACATAGAAGTTAAGGTGAGGATTGTGAATGAAATCATGAATATGTTGATTAATTGGGTTAAAGTATATATTAGTAATGATATACATTTGAAGTATTGGGTGATATTGATATGGATGTTTAGAGTGGTAAATATCTGTGTTGAATGGCAAGTAATGAATTGGTTATCATCATGGGGTGATGATATTTTCATATGATGTGAATTTGGTTGAATTATTAAAGCAGGAATAGTCTAGGGATGTGATGATGTAACAGGGAGTGATAATAGAGTGTTATAATGTGTATGTTATATTAGGTATATTAGGAGGACAAAGGCGGAGTTGAACATTGTTTATTTTAACAATCATGGGTTTTTAAGAATTGGGTCTGAGATGTTAATCATTAGCATTGGATGCTATTATTTTAAGATTAGGAGGATATGGTGATTTGAATGCTGTTGAAGTCTTTTCAAAGTTTTTTTAGTGGTTAATTCCTATAGGAACATGGATGGCAAGTATTCTAGGTCCTCTAGTGGCCATAGTAATCATTACAGCCATAGTTATGGGGGTGTTGTTTCAATTTCTCGGGATTGATTTTAAGATCTGTACGAACGATTACTAACATGCCAGTTATTACAGTTAGAGTTAGATATGTGTCAGTTAATGTTAATACAAGGAGGGAGGGGAATAATTATTATTCTATGTCATCTTGTTCCAGTTCAAATTCCATTAATAATATTGATTGAGGAATGGGAATGTTAAGTTGGAATTGTATGACATGGAATTAAGGTTTACAGGAAGAAGAGGTGGACAGATGGCGATCTCAGTCGATCAGATAGATCCCCAGGTGACCAGTGATAAGCTTGGGGGTCCTCTGACAGCGCATGGATGAGGAAGATGGATGTTTTTGTTATTTTTATATTAATGTGTTCAGATTATAGTTTCATGTAATTTCGTAATGGTTATGTAGAATTGTTTTGTATGGATGATGTCATGATGGTCACAAGTCATTTCTATGGATATTTATTTTTGGTTTTTTGTTGCGTGTATCAGAAAAAAGGGGTCATTTTAAAAGAGGGGAGGATGTCTGTGGGATTTTTCCTTATATAAATAAGGTTTTGACTACATAGATTATTATCATGAATATATAGTAGTTAATTATGTGTTTATCTTTACTCAGGCTGAGTTTATAGAGGTTTGAGAGGTTTGATATCACATAAGATAGATGACTGGGAATTTATACCTTTGTTGATTAAATATATGGAGAATCAGGTTGGATTCAGGTATGAAAGGTTGAAGGGGTAAATTCTCAGTTATCTGGCATAGTTTAGGATCTAGTCAGAGATATATGTACTACAGAAGGGGAATATTGTATTTTATATGAATTTATGGGGATAAGTACTTTTAATTACCAAAAAATGAAGAAAAAATAAGTGGATTGATATGATGTTTTTATGGTATAATGATGTCATGTCATAGTATCGTGAAAGTCAAGAGTTAGTAGATAATGAGGTTTGGAGTCAGGAAGTCTACATTCCATTATGTCAAAGGAGATTCCTGATGTTTAGGGTAGTGTGATTGATGGACAGGATATAATGACCTGGGGCAAAGGGTAATAACAACAGAGAAAGGGAGTGCTATGATGGTTGCCAGATGTATGTGAAAGGGAGTGCTATGATGGCTGCCAGATGTATGTGAAAGGGAGTGCTATGATGGCTGCCAGATGTATGTGAAAGGGAGTGCTATGATGGCTGCCAGATGTATTTGAAAGGGATGCTATGATGGTTGCCAGATGTATGTGAAAGGGAGTGCTATGATGGCTGCCAGATGTATGTGAAAAAGGGAGTATAACCAGAGTATAAAGGAGGTTAGATCTGTATGTGTGGGGGAGTTCAACTGACGAAGGGCAAAGCCATGTCCGTTGGTTAGATGAACCCACGAGGCTCGTGATTTAATAAATACTGGTATAAAATCTCCACAGAATGTCTAAGTAAATTCTTGCATCTTGAACTTCTCAATACCAGAAAGTCATCATAACACTGGGTGACGATGTATGGTCCTTTTAGCTCTGACCCTTCTTCCGTCACTAGGGTCTAGGATCACGAGAGTCCTTCTCCATTTGTCAACATGGCTCTGTGAGTGAGTCCTTCTCCAGTTTGTCAACATGGCTCTGTGGAGTGAGTCCTTCTCCATTTCTCAACATGGCTCTGTGGAGTGAGTCCTTCTCCATTTCTCAACATGGCTCTGTGGAGTGAGTCCTTCTCCATTTCTCAACATGGCTCTGTGGAGTGGGTCCTTCTCCATTTCTCAACATGGCTCTGTGTAGTGAGTCCTTCTCCATTTCTCAACATGGCTCTGTGGAGTTTGTCCTTCTGGCAGCGTACCAATAGGGGAAGTTGAGAATCCCTGCTGCAAAGACACACAGACACAGACAGACACAAATAAAACAATGCTCCGCAGTGGCGTGCCATCTTCCTCCTCTGGGTTGGCACACTCCTACAGTGGGATAGATGCAGGTATCTCTCTCTGGTACTTTCCCTCCATAGAGGTAACCAGCAACACTCTAGTACTGACCTCCCCACCTAGGTTTTGTCCACACTGACCTTCCTGTCATTGGATCCTCACCAATTCAGGAAACTCCATCAAAGTCAAGCCTCTCATTAAAACATATAACTTTTCCCACTACACTCTAAAATAACCTCACGCTCTCCATACCACCTCCTTAATATTATATGATTGGCATTGATGTACTGGGAACCACAATATAATGTTATATCAAAGCTTATTATCCAAACTGATATCAAATGATCATACACATTCATATAATTTATTATGCACTCTTTCAGATTAAAATGACTTCCTGCTCTTTGTTCATAAAATAGCCCATGTTGTTCCATGTACCTCGATGCCATCTGGTGAACAAAAAATGGTGGCATTGAGTTGACTTAAAAGGTCTCTTCCCATTAACGCCATAGGAGTTGCAGCGCTTCCTATACATGAATGTTGAAAAATAATATCCTCCAAATCAATTTGTAATGGGAGAGATATAGGATCAATTTGCATAGTTCCACTAATTCCGATAGACTGGACTTTCTGATTACTTAAAGGACACCTTCAATCTTGTTGCCTTAAACATGACATAGTTGCCCCTGTATCTATTAGAAATTGAATTATTTTACCAGATACACATAAACTTAACTGTGGTATTTCTAATGGGCTAACTTGAAATATGCTATTGTGGTGCATTGATCATGCATTTAACCTCCTCCCTGCTTATCGGTGTTGTGGTGCATTGATCATGTGTTTAACCTCCTCCCTACTTATCGGTGTTGTGGTGCATTGATCATGTGTTTAACCTCCCTCCCTGCTTATCGGTGTTGTGGTGCATTGATCATGTATTTAACCTCCTCCCTGCTTATCGGGTGTTGTGGTGCATTGATCATGTGTTTAACCTCCTCCCTGCTTATCGGTGTTGTGGTGCATTGATCATGTGTTTAACCTCCTCCCCCTGCTTATCGGTGTTGTATGTCATTGTCCCCTATAATAGATTACCTGGCCTTCTCCTCTCTAGGTGTATTCTGGGAATTAGGAGTGCGGTTGGGCAGGAGTCCATTTTCCCCTCTCTCTATCTCCATATCGCCGATTCTCTCCTCATCCTGTATTCTAATTACAATCTCCAACCCAATGTCCCCAGTGTTTACAATCAATTGCAGTATCCCTGTCTCTGTTAAAGCTCCTTCTTCCTTCTCTGGAATTACCATTGGACCCTTCCTCTTCCTCCATTATTATCCTTCCCCTGCTTCAACGAAAAATTACATCATTTTATTTGCTAATCTATTGTTTAAATCGACATTTTGGTTTTGTTTGGTTATTGTAAATATCATTGTATATTCATTTTCCACACACTCTCTAGTATATCTAATTTTTTCAGTGTTTATTCGTCCTGTCTGACCTCTAAACCTTCTTTCTGCCGTGTCTAAAGCTCTACCAAACCTTTGGAACCACACTGGACCTGCACTCCTCACACCACCGTTTGGTCTCAAAGTTATCTGTTTTAACTTTAGGAAACATATATTTGGACCTGAGTTTAGGATTTTTTGTATATATTTTTTGCCTAACCCCATAAGATTGTATAAATAACCAATCATATTGTCACTATCCTCTTCACGTCTTCCCCTGTACTAGAAGCTGGTGGCTGAATAGAGTTCAGCTAACTGTGGATGTAACCAATCATGTGTCACTATCCTCTTCTCACGTCTTCCCCCTGTACTAGAAGCTGGAGGCTGAATAGAGTTCGCTAACTGTGGATATAACCAATCATATTGTCACTATCCTCTTCTACGTCTTCCCCTGTACTAGAAGCTGGAGGCTGAATAGAGTTCCGCTAACTGTGGATGTAACCAATCATATTGTCACTATCCTCTTCTACGTCTTCCCCTGTACTAGAAGCTGGAGGCTGAATAGAGTTCAGCTAACTGTGGATATAACCAATCATATTGTCACTATCCTCTTCTACGTCTTCCCCTGTACTAGAAGCTGGAGGCTGAATAGAGTTCGCTAACTGTGGATATAACCAATCATATTGTCACTATCCTCTTCTACGTCTTCCCCTGTACTAGAAGCTGGAGGCTGAATAGAGTTCGCTAACTGTGGATATAACCAATCATATTGTCACTATCCTCTTCTACGTCTTCCCCTGTACTCAAGCTGGAGGCTGAATAGAGTCTCGCTAACTGTGGATATAACCAATCATATTGTCACTATCCTCTTCTACGTCTTCCCTGTACTAGAAGCTGGAGGCTGAATAGAGTTCGCTAACTGTGGATATAACCAATCATATTGTCACTATCCTCTTCTACGTCTTCCCTGTACTAGAAGCTGGAGGCTGAATAGAGTTCGCTAACTGTGGATATAACCAATCATATTGTCACTATCCTCTTCACGATCTTCCTGTACTAGAAGCTGGAGGCTGAATAGAGTTCGCTAACTGTGGATATAACCAATCATATTGTCACTATCCCCTCTTCTACGTCTTCCCCTGTACTAGAAGCTGGAGGCTGAATAGAGTTCGCTAACTGTGGATATAACCAATCATATTGTCACTATCCTCTTCACTGACTCTTCCCTACTAGAAGCTGGAGGCTGAATAGAGTTCGCTAACTGTGGATATAACCAATCATATATGTCACTATCCTCTTCTATGTCTTCCCTGTACCTAGAAGCTGGAGGCTGAATAGAGTTGCTAACTGTGGATATAACCAATCATATTGTCACTATCCTCTTCACGTCTTCCCCTGTACTAGAAGCTGGAGGCTGAATAGAGTTCGCTAACTGTGGATATAACCAATCATATTGTCACTATCCTCTTCTCGTCTTCCCCTGTACTAGAAGCTGGAGGCTGAATAGAGTTCGCTAACTGTGGATATAACCAATCATATTGTCACTATCCTCTTCTACGTCTTCCCTGTACTAGAAGCTGGAGGCTGAATAGAGTTCGCCAACTGTGGATATAACCAATCATATTGTCACTATCCTCTTCTACGTCTTCCCCTGTACTAGAAGCTGGAGGCTGAATAGAGTTCGCTAACTGTGGATATAACCAATGCATTTGTCACTATCCTCTTCTCACGTCTTCCCCTGTACTAGAAGCTGGAGGCTGAATAGAGTTCGCTAACTGTGGATATAACCAATCATATTGTCACTATCCTCTTCTCACGTCTTCCCTCTGTACTAGAAGCTGGAGGCTGAATAGAGTTCGCTAACTGTGGATATAACCAATCATATTGTCACTATCCTCTTCTACGTCTTCCCCTGTACTAGAAGCTGGAGGCTGAATAGAGTTCCGCTAACTGTGGATATAACCAATCATATTGTCACTATCCTCTTCTACGTCTTCCCCTGTACTAGAAGCTGGAGGCTGAATAGAGTTCGCTAACTGTGGATAAATTCCTTTCACTTTCAGATCCTTTTATAGCCCTGTGGACTGACTCTTTTCATAAGGTAGATTATGTTGCTCCATTGCCAAATTACCTCATTTCTTAATTGACTTTTCCTCCTTCCTAATGATATTTACAGTCCATTGTGCACTCATTAAATCCCATGATTTATACACCTCTTTCATGTCATTTAAAATCCCATTTCGGTACCTTATGGCTTTATTATCAATTATATACTTTCGCTCTACTTGTAATTTAACCCTTTTAAAAACTACCAGCTTGAGGATAGTCATTATCTGTCCATGCTGATAAATCACTAAGATATAGTTCCACATAGAAAAATCCTAATTTACTTAACATCCATTTGCACATTGTCTGATTTTCACTACTTTTAAAAGATACTTGTTTTAAATGCGGATTTGTCTGTAATCATTTCGTCGTTTCCCTTCTCTCTCTTCGAGGTAAAATGAAGCTCTGATTTACTCTTAATGGAGACTGTTTTTCCAGATATCGGTCTACTAAGTTGGCTCTCCATTACTTTTATTAGTTCATCCAATATTAGTAATCAAATACTTGAATCAAATCCCCAACTTGATCTTTATTAAAATTTTGTTTGCCTATTTTGTCATTGGTGCCATGATTCAACATGATCGCTCTGAGCATTTGTTGTTGAATCACAGCACCATGTTATTGTCTTATTTGCTACTTCTCCTTACATCTGTTTACGTACTTGAATACCACTCATCTGTTCCCCTCAACAAAATATTGAATTTTAAAAGTTCGTTACAGCTCAGCTTTACCACAGATAAGCAGAATTTAACCTGTTAACTAAATGAAAGTCTGCTTACCTGTTAGTTCGGGCTGTAAACTGCATCCTGTTCGTTTAGACTCCAATCTGTTGTGACCAGTTTCTCTGGTATCTCGGTACTTCAGGATGTAAGAGAGTAGTCGGCCACTTAGATGGAGAGTTGATTCATTGTTATTTAATGGTTACAGTACTGGATTCAATGACAAGCGGTACGGGCTTAGCCTCTTGTCATCTGAATGACTTCCATAGAAAACCTCTCAGTTTATATAATGCTCTCCGAGCTACTTCCATCCCACAGTTGCCAACCATTATTGAGTGTCACTCATCTCCTACAATAGGATCCCCATACATAGTATCGTGTGGCACCCAGAGCCAGGCCATTCCATCACGTACTCTTTCTAAGATTAGCAACAGTGGCCCCCTAATCTATCTTGGTACGCCGACCTTCTGGCCCCCATCCGTGACCGACACAACACATGGCGTGTCCTTCTCCTCTCTCTCACCTACAGCTGATGACTTTAAAGACATTTAATAAAATGCTGTATCAAAAGACGTTATATCAAACACCTTCCTAATATTGAGTTACCTCCCACTTTTGTCCTCAGAACAGCCTCAATTCATCGGGGCATGGAGTTGAAAGCGTTCCACAGGGGATGCTGGCCCAGGTTGACGCCAATTCTTCCCACAGTTGTGTCCAAGTTGGCTGGATGTCCTTTGTGTGGTGTACCATGAGCGTGAAAAACCCAGCAACGTTGCAGTTCTTGACACAAACCGGTGATCCTGGCACCTACTACCATACCCGTTCAAAGGCACTTAAATATTTTGTCTTGCCCATTCACCCTCTGAATGGCACACACACACAATCCATGTCTCAATTGTCTCCAGGCTTAAACATCCTTCTTTAACCTGTCCCGTCCCCTTCATCTACAAGTGACATCAATAAGGGATCATAGCTTTTCACCTGGATTCACCTGCTCAGTCTGTCATGGAAAGAGCAGGTGTCCTTAATGTTTTGTCCACTTAGTGTAAATTGCACAAAAATGATCCATTGATGGATTTTCTGATGTAGTCTATTGTTTTCTCTGTATTGAACCTGCCTGCCACCCACCCGCCTGGGGGACTGTGGGTTATGAGCCAACCCCGCATCACTAGCTTGCATGTTCTGCAGCCTTGTAGAGATAGGGAGGGATGACTGGGAGGCAGGTTGCCATTTATTGTCATGAATCTTGCCTGGAGGCAGTTCTGCAAAGTGGTCACTAGCTGGCACAGGCATAAAGTAATAATATCTGATTTTAATGCTAACCTTAACCTCACTGCTAATCCTTACCTTAAAATGGGAGAGGGCAATGTAAAATCGATAACGAAATTGTTTTGACAATTAAAGTGCTTTTTATTATGAAAAGTACAATATATCCATGTACAATTTGTTTTTAACATAAAACATATACAACAAATTATCACATTGGTATTTTTAACTGGTGTTATTGTAAGAGTTTAAATGTTTAAACAGAGAATACATCTAAAACAGTATCAGAAAGTACAGTATGTTCTGAGTATGTTACCTTAACGTCAACTCATAACGTCCCACTATAACTTCATGGGAGTCTAGTGGAAAGACTGCTAGTTGTTTTGGGGTGGATTCATCAACATTTGCAGAATATTCCTGTAATGTCAGATGGCATCTTGTCAGACGGCAACAGCCTAGTCGGCTGCAGACACTCATAAGGAGTTCAAGTCGTTTATTTGCCATTTGCAGGTATTAAAAGTAATCCATCCATTGTAATTCCTTGTTGGAGCTCATATAGGACAGTACATACCAGAGAGGCTGCTGAGGGAGGACGACTCATAATAATGGCTGGAACGGAGACAATGAAATGGCATCAAACGCATGGAAACCATGGAAACCATGTATTGGATGTATTTGATACCATTCCACTCAATCCGCTTCCAGCCATTACAAGCCTGTCCTCCCCAACTACGGTCTCACCAGCCTCCTGTGGTACGTACACACAAACAGTAAAATATATCATAAGGACATCAATAAAACATGCAAGAGTGTGTGTGTGTCCCGTGTGTGTGTGTGTGTGTGTGTGTGTGTGTGTGTCCAGTGTGTGTGTGTGTGTGTCAGTGTTACCATGGTTATTATTTACAGGGACACTGAGGAGTCACCATAAACCCCAAACCCTGGATAGAGAGGCTCAGTGAATGTGGAGTGGAATGTGTTCAGGTGGGTCAGTGTGTCAGGAGAGACTCTGTAGAAGGACAGAGTGCCGGCTGGCCAGTCCAGATACACTCCTACTCTGTGGGGGATGGAGGAGGGACGTCTATGGTAGTGGACTTATTATTGTGACAGGCAATGTAACGGTTGTCGAGCAGAACAGACTCCAGGACTTGTCATTGTTTCCAATCCTACAGTCAATACCCCCATCCTCTCCTGCTGATTCCTTTATATGCCACTCCTATATCAGCCATGTTCCCACTCCACTCTGCCTCCCAGTAACAGCGCCCCAGTCACACCCTCTCTACACAGCACCTGTCCACAGTCCTTAAATCTCTCTGGGTGATCAGGATACGGCTGCTCCTCTCTCCTCCATGTCACCTTTCTGTTCTCCTCAGACAGAGAGAGGAGTCTGTTTACTGTGTTTAGGTCCAGTGTGAGATCACAGACATCTGATGGATGAAACCAGACACAATATTAGAAATCATCATCATTCACATTAGAATGTTAACTCACTTTTCACTAATTTATTTAATGTAGATGTTTCTAGGTATCAAAAGGAGAAGTTAAAGTAACTTGAGACTTGTTGAATGATCATATGTTATACTGTATAGTAATATAAAACACACTTATTCCCATTAATTACACACACACACACACACTCCTGAACACACACACACACACACACACACACACACACACACACATCCTGAACAAAAAACACACACACACACACACACTGGACAAACATACACATCCTGAACACACACACACTTACACTGAACACACACACCACACACACATCCTGAACACACACACGAACGCCACACACATACACACAGACACACATTGTCAAAGCAACTCTTTGTAAACTTTGGTGTCCCTGATTTGTCTTCTGTAGAAACTACAGCTGATATTTAATATGACCAAGTAAGTAATGATGGTGGTCTTTGACTTTGACTTCACTTGAATTAAGACTTATTCTTAGTCATATTCTTCAGCAGCAGTCAACACTCACATTTTCTAAGTCCAGGTTTCATTGTGTTCTCTCCACCATGTTCCACACTGTAGCGGTAAGCAGAAGAACAGACAGTCATTGAGGGATACACCTGAACTCACACACACACACACACACACACACACACACACACACACACACACACACACACACACACCCAAACAGTCAGTATATACATTTGTCCAAGTATGTGTGTGTCCAGTGTGTGTGTGTTCCAGTGTGTGTGTGTGTGTGTCCGGTGTCTGCCCAGTGTGTGTGTTTGTGTGTCCAGTATATGTGTGTGTGTGTGTGTGTGTGCAGTGTGTGTGTGTGTGTTTCAGTGTGTTTTGTCCAGTGTGTGTGTGTGTGTGTCCAGTGTGTGTGTGTGTGTGTGTGTGTGTGTTTGTCCAGTGTGTGTATGTGTGTCCAGTGTGTGTGTATGTGTAGTGTATGTGTGTGTGTCTAGTGTTTGTGTGTTATCCAGTGTATGTGTGTGTCCAGTGTGTGTGTCTGTGTGTCCAGTGTGAGTAAGTCTGTGTGTTTGTGTCCTTTGTGTGTATGTGTCCAGTGTGTGTGTTTACAGTGTGTGTGTGTGTGTGTGTGTGTGTGTGTGTGAGTAAGTCTGTGTGTTTTTCTGTTTGTGTGTTTGTCCGGTATGTGTCCAGTGTGTGTGTGTGTGTGTGTGTGTGTGTGTCCAGTGTGTGTGTGTGCGTGTGTGTCAGGTGTGTGTGTGTGTGTGTGTCCAGTGTGTGTGTGTGTGTGTGGTCAGTGTGTGTGTGTGTGTGTGTTTGTCCAGTGTGTGTGTGTTTCCATTGTGTGTGTGTGTCCAGTGTGTGTGTGTGTATGTCTAGTGTGTGTGTGTGTGTGTCTAGTGTGTGTGTGTGTCCAGTGTGTGTGTGTATGTGTGTCTAGTGTGTGTGTGTCCAGTGTGAGTGTGTGTGTGTCCAGTGTGTGTGTTTGTCCAGTGTGTGTGTGTGTGTGTCCAGTGTGTGTGTGTGTGTTTCCAGTGTGTATGTGTGTCCAGTGTGTGTGTGTGTCCAGTGTGTGTGTGTGTGTGTGTGTTTGTAGTACACACACAGACACACACACATGACACATACACACACACACACTGGACACACACACACCAGACACACACACAGACACACACACACACACACACTGGACACACACACACACTGGACACACATACACACTGAACACACACACACACACTGGACACACACACACACACACTGGACACACACACACTCACACTGGACACACACACACTCACACATGACACACACACACACTGGACACACACACACACAGGACACACTGACACACACACACACACACACACACACACACACACACACACACACACACACACACACACACACACACACACACACACACACACACACACACACACACACACACACACACACACACACAGTCTTTATATAACTTAGTCCAAGTGGTGGTCGGAATGTTTGTCTTAACTAGCCTGATAACTCCAACATGTCTGATATGAACATTGACATAAACCCTCTACATACTTGAGTTTCTCCAGTCTGCAGTGTGGATCCTCCAGTCCAGCAGAGAGCAGTCTGACTCCTGAGTCTCCTGGGTGATTGTAGCTCAGGTCCAGCTCTCTCAGGTGTGAGGGGTTTGACTTCAGAGCTGAGACCAGAGAAGCACAGCCTTCCTCTGTGACTAGACAGCCTGACAGCCTGCAAAGAGTCAAATCATATTAAAACCACACTGCTATTCTTTAGTGGTCAAAATAGTGGCAGTATATTTTTTTCAAAATATTCAGATACATCAGTGTCCTGAAACCTGCCATATCTATTAATAAATTAATGTATCATTACTAGAAATTATAATAATATTGCTTGTAGATAGAAAAATGTATAGTACAAATATTTGAGTAGACTGACCAGAGCAGTTTAAAAAGCAGTATCAGTCAAAAGACAGACAGTGAGGTATCAGATTTAGATTGTATTGAGTATACAGTCCACACCATATCTATTTTGACAGTGAAGATAACATTTTAAATGTGGCTCTATACTCCAGCATTTTGGATTTGAGATCAAATGTTTTCATATGAGGTGACAGTATATAATGTCACCTTTTATTTGAGGATATTTTCATACATATCTGTTTCACCGTTTATAAATGAAAGCACTTTATGTATCTAGTCCCCGATTTGAAGAAGTCATAAGTATTCTAACTAATTCACTTATGGTGTATTAAAGTAGTCAAAAAGTTGAGTATTTGGTCCCAAACTCGTTGGTTGCATTTGCAGTTTGTTTTGGTTGTGTTTTGGGTTATGTTTTGTCCAATAGTAATTGAATGGTGGATGATGACTGGAATAATTTTCTGTCTAAGTGAGTAGATAACATGTTTCTAAACACTACTAAATTAATCCTGATGATGCCATGATTAAGAATAATCATGAATGAATCATGAATAATAATGAGTGAGAAAGTTACAGAGGCTACAACAAAACATGCTAACCTCTCACCATTACCAATAACAGAGGGGGTATGATCCTTGTTCCTCTGTAACTTTCTCATTCATCATCATTCACGATTCATTCATGATTATTCATAATCATAGTAGCATCCATATGAATGTAGAAGAGTTCAGAAACATCTTCTATTCTTACTGACAATACAAGTGAAGTGACTCCAAAATGACAGGACATTATTCACCATTCAGTTTCTATTGGGAAAAACATCATCCAAAACACAACCAAGACAAACTGCAAATGTATTCAACAAGTTTGTAGAATCACAAGCTTGATGTAATCACTGCAGGTAAAGAATATGGGACCAAATACTAAACTTATGACTACTTTAATACAATATAAGTGAATATGTCCAAATAATTACGACTTTTTCAAATGGGAGAACTAGATACATAAAGTGATTTCATTTCTAAACAGTAACACAGATATGTATGAAAATACCTAAAATAAAAGGTGACATTCTGTACTGTCACCTAATATGAAACATTATATCTGAAATCCAAGATGCTGGAGCATAGCACCAAATGTAAAACTGTAAGCTTCACTGTCCAAACACATATGGTGTGGACTATGTGTGCCTGGTAAACACATGTGGATCTGGTGAACAGTTATAACTTGTTGACCAACTACAGGAATACTGACCTCAGAGTCTCCAGTTTACAGTGGGGATTCCCCAGTCCAGCAGAGAGCAGCTTCACTCCTGAATCCTTCAGGTCATTGTTACTCAGGTCCAGCTCTCTCAGGTGTGAGGGGTTTGACCTCAGAGCTGAGACCAGAGAAGCACAGCCTTCCTCTGTGACTAGACAGCGTGACAGCCTGCAAAAGTACAATCATATTAAAATCACACTGCTATTCTTTGGTGTGAAAATATATTCTTCCAACAATTTCAGATACATCAGAGTCCTGAAACCTGCCATATCTATTCATATATATATATATATACACACTACTACCAGTCAAAAGTTTGGACACACCTACACATTCAAGGGTTTTTCTTTATTTTTACTATTTTTTACATTGTAGAATAATAGTGAAGACATCAAAACTATGAAATAACACATATGGAATCATGTAGTAACCAAAAAAAGTGTTAAATTAATCAAAATATATTTTATATTTGAGATTCTTCAAACAGCCACCCTTTGCCTTGATGACAGCATTGCACACTCTTGGCATTCTCTCAACCAGCTTCATGAGGTAGTCACCTGGAATGCATTTCAATTAACAGGTGTGCCTTCTTAAAAGTTAATTTGTTGAATTTATTTCCTTCTTAATGTGTTTGAGCCAATCAGTTGTGTTGTGACAAGGTAGGGGGTATACAGAAGATAGCCATATTTGGTAAAAGACCAAGTCCATATTATGGCAAGAACAGTTCAAATAAGCAAAGAGAAATGACAGTCCATCATTACTTTAAGACATGACGGCCAGTCAATACGGAACATTTCAACAACTTTGAACGTTTCTTCAAGTGCAGTCGCAAAAAACATCAAGCACTATGATGAAACGGGCTCTCATGAGGACCGCCACAGGAATGGAAGACCCAGAGTTACCTCTGCTGCAGAGGATACGTTCATCAGAGTTACCAGCCTCAGAAATTGCAGCCCAAATAAATGCTTCACAGAGTTTTAGTAACAGACACATCTCAACATCAACTGTTCAGAGGTGACTGTGTGAATCAGGCTTTCATGGTTGAATTGCTGCAAAGAAACCACTACTAAAGGACACCAATAAGAAGAAGAGACCTGCTTGGGCCAAGAATCACGAGCAATGGACATTACACAGGTGGACATTTGTCCTTTGGCCTGGAGTCCAAATTAGAGATTTTTGGTTCCAACCGCCGTGTCTTTGTGAGACGCATGAGTAGGTGAACGGATGATCTCGGCATGTGTAGTTCCCACCGTAAAGCATGGAGGAGGAGGTGTTATGGTGTGGGGGTGCTTTGCTGGTGACACTGTCTGTGATTTATTTAGAATTCAAGGCACACTTAACCAGCATGGCTACCACAGCATTGTGCAGCGATACGCCATCCCATCTGGTTTTGGGCTTAGTGGGACTATCATTTGTTTTTCAACAGGACAATGACCCAACACACTTCCAGACTGTGTAAGGAGAGGGATTGAGTGCTGCATCAGATGACCTGGCCTCCATAATCACCCGACCTCAACCCAATTGAGATGGTTTGGGATGAGTCGGACGGCAGAGTGAAGGAAAAGCAGCCAACAAGGGGCTCAGCATATGTGGGAACTCCTTCAAGACTGTTGGAAAAGCATTCCAGGTGAAGCTGGTTGAGAGAATGCCAAGAGTGTGCAAAGATGTCATCAAGTCAAAGGGTGGCTATTTGAAGATATAAAAATATAAAATATATTTTCATTTGTTTAACACTTTTTTTGGTTACTACATTATTCCATATTTGTTATTTCATAGTGTGGTATCTGAAGATTATGCCTTTGTTAAATGTTTTTCATGAAGAGATAGAATGTTGTTTGTGGTAGTATCAAGGGGGGAATGTTTTAGGTGTAATACCACATATCACAGACAGGGGGGGTGTAGACAGGAAGTGTAGTGTAAACTGGCCAGCAGAGGGAGCCCATCTTGTTGCATTGGTTATAAATAGGGGTGAACGAAGAAGATAGAGCAGAGCAGACATTAGAATGGGAGGACACTGCTCTCCGGATACGCGTGTCTGTAAACTCATGCTGAAGCTTTTGATCTGAATAAACCTTATGATCAATGTTCAGTATGAGCAGACTCCCTTTTGTTCATCAGCCATGACAACCACATTTCATCATATACTACAGAATGGCGAGCTTGCCAGGAGGGATGATGCAATCCTTCTTTGCTGCATTTGGAGTCAAGCTAACTCAGGCTGACTTTGGTCTGGAGTCATGACCCGGCTAGACACAGCTAAGTTGTTGGTTTTGTTACTGCTTATGTACACTGGAGGAATGTACCCTTATGACCGTGTTTCGGGTGGCGTTATGGCTGTTAACTGGGAGTCTGAACGAAAATATTCTAAATTTGGTTGATGGATAATGATCATTGGTAACTATGGACAATGATGAACGGTAGAATTTTATATTTCATTGGTAACGGGTGACAATGGTTTGGCAATTAATGTTGGAATACGTATGCATTTTTAGGGCACCGTGGATACGGAAAAGACCTCGAATCGAGGCGACTCACAGGAGTGGGCCACAAATCCAGGTCTTAGTTAGACTGAGTTTGGTTGATTTCTTAAGCGGAAATTATGAAGTGAATTGGTGTATCTATGTTATACTCCGCCTCTGGTCGACGGGAAATTGGTTTTAGGGGATAACCGCTTGATATGAGATTCATCTTTCAAGGCAGCATAAAGTTAGACGGGGAGAATTGGACTATTATTTATTTGGAAACGGTGCAGGATATTGATTTGTGTAGTATATCGCAGTTGGCTAGAGGCTACAGCTCATTCTTCATTGTTTCGGGCCACGTGTTACATCGTGGCTAAATGTTAAATGCTAATGCTTAAGGCTAAAGTGTGAATCATGCTACATCATGGTGGCTGAGGTGGAGGCTAGTGCTAAATGTGTGTTGTGTCACCATGTACTTTAGGCTAAGCTAAATGCTAATGCTACAGGCTAACTGTGTTGTGTGCTACATGTTAACGTATCCTTAGAGATTCCGTTGCGACGGGTTAAAGTCTCTTAAACTTGTTACTGTTTGTAAGTCGGTTTGTATGTTTTGTGAGCTCTGTTAAATGTTGTTTGACTAGAAGGGGGAAATGGGAAGTTACAGCTGGCTGTTATTCTTTCTGTTTGGGGAGAGAGGAGAGAATCATTCTTGCATGGGGAAAAAGTATTTTTGAATGGTTGTGCGCATGCGTTTAAATTTACGACATTACAGTACCCAACGTGGGAGTTGGAGTTTATGACCCGAGATTAGGACACGTTTTGGTTTACGGCACTAAGTCTACGACATGCGGTCGTGTTGAGGTGACGGGAACAAAATGGTGGCTTAAGGTCGGAGGTCTTTGGGGTTTCTTGTTGGTGGTTGCAGGGGTTTTAATAGCTATTGGGACGTTGGACATGAATCTTTTAAAATCGTTACAGTAACTGTTATTGGAACGTTAAACTATTTGGCAAGATGTAGTAAAGTTATAAATCAAATATATGTTGACGGGGTATAATTAATTAAATTAAAAGACGATTAAAAATTAAATGAAATGTTTTGGAGCGATCTATGAGGGTAAAATGATATTTGCGCATGTGTGGATTCTGCAAAACAACACATTGGTTAAACGGCAGGGGGAGACAGAGGGACACAGACGACGAAACAAATACGCATAAAGAGATTTTAACACGATGATTCTAGTTTAAACTGTGATTGGTTAAGATGAAACTTGTTTGGAGCCTATTGAATTTATAAATTAAATATAGGATAACGGATTATAATAGATTGAATTAAATAATTAAATGACTGGATTGAAAGCAAAAGGTTTTTGAGCGATCTATAATTAGTCCTGAGTTAAAGTCTTACAGTGAATAATGTGAGAACAAACGAATATTGAATGGTTGGAAATACTCAGTGATTGCATTAACGACTAAAATGTTATGTTGTGTCTTTGTTCTTCTGTCATATGAGAGGAACGCTAAGCGAGAGGCGAGAGGAGATACAGGAAGTGCTGACTGCGTCACGTGACAAGGTGACGAGGCAGAGGATCGGATCAGATATCAGGCTAGTTCACAAAATCTTCCCATACAGGATATGTGATGTTATGACGATTTCGCATGGCTTGGCAAACTGATTCATTAAAAATTTCATTTTGGAGGCTATGTGCATCACTGGGGTTTAATTACAGATGTGTTGGGAATCCAGGATGGATTGAGGAGTCTTCTGTAAATTTATGATAATTAGAGCTAATAGAGCAAGGGGTTATGGGAATTGGAGTATTGAAGGGTTGTAAGGTTAGAAGGCTTTGTTTATGGGTATTTTAGTCTGAAGATGACTAACTTGCATTTACTTGCATTTGATGGGTTGTGGTAATATACTCAACACTAATCGATATTGGTGACATAGGAATAGGAATTGGGGTTAATTATTCAGGATTGTTAATGGATTTGTTTAGGTTATATTAAGAATTACAGGGGGGAAGGCTACTTAGGCTATACAGGTTAGAATAACATAGTTCACAATAAAGGAATATAAAGGGCTTGATATAGGGGAAAATTGATTAAAATAGTCATTTTTAATCAAAGTAGTGTTAGGAGAGACTAATGGCAGAAGTTAGTACACCTTTCTCACATATGGATTCAGCAGAAAGACATCATCCAGCAGGGTGATTATGGCATCAGAGATGAAGACGAATACGAGCAGAAACGACGATGAAGATGAATTCAAAACTCCAGAAGTAAGAAGAACCGACATGTCTGGAAACGAAGAGAAGGAGGTTTAGAAAGATGAAGGAGAAGAGGATGATGGAGAATGAGAGTGATTGATGAGAGGTCATGGGTGGAGGTGACTCTGTGATCAGAGGGAAGTGGCAAGAGAGGAAAGAAGAAATGGATACTAGAGATTTGATCTCTGATTGAAGATGAAGAAAGCGATGAAGATTTGGAGATTAAAGGTGCTTTATTTTCAAGAGGAGTTTGTCCTACAAGGACTGGCACAGAAGATGATGGAAGATGATATTTCAAGAACAGAAATTAGAAGATAACCTTTTGAAGAATACTGATAGGTCCACAACGAGAAGAACTGGGACGAAGAAAACTCAATCAAATACAACTTATAACGGGTGGTGGAGAAGAAGAAAAGTATGAAGAATCAGAGTGAACCAAATCAACAATCACTGTCACAGCTTCAACTGAACAATATCAAATGCAATTGTACCAGCCAAGGGGGGGACCAGATGTTCCATATCGACCGCCAGTTTCTGGACAGACACAGAATTGGAGAGGGAGAAGAACAAAGAAGAAGGAGGAATATTTCAGCTACACTTTCAGCAACTTTCAGAAGACTGGTATAATTATGGACAGATTGGGTACTTTACCTGTTCATGCAACAAGTCAGGAGGAAACAAGAGAACATTTTAAGGAAGATACAGGGGCAATTCAAGATCACCTGTTAGTGTCTAGAATATCCGGAAGGGGGTATCAGCTGAGAGCATCGATTAGAGAAGAAGAGAAAAATAGTCAACAATTGAAGTAAAAACAACTGACCATTAGAAGTGATAGTGAATAGGGGAAAACTTATCTGGGTTTAGGCCTAAAGAGGTTAAACATATCACTAATTGATAACGAATTAGGATAGGGATTTGAGGTAGTAAAACAGTTAATCAAAATAGACATACTAATATTAGAAGATACTGTTATTGCAGTGTTGGGAAGAGAATTGAATTGTACAATAAGATGTACACTAGACTGTCTAAGACAATCTGTCTGAAAAGTTAAAAAGGGGTGATTGTTATTCTGGGTTACATCCTTACACCAAGAGATTTGAGGTTATGCTAAAAGGTGTTTAGTCGGTTTTGCCAAGTCTGTGTGTAATGAGTCAGAAGCAGGTGGGGAATTTTCCCAATCACGTATTCTAAAATTGGTGGGGAAGGAATTTTGTCAATAAATCAGTGGGAAAAGGTTTTACATGTTATGAGAGAAAAGATTAGATTAAAATAAGTTAGGAGAACTAGGGGTGAAGGAACTCTGAGACAGTAAGCTAAGTTTCAAAGTTAGTAGTAAGACAGAGAGAGAACAGTGAGGAAGGACATTTTAAAGTTTAGTGGGAAGATATGGTAGGAGTTTAAATCGGTTAGGAGCAGATGCATTGAGAAAGTATGTGTTGCTGAATGATTTGAGGGTGATTGAGTATCTATATTTACAGTTTCCAGCAGGGAGATCAAGGTCATTATAGGTGTACTTTGTGTAATCAAAAGTTTGAAAGTCAGGGATTTAGAGATAGGACTGAGATTTGGGGAAAATGTGACACTAGTGGTGATGGATGGAAGTACAACAGAGAGAAGCAATTTAACTCTTTCAACATTGATAGGTATTAAAGTCATAAATATATTGCATTTGATTATAAGGGAACCAATACAGCACCAATTTTAGGGGGAAAACACTTATTAGGGTTTAGGATGGGGACGTTTCTCTCATATGGAGAGATAATTATGGAGAATAAGTGTTGTTATTAGGACCAGGAGTAAAAGGAGGTATAGTTTAGAAGAGGGTTAGGAGTGACTGTTCACTTAATTTGCGTAAGGTTACAGATAAAGATCAGGAGAATATGTGTACTTATCTAGTGAAAGCATTAAAATTTGTTTTGGTTAAGAATTATTGGTTAAAGGGCTATGTAATTTGTAAGGTGATGCTTATAATGGAAGATTTGAAGTCTGTAAAACTTTTCACAGTCACAGAGGGAGTTAAGGATAAGTTTATTACAGTAGTCACTCCAACAGGGAATAATCGAATAGGATGTTGGTAGCTTTTCCATTAGAAGGAATTAAGGGTTTTAATTCATCGACTAAATCAACAACGTTAATGGTAACTTTGGGAAGGGATTAATGATACGATGGTAATAGCAAATGTTGGAAGGATGATGACAACTTTTCTGAAATTAGAGGTAGCAAGAGGGACTCAGGAGGTTATGGAAAATAGGAGGGCAGAGAGAGAGCAATATAGATTAATCTGAAACGGAGAAGAGAGATTCATCATGGAAGCTGCGGGATGGGGTCTTTTGATTTTGATGACAGAGGGGGGGCATCTGATCAGTGCTGCTCGTTCCTCTGTTGTGAAAATTAGAGATATATTAACTCATTCTGTAGAGAATCAGTGAGGAATCTTGAGGGTTGATGTCTGTTGGGGATGCCAGCCCGGGAAGTGTTGGACGGTTGCGCAGCCTCTGCGGGTCCTGGAACAGGGGTTATGCTTTGTCATGACTGTGGTGTCGGCAACAGTCATTGACCGATAAAATAATGTAGTTGTCAGAACAGTAGGGTTTAAGTGTTCTTGGGTAAATGGATTACCCTATGGGAATTGTTAGATGGAGAGTAAAATCAGGTAATAACGGAACCCTGAAGTATTCAGGTGAAACATTGAGGGCTAAAAGTTGTTTTATAAAATATAGGATATAAGGGTATGTTTATGGGAATATCAGATTGGGATGTTATATGATAACTTTGGATAAGTATGACCTTAAGGGTAGTAATGACAAATAATAGGTTATTTTTATATATCAGGTAGTAAGAAGAGCAGGACTTTGATGGTTAAAAGATTAGCTTTTGACTGACAATGTGACTATGGGAATTTTAGAGATATTTAGGGGGTTTGGAGGTGATAAAGCATATATATACTTACATTAGGGATGGACAGGATTTGGTTACATGTCAACATTGAAGCTTCCATATGAGGCTTTTACTATTAAAAGAGAGTTAGCACCGAACACAGCTAAATCTAGGGTTAAAAAGGGTGACATGGCTACATGTCATAGTCTTCAAGCCTACCATTGGAGAATGAGTCTAAGGGAGAAGGGGGGACCTCTTCCATGATATGGTGTAACATTTGGGAGATCTGAGAAGATTTGGTTGCAAGATCAGTTAGGCCAGTAGGGGCAGTGATGGGTCAGATTTTAGTTTCAGCTTTGATAACACTGTGTGATGTTTGTACTGACTTTTGATAAAGTTATGAGATTGAGATAGGTTGGAGAAGTGGTGCCTGGAGACAACACTCAGATGCCGGTGTTGACTGTTCCTGATCTGGATAAAGATTGACAAGTGGAACTGATGGATAAATATCCTTTTTGATTATTTGATCATTTTATGTTTATTGTTTCAAAGAAAACATTTTGTAGGCTGATTTTAGTATGATTTTTAGTATGATTTATGAATCAAGGGGGGATAGGTTAATGTGATTCATGCATCATTTATGTATCATTTTTAAATTCTTAGGTGAAATGGAGGTTTAATTTGAAAGTGGTTGTTTTGCAAAAGGATACTGTTTGGTCGTTTATTTTCTTGTCATTCCAGAAGCATTTGGGGGAACATGTGACTCAAACAAAGACAATATGAAGGGACAATATGACTGGAGGAGATGAAACAAGGAGGGTGTGGCTGATTCCATCATCAACGATGCAGTGGAAGTCGAGATTGGAGGAGGAGAATACGGAGGAGATGAAGTGTAGTGGACTACATTCCAGTGTCTGCAATGAAATATAGACATATTTGATGTGTAATACATAATTGTGTCATATTCTTAGGTATTGATTTTAGTAGAATGATGTTTGATGTTATTGAATGCAGATGAGGAACTTACATGCTTTTGTTTATTTCGATGGGGTTAGGGACAGAAGGTCTAGGAAGGGGAGAGATTCATTGTACGATTCGATGGGTTGACCAGCTGTACAATGGATATTTATGGGTAGGATTTTGTTTACATGTGTATTTAGTTGCATCATAATTTCAAATGCATTTACATGAGTTATGAGTTTATCTGGAGTACCGCGGTGGTTGCCTGGGGCAGAGGGACCGTGAGAGAATTTTACTGTCTTGATTGATGGATGGATGGATTTGGAACAAAGGTTGCCGGACAGGTTTTTCGCTCTCACACTTCATAAAGATTTATTCATAATTCATAGTAATGTGTTCACACTTCATAAACAGTTATTCATGTGTCATAGTAATGTATTCACACTTCATAAACAGGTATTTCATAGAAAGGTATTTACACTCTAGAGGAGAATGTGTTTGGTTTAAGGTTAAAGATATTCAATAAGATAAATTGTTACTAGTCATAATCCTATTCTGTTTGGTTTCGAGACGTTTGGGTTGTCTCGAAAGGGGGGAATGTGGTATCTGAAGATTATGCCTTTGTTAAATGTTTTTCATGAAGAGATAGAATGTTGTTTGTGGTAGTATCAAGGGGGAATGTTTTAGGTGTAATACCACATATCACAGACAGGGGGGGGTGTAGACAGGAAGTGTAGTGTAAACTGGCCAGCAGAGGGAGCCCATCTTGTTGCATTGGTTATAAATAGGGGTGAACGAAGAAGATAGAGCAGAGCAGACATTAGAATGGGAGGACACTGCTCTCCGGATACGCGTGTCTGTAAACTCATGCTGAAGCTTTTGATCTGAATAAACCTTATGATCAATGTTCAGTATGAGCAGACTCCTTTTGTTCATCAGCCATGACAACCACATTTCATCATATACTACAATAGTTTTGATGTCTTCACTTTTAATCTACAATGGAAAAAAATGTAAAAATAAAGACTAACCCTTGAATGAGTAGGTGTGTCCAAACTTTTGTCTGGTACTGTATATACATGAATTAATGTATCATTATTAACAGTAGATAACATGTTTCTAAACACTACTGAATGAATCCTGATGATGCCATGATTGAGAAAGATCATGAATGAATCATGAATAATAATGAGTGAGAAACTTACAGAGGCTACAACAAAACATGCTAACCTCTCACCATCAACATCAAATAAAAGGTGACATTCTATAATGAAACATTCAATCTGAAATCCAAAATGCTGGAGCATAGCACCAAATGTAAAACTGTAAGCTTCACTGTCCAAACACATATGGTGTGGACTATGTGTGCCCGGTAAACACATGTGGATCTGGTGAACAGTTATCACTTGTTGACCAACTACAGGAATACTGACCTCAGAGTCTCCAGTTTACAGTGGGGATTCCCCAGTCCAGCAGAGAGCAGCTTCACTCCTGAATCCTTCAGGTCATTGTTACTCAGATCCAGCTCTCTCAGGTGTGAGGGGTTTGACCTCAGAGCTGAGACCAGAGAAGCACAGCCTTTCTCTTTGACTCCACAGCCTGACAGCCTGACAGAGAGATCATCATGATTTCACAAACACACTGTTAATTTAACACCAGTAGTGTAGAAGGACAATGGCAGATGCATTTGGTTTATTCTCTCAAACAACATATAGATTCATCTTCTGTCTCCTAGAATTGTATGGTCATATTGTTATAACACCAATACACTGATTCAGTAAGTTTTCCAATATAATATAATATATTATATACATATTAAAATATATATTTTTCTCTAAACTGAATATTTCTTCCTGATGATTAGTACTTAAATGTCATTTTATGTACTCACAGAGCAGCTCTGGAGGCTTTGACCACTGGCAGCAGCCTCAGAAGACCTTCATTTGAGTATTTCTTCAGGTCAAACACATCCAGCTCCTTTTCTGAAGTCAGCAACACAAATACCAGAGCTGACCACTGTGCAGGTGACAGTTGGACTTCTGAGAGACTTCCTGATCTCAGGTAGCTTTGGATCTCCTCCACTAGAGAATGGTCATTCAGTTCATTCAGACAGTGGAACAGATTGATGCACCTCTCTGGAGAGGGATTCTCCCTGATCTTCTCCTTGATGTACTTGACTGTTTCTTCATGGCTCTGTGAGCTGCTTCTTGTCTTTGTCAGTAGACCTCGTAAGTGCTTCTGATTGGACTCCAGTGAGAGGCCCAGAAGGAAGCGGAGGAACAGGTCCAGGTTTCCTGTCTCCCTTTGTAAGGCTTTATCCACAGCACTCTTGTAGACAGTAACGTCAGTAACTTGAGGTTCGGTCATTAGATTCTCATTGTTGTTGATGAATGAGAGGTACACATATACAGCAGCCAGAAACTCCTGAATGCTCAGATGCATGAAGCAGTATGCCTTGTCCTGGTACAGCCCACATTCCTCTTTAAAGAGCTGTGTGCACAATCCTGAGTACACAGAGGCTTCATTGACATCAATGCCAGCCTCCTTCAGGTCTTCTTCATAGAAAATCAGATTGCCCTTCACAAGCTGTTGAAAAAGCCAGTTTTCCCAGTGACAGAATGCTCTCTTTATTCCAGTGTGGACCTGTCTCTTCTTTCCCAAGATACTTATCATTCTTCTGTTTGGTATGAAACTCCACAAGGTGTGAGTACATCTCAGTCAGAGTCTTGGGCATCTCTTCTCTCTTATGTTTCAGCATGTGTTCAAGGACTATTGCAGAAATCCAACAGAAGACTGGAATGTGGCACATGATGTGGAGGCTCCTTGATGTCTTTATATGTGAGATGATTCTGCTGGCCAGGTCCTCATCACTGAATCTCTTCCTGAAGTACTCCTCCTTCTGTGGGTCATTGAACCCTCGTACCTCTGTCACCTGGTCAACACACTCTGAAGGGATCTTATTGGCTGCTGCAGGTCGGGTAGTTATCCAGAGGAGAGCAGAGGGAAGCAGATTTCCCTTGATGAGATTTGTCAGCAGAACATCCAATAAGGTTGACTCTGTGACGTCACAACAGATCTTGTTCTTCTGGAAGTCTAGGGGCAGTCGGCACTCATCCAGACCATCAAAGATGAACAGAACTTTGTACTTGTCGTAGTTGGAGATTCTTGATTCTTTGGTTTCCATTGAGAAGTGATTGAGAAGTTCAATCAACGTGTGTTTTTCCGCTTTCATCAAATTCAGCTCCCGAAAAGGGAATGAAAATACAAATTGGACATCCTGATTTGCTTTTCCTTCAGCCCAGTCCAAAATGAACTTCTGCACAGAGACTGTTTTTCCAATATCAGCGACTCCCTTTGTCAGCACAGTTCTGATAAGTTTGTCTTGTCCAGTTAAGGGTTTGAAGATGTCGTTACATTTGATTGCAGTCTCTGGTCTTGCTTGTTTCCTGATTGTGGTCTCAATCTGTCTCAGCTCATGTTCATTATTGACCTCTCCTGTTCCACCCTCTGTGATGTAGAGCTCTGTGTAGATCTTATTGAGAAGTGTTGGGTTTCCTTGTTTAGCGATCCCCTCAAATACACATTGAAACTTCTTCTTTAGATTAGATTTGAGTTCACGTTGGCAAATCACAGCAAGCTCATCTGAATCTAGAAATAACACAGAGGATATTAATATTACGTCTGTTTTAATGCCTATAATATTGTAAGACTGTGTTATAAAGTTTTTTTCTAATTTATTCTCTTATCTGACAGTATAAATATTTAAAGTGACTGATTATATATTATTATTATTATTATTAGGTATTACTGATGGTATCCTCTCTCTCTCTCTCTCTCTCTCTCTCTCTCTCTCTCTCTCTCTCTCTCTCTCTCTCTCTCTCTCTCTCTCTCTCTCTCTCTCTCTCTCAACACAACACAACATTCCCTGCTGCTACTTGATGAGGTCACTAGGTGTTGTGTTAAGGCTACTACAATATAATTGCGTTACACAGCTACTTTAGCTGTACTTTAGCTACAGCTTTTAAATGTTTGTTATAAAACAGCATTCAACATGATGCAGACAGCTCTTACTTTTCTCTAGTGTGTCAGCAAGCTCCTTCTGGTTCATTTTCCTCAGGACGTGCAGTGTGATCTTCAGAGCCCCCCTCTCTGGCACTGCTCTCCTGCTTCTCATCTTCAGCATCCACCACTTCCTTATCCTGCTTCTGACTCTCAAAGCCTTCTGGGAGTTCTGGACTAAGAATCCTCTTGAACATCTTCAGCCTCGTTCTTCACAAATGTCATAATATTCTCTTCAAGCAACTGAAATAAATCAAGTAAATAAGTTAAGCAAGAAAGTAATTGCTTTCTCATTAACACATTAATGAATGATTGACAGATCAACTTTACTTGAGGTAAACAAAAACAAATGTACATAACAGGACCACATACACTGAATATGGAGGCCAGGTCTGTTTGATGACTCTGGGAAGACTGACCACTGAGAATCTCTGACTCTGATCTCTCCTGTTGGTTTCTGTGGACAAAACATGAGATTACATCTCCTCATCCAGGGAGTGCACTCACACACACACACACACACACACACACACACACACACACACACACACACACACACACACACACACACACACACACACACACACACACAAATAAACAAATAAACAAGGAATGTTGTGCTTGATTAATATTGTTTCAGGACTATGAAAATGGAAAAAAGGATTAGCCTATGGATTATGAAAACAACAAAAAGAAATGGGAAAATGGGAGAGGAGAAATGACTAGAGACAGTGTTGTTTAACTCTCTGACCATGACCCATGAGTTCTTCTTACCTTTGTTCACTAGAAAAGTCTCCCTCTCTAAAGTTTAGAGGAGGTTCCATAGACCAGTCACTCTTCATGGACACACAGCTGGGTACAGGGGAGGCTGGTCTCTCCTGCTTGATTGGGCTTCAACACAACAGAGACAAACATTACGTCTCATCTACTCTGAGCTCAAATGGGGAAACATAAGAAGAGTTTCTTTACAAATCGCTATATTTCCATTTTCAGAAAGTTCGTAAATTAGCTTTTATTGTTGAAAGAAATTATAAAAGAAATGGGTGTTTTTTTGTTTAAAATCACTTGATGGTTTATTTCAGATAATGCAGTTTTTTTTGCCAAATGGTATATATCTGTCTCACTCTCAGAGAAATAAGTAGTACTGCTAGGTTTTACACAGTAATAATATATCTGCCTCACTCTCAGAGAAATAAGTAGTACTGCTAGGTTTTACACAGTAATAATATATATCTGTCTCACTCTCAGAGAAATAAGTAGTACTGCTAGGTTTTATACAGTAATAATATATATATCTGCCTCACTCTCAGAGAAATAAGTAGTACTGCTAGGTTTAACACGGTAATAATATATATATATATATATATCTGTCTCACTCAGAGAAATAAGTAGTACTGCTAGGTTTTACACAGTAATAATATATATATATCTACCTCACTCTCAGATAAATAGTACAGCTAGGTTTTACACAGTCAAATGTAACAAATAACTACATTTTAAATAAAAAATTAAATACAATAATATGAGATCTGTACGTAAAACATTACATTTTAGTCATTTAGCGGATGTTCTTATACAGGGCCCAGTCTCACAAAAGCATCTTAAGGCTAAGTGTATTGTTAGAACATTCGCAGGAGCATCATAGTGTATTGTTAGAACATTCGCAGGAGAATCATAGTGTATTGTTAGAACATTCATAGGAGCATCATAGTGTATTGTTAGAACATTCTGTAGGGAGCATCATAGTGTATTGCTAGAACATTCATAGGAGCATCATAGTGTATTGTTAGAACATTCGCAGGAGCATCATATTGTATTGTTAGAACATTCATAGGATTATCATAGTGTATTGTTAGAACATTTGCAGGAGAATCATATTGTATTGTTAGAATATTCATAGGAGCATCATAGTGTATTGTTAGAACATTCATAGGAGCATCATAGTGTATATATAGAACATTCAGTAGGAGCATCATAGTGTATTGTTAGAACATTCGTAGGAGCATCATAGTGTATTGTTAGAACATTCGTAGGAGCATTGTAAAATCTCTGAGCTGTTTCAAAAAACCATTGTTATTAACGTTGCACTTGAAAACGCTCATAATCTAACGCCTGCCTCAGACCACTCGTAGAAAGACTAAGTGAGATGTGAATCGTTAGAAACTTGTTTCGCCCTCCTGTCTCACTTTAAACACAGAAGATCTCCCCTAAACATAGAATCACATAGTTTATCTGTCTCTCTGTGATGCTGATAAATTCAGAACAAAGTTGACTACAAATACAAAGTTGCAAATGTCTTTGCAATTGATGCAAACAAGGACGTATAAAATGATGCTTCAAATGAAAACCGAGATGACTGCTTTAAAATATAAACAGTAGGCTATAGGCCTATTTCAATCATATTGAAATACATTTCATGTTTAATTAATTGAGTTTTATTTTGCTACTTGTAGGCTACTGTCTGTATATTGTCTCAATATATTTCATGATGTGTAGCCTAACATGTGCCCAATGATGTGCCGAATCTGTGATTTAGTGCATTTTTATTGTGTAAGCATTAGAATAAACTACCTCAATATTTGCAGCCGTAGGTAGTAATATCATTCTAGAAGCTGATCCGTGGTCAGTATTGTGAAATAATTATAATGTTAAGGAAAGATTTGAATGGAGAAAGCTGATCCAAGAGCAACGCTCCCTTTCTTTCGATCCTATCAGTATTGATACATGCTCCACCGGATGTGATACCTTGTCGTGCTGCTGATCCAGTTTCTACTGGTCTGCCTGCGGATCTGGAACTCTGACCTGTTCAACAGACGTGCGACCTTGTCCCAAACCTGCTGTTTTGACCCTCTCTCTCTCTCTATCTCTCCCCCTCTCCTTCTCTCTCTCTACGACACCTGCTGTCTTGACCTCTGAATGCTCGGCTATGAACAGCCAACTGACATTTACTCCTGAGGTGCTGATGTATTGCACCCTCAATAACCACAGTTTGACCCTGCTAGTGATCTATTAAAATTTTAAAATCTTGAAAAACTATCTGAACTTAATGGCCATATCCTCTTATAATCTCCCCCTAGCATCCTCTCTAGGTTTCTTCCTAGGTTCCTGCCTTTCTAGGGAGTTTTTTCTAGCCACCGTGCTTCTACATCTGCATTGCTTGCTCTTTGGGGGTTTTAGACTGGGTTTCCTATATAAGCACTTAGTGACAACTTCTGATGTTAAAAATGTATTCTGGGAACGCATATGAAGCAGACCAGGCCAGGGTTTGGGGTTTGGAAGTCAATGAGTGGTAAAAATGACTTCCTTAGTTTTAAATTTGGAAATGGTTCTGTCTTAAGTAGTTTAACAAACTGACACATGTTAGTCAAAACAACTTTATATCGAAGGAGTGCCTTTGATTTGATGGCCTGCACCTGTGCAGTTCGGCACAAGACGACCATTAGACCCAATGACGTATTTCTGTGCATGAGCTTAAAATCTAATCAAATTGTATTTCTCACATGCGCCGAATACAACAGTGGTAGACTTTACCGTGAAATGCTTACTAACGAGCCCTTTCCCAACAATGCAGAGTTAAAAAGCCACAAAAATTAGCTAAATAAAAAATGAAATAGTAACATAATAATATAACAATAATGCCATCCAGGATTATTCTACTCAGTACAGTAGGTCAGAGGTCAGATCCAGAAATAGATTAAAGACAGTTGTCGTACAACCTTTTTCTACCCTGTCTTAGATCAGATGCTCAATGAGCTCAACAGATGATTCTCTAGCAAAAACTGTGACATAATGAATGGCATCCAAACTCTACACCCCAAAAGTGATGCATTTCTCAAAGAGAAGTCCCTGTTTCCATTTGCTAGAATGTATGAATCAAATATTGAGGACTTGGGGCATGAACTACATCAGTTCAGAAGAATTTGACAAAGGAAAATCCAGAGTGGCATGCAGAGACCCTCCAGTGTAGTAGAGATAGCATTATTCATTCAGTCTTATAAATACGTTTTCTTTGAGCTCTTTAAACTGTGTAAAATATCTGTTTCAATCCCGGTTAGTACCGCTTCTTGTGAACAGAGTTTTCTGCTCTAAAGCTGGTGAAAACGTATCTTAGGTCCACAATGTCAGATGAGAGATTAAGCAATTTAGGTGTATTAAGTATTGAGCCAAGAAGAGCAAAGGCCTTGAATCCAGATGAATTTGTGGATCTTTTTGTAAGAAACCACAAAAAACGTGGAATACAGTTGATGTAACTGATACTGAATATGAAATGCAAATGTCAAAATGTAAATGCAAATAATAAATAGTTGAATGATTATAAACATGGTCATTTGTCTATTGATGCCTGCAATGCAGTGAAGAAGGCATTTGTACCCCAGTATCTCTATTTGGGGTTCAAGGCATTTGTACCCCAGTATCTCTATTTGCACATCATCTCTTGCACATCTATCAGTCCAGTGTTAATACTAATTGTAATTATTTTGCACTATAGCCTATTTTATTGCCTTACCTCCATAACTTGCTAAATTTGCACACACTGTATAATATATGTATTTCTGTTGTATTTTTGACTTTGTTTTGTTTTACCCCATATGTAACTCTGTATTGTTGTTTTTATCGCACTGCTTTGCTTTATCTTGGCCAGGTCGCAGTTGTAAATGAGAACTGTTCTCAACTGGTTTACCTGGTTAAATAAAGGTGAAATAAATAAAATAAAAAATAAAACGACATGACAACAATAATGTGTGATGTAACTGGCCCCTCTAACAGTACAACTGGCCCCAGCCTGGCCCCTCCCACTGGGAATGTTCTAGAACCACCACTGCTGCTATGGCAACATTGGCCAGTTATTGTTGAATAATAATGAAGCTAGGTCAATTCAATTGAAATAATATAGCTAGTAACTTCAAAATACTTACAGCTGAAATACACTGCCGTTTTCTTTGTGAACATGGTGAGATGGAGGAAGCCGCATCCACATGTAGAGTTGACGGGGGAGGGACAAGTTTCCCTAATAGACACTGGCTTTGGGTCAGGTTTAAATTCCTCCCACTAATGATCCTTGTTAGGTTTGGGGAAGGGGAAGCTGATCCCTAGATCTGTATCTAGGGGAAACTTCACCCCCAGCAAAGAGAGATGGGGAAGAGGAGGAGAGAGAGCGTTGCTCTCAGGATTGACAGATCATGTACAAAATCTACCAGTAGTGAAATTGGTGTCAGAATATAATATCTGACCTTTAGCAGTTCTAATGTCTTCATTTGCTCCATTTCATTAGTCTTGTTGATTGATTGCTGACATCTAGTTTCACAGGTGAGATTGTGTTGATGAAGAGCATCCATCCGTTTTTAGTACTGCATTAATAGTAATGCATTCATAGACATATAGTTGATACTGGTGGTCCTACCCATCCCCCACTTCACTCCATTAACCCTACACTTGCTGCTCACATGGTGGTTTGTCTAGAATGTATCTGACTTTAGGTCAGTTTTTAAGGTTCAGAAGGTAAAGATTGTGTTAGGCTGTGTCAGGAGCACTAGTGGTAGTGCGCCGCTCCCAGATCACACATTGCCCTATATAAGTATATACTGTAGCAAGCTGAACCCAACACCTACCAATTACCACCTTCTGATCTCTTGGTGTAATGGATAAGGTGTTGGCTTGATAGTTGCTGGACCTGGGTTTGAGTCCCGGTTGGAGCTATCCCTTAATTCGTTACATTGGTGTCAGAAGTGGGAGAGTGCCTGTGAGGCCATCAAAGAGGCGTGTACATGTGAGAGACTTGCTATAAAGAAGTGTGGGGGCATGCTCTCCCCAAGGAAGGGGGTAATGTAGCGACCTTAATCCAACACCTAGCCACATCATCGAGAGGTTCTGAGCTCTTGGCGTAGCGCTTGTTGGGTTCTGACTTCTAAACATGAAATATACTTATTCATGTCACTGAGGGAAGAGAGGGGAATGTATAACGTTTCCATTCTGTCAGGATATGTTATTGTTAGTCATCAGGGATCCTATTGGAGGAGAAGAGACACAGTCTGGTACAAGTCAACATGACAGCCGTGAGTTGGGGAGGAGTGAGCAATTTGGGCAGAGGTCAGGTTAGATGAAGTGAGGAAGAACATATATCACTAATCTTCTGGATAGCAACAGAGGTGTATTGGCTGTTCAGATGTGGAAGGAGGGGCTCAGCATAGGAGAAAGGGTTAAATACCAGTGCTTGTGTGAATATGTTCTTTGTCTTATGCAGCTGTATGATCTAATGGGTGAATAAACTTGGTTTGAGCTTTACTAAACGTCCCTGAGTTTTACTAGGTTCATTTAGAACCTAACACGCTTAAAGGTGTTGGTTTGACAGTTGATGGACCCAGGTTCAAAACCCATTTGGGGCTACCCCTGAATTCACTACAATATATTTGTTTGCCTACGGGAGGGGAGACCCGGGTTTGAGACGAAGGGGCATTACACCGTTGCTGTTTGCAAAAACACTACATTTGTGGAAGCAGAGGAATGGTGCCTTGGGGAGAGGTGTGCACATTTCATGGGCGGGATCTGTACCCAGGTGTCCCATGGGAAAAACCAGTGTCTTGACCATTAGACCAAGAGGTAATGCCTTCTTGACCTGAGGGTGACACTGATTTTGAAGTTGAAGGCAGGACTACCTCATTACCAGATCATGAGACAGACTCGTGTTTTCTCCACACATGGGATAGTGTAAAAGGAACTTTGCCTAGGAAGCCCATGCTAGAAGTGTTAGGAGGTGGAAGTTAGAGAATTAGTCCAGTAACTGAAAGGTCACTGGTTTGAGTCCTGAGCCAGACAACAAAACGTGGGATTGGATCTGAACTGGCAGATCTGTGACCAACCCCTTTCAGAAAGACACATTCCCTTTGTTCCCTGTAACATGGACTAATAAAGTTGTACTGTACTGTGCTGTGCTGCACTTTATTGAACAGAACCTGAGAGTCCAGCATGTCAGGGGATGGGGTGGGGGGTGGGGGGTGAGAGCAGCAGTGGGGGATGGGTAGCTAGTCCTTGATTGGCTGTAGACCTGGGAGCCACAACTGCCAAGAGAAATTCAATCTACCCTTTTTATCAGCCAAGCCAACATACTGTTTTACACACAATTTTTGTGGACTGTTAATGTTTATATTTAAAATCAACACTGAGCTTTTCATGTTATAATCTGTTATTTATCAAATCTGATAGTAAGATATTGAAACCATATACAATATGCACTAGAAATGGTTGTAATGAAAACCTGGGACACTCCTATAGACCTGTGGAATTATGAGGGGGATTATGTATTTCTGAAAGATATCAAGTAATTTAGGATTTGAAGTCAATTCTTGCGTGGGAAACTGCAGTCTGGTTTGTTTGTCTGAGTGAACAGAGCAGTTGGGGGAAGGGAATACACATACAATGTTTCAAACTCCAAATGTCTTGTTTCACAGACTCCTGTGAGAGAGAATATAGTAGACGGTTGCTGTCAAAAAGTGATTGGTGAGTTTTCCTGTGTCCTGTGTTTATGACCTTTTAAGGACATCCTGTCCGGACGTTCTCTTCACTATTTAGGGTGTGTGCTTATGTAACTTGATAGTGCAGCTGTTTCCTTGAAGTAAAGCACATTGATGGGGAATATATGATCTATTATGCTGTGAGAGAAAGAGCACATATTTACCTGATTTGTTAAATATTAATAGTTAACAATGAATATGATTAACAATAGTAGAGACATTTCTTAACTACCAATGCTGTGCTTTTGGTAAGGATGGTTCCCCTCTAGGTCCCTGCAGCTGGTCTGGGCGTGTAGTCAAGGACATGGGATAGAGATCAACTGGAGGAACAGGTAGACCTGTAGTGTTTCAATTTCTCGTTGCTTCCACACAGACACAAGAAGAAAACATGGTGGCTCCTGATCTGCCAGGGAGGGGCGTGCTTGGATGAAAAGCAGAGATTGTTTTGGACAATTTGCAGAACTTATGAAGAGCTATACAAATCCTGTTGACTCTGTATTAACTTCTGCCTGCAATTGCATAACTAAGGATATTTACATACACTCAGAAGCTGTGTCATTTTCTAAAGTTTAAGAATAAGAGAATATCAGCACTGTGCAAAGAACCCTCTACAACATGTTTGAAATAAAAAAGTAATGGCCTGGTGATTGATGTGTCGTGTACTGACCTAGTTGAACTTAAAGTTTGAACTGTTTGAAAAATGTGAAACAGTTGGGAATTGTTGTAGTGAACTTATGGAGCTGCTGTGTAGTGAGCTTGTGACCCATTGTAGAAGGAAAAAGTAATTTCTGGGTAGGTCTGCCTGAGTATAAGTAAGTGTTAGACTTGTCCTGTGAACACTACGAGCAACAAGAAACCTCAAGAGAGATGAACCACAGAAAACTCCAGAAAACACGCCTCCCTAGACTAATTCTAGGTGTCTTGTGTCCCTTATGTCTGGGCACTGACAAAACCATCGATGCCATTCTTTGTGATGCACCTGATTGTTTTAACGGGTGGGATTGGTATGAGTGGAGGCCAACCGGACGATTCAACAGTGAAGATTTTCACACACAGCTGTCTCAACAGCCAAAAACCGGAGTTTTTTCTCCCATGCTTTGCTTGAGGGAATGGCTTAAGATAAGACTTGCTCTATGTCAGATCTAACAGGCCCCTGAATGGAACATCCCTGCTTGGGTACGCATTGGAAGAGGAAGTCTGTGGGCCAGATGATTTGAAAGTCATACGAAACTCTTCAGTAGCGTAGAGTCCAGACTCCAAAGTGGCAATTTAGGTTGTTCTGAATTCGACAGCGCAAATGCCACCAAATCTGTTATTTCGTATGTATTTTCAAACGCTTGCACAGAGGTCAACTATTTTGTGCCTGTCTTTAGCTTCAAGTGGCGAGATTGGTTTTATGGTGCTTGATATGATGAAACAAGTGCAACAGTTTTTCCACCATCGTGAACATTTACGAAGATGGTCCCTTCTGTCCTCAAGACAAAACTTGGGCTTATCGGCAAGAAGGTTGATCTATCATCGAAAAGAAAACATGTGAAACCTTGAAGGCCATGGAGAGCCTGCGTGGAAGAGGCAACGTCTGAGTCCCTCACAGCTTGAAGACGGGGATTTGGAGACTGATGGGGGTGTCGGGTTACAAAAGGCCCCTGAAAAGGAGAACAATGCTGATTCTGCTTTTTTTCTAAGAAAAACATTATTATAATAATTATACATTTAAACATGTATTGTTTAGTAAGGTGCAGTATTGTGTAATAATACAGTTTATGATCCATATAAAGGTTTAGTAGTAAACATTAGTGTCATAGTTTAATATTCAATATTGTATAGTGAACTTTAATAACTTGTATATAAATGCTTCCATTTCTGTAGCAACATTTTAGAAGAAAATAAAAGGTTTGAAAGAAAATTGTATTTACCTTCAATGAATTACAGCTCTCTCTTTCTCTCTCTCTCTCTCTCTCTCTCTACACAAGAGCCACTTGTTCTTTGGGTTGTGTGTGTGAGTGTGTGTGGTGTTTCTTTAAAACAACTGTTTTGTAAACCTGTTTACCCTTTTAGAAAGAGTTCTCAGCTATCCATATTGTAATGGTCAACAGTTTGCTCATCTAGGGGGTCCCTTACACACAAGGGAACTATATGTACACATGGGGTCCCCCAAGTGTCTTTTAACCTTTAACCTTTTAAAAATAGCTCTCGGGGGGGGCGTCCGGGAATGTCCGGGAGGCGTCCGAGGATGGAACGTCCAGTGGATGTCTCAGTCAATTAAAAACAAAAAAGGTAATTGTATTCTTAAAGATGTCCCGTTTTTACTGCTGACCTAAACAGATCCATTTGACCCCATAAAAGAGCGTCCGTGGGATGTCTCAGACAACCAAGAAAAAAGACCCAGAGGACCAGAAGGCCTGAAGACATACATCTTAAAGAGACTCCTTGAATCATTTATTCCTCATGGAGCATTTTGAAGGTGAGTTGAATTTTCAATATGATGAAGGCTTTATATCTAACTATGCATATATATATATATATATATATATATATATATATATATATTATTTATATGTTGTATATTATAAATGAATATTTTTAATAATGTATTGTATAAAATTATATAGTATATAATGAATGAGATGTTGTGTTATTGATTTTTTTAAACGAGAATGGACTCTACCTACATATGTATATATCCTACTGTTTATACCAAACAAATGTCAATTTTATGTGACGTCTCAAGGTGTCTCAGAACCCATGAAAATGCATGCCAAACCAAGTCTCTACTCAAGAGTGGACCACTGGCTCCACCTAGTGGATGTTCAGTTACATCACAGTTATAGAAAAATACTAGTCAATTGATTGTGTGCGCGTGTGTGTCTGTGTGTGTGTGTGTATCTAGAATGTTAGTATAATATAATATATATATATATATATATATATATATATATATACCTACATATGTATTTATCCTACTGTTTTTACCAAACAATGTTCTATTTTATGTGAAGTGTCTAATCAAGAGTGGACCACTGGCTCAACCTAGTGGATGTTCAGTTACATCACAGTTGTAGAAATAAATTACCCAGCACGTTAGTATACTATTCTATATCCCTCTCTCAATGGATAACAATTCACTCAATGTATAACAATGGTTTTTAAAATATTGAACAGTATTTCAATATTTGGTTTTTGCAGACTTTTAAGACTGGATGACATACAATTTTCAGGTAATTAATATTATTATTTTATTTATTTGTTTTTTTAAGGGGGTAGATCAGCTTAATATTGCAGATAGATTGTATCTTCCATCAATGTAATTGTCTGTATCTCTTCCAGTCCCCCATGTTTTTATATATACACACACACACACACATATTTACATTTACGTCATTTAGCAGACGCTCTTATCCAGAGTGAGTGAGTGCATACATTATTTAATTTTTTTCTCCATACTGGCCCCCCGTGGGAATCGAACCCACAACCCTGGCGTTGCAAACGCCATGCTCTACCAACTGAGCTACATCCCTGCCGGCCATTCCCTCCCCTACCCTGGATGACGCTGGGCCAATTGTGAGCTGCCCCATGGGTCTCCCGGTCGCGGCCGGCTACGACAGAGCCTGGATTTGAACCAGGATCTCTAGTAGACCACTGAGCCACTTGGGAGATAATACACATACACATACATATACACATATATACATATATATACATATATACACACATACATACACACATACAGTGAGGGAAAAAAGTATTTGATCCCTGCTAATTTTGTGATTGACAGTTCTTTTGTGTTGCTTCCATTTGCAAATAATCGCACTCAACTGTTGTCACCTTCTCATCAAGCTGCTTGGCGATGGTCTTGTAGCCCATTCCAGCCTTGTGTAGGTCTACAATCTTGTCCCTGACATCCTTGGAGAGCTCTTTGGTCTTGGCCATGGTGGAGAGTTTGAAATCTGATTGATTGATTGCTTCTGTGGACAGGTGTCTTTTATACAGGTAACAAGCTGAGATTAGAAGCACTCCCTTTAAGAGTGTGCTCCTAATCTCAGCTCGTTACCTGTATAAAAGACACCTGGTAGCCAGAAATCTTTCTGATTGAGAAGGGGTCAAATACTTATTTCTCTCATTAAAATGCAAATCAATTTATAACATTTTTTAAATGCTTTTTTCTGGATTTTTGTTGTTATTCTGTAACTCACTGTTCAAATAAACCAACCATTAAAATTATAGACGGATCATGTCTTTGTCAGTGGGCAAACGTACAAAATCAGCAGGGGATCAAATACGTTTTCCCTCACTGTATATACATACAGTACATATCCTTTAAAAAAAATATATTCCCCTTTATTACTTTCCAACCCCGCCACCCTTTCCCTAATTGGAGTAAACTAGTGAACAACAATGCTTAGGCCTCTACTTCCAGCTTATACATACTATATACATTTTATGGACACAGTCAATTTTACAATAATTATATTTTGTTTGTTTTTGCTCCTGAACTTCTTCTACTCTCAACCTCTCCGATCATTGTCATGATGTCCATCTGGTTTGCTTCTATATGCCATATCTTTCTAACTGTGCTCTTTCCCAAAAGCTCCCAACCTACAACCTATATACTTATTATGGACACAGTATCCTTACATTATTAGCTATCTTGTTATTATTTGTTGTTAGTTGTTATTAGTCCCATCCTTCAACTCCATTCAACACCTCCCATCTATCTCTTAACACCGTCCATATAGGATTTCTATTTGCCATATATTTTCTACTGTACTGTGATGTTTTACAAAAGTTCTGAACCTTTCTACTAATTTATATTATTACTATATTGTATTTTATGTAAAATATCAGTATTTTTAAGTAAAACATGTACATTGTAATATAATGTCAATTCTACAGGTTACCCTACATTTATGCAGGAGGTACCGAAGTAATTGATGTGGATCAAGAAGCAACACCACAAACAGAAGTGATTGTTATAGAGGATAACGAGTTAGAGGAACAACAGACAGAAGCTGTATCTTTACTCAGTCACTCGCCATCAAGATATTTTAGACGTGAGTCAACATTTAAATTAGTAATAATATTTATTTAATAAGCAATAAACAAAAGGTGTACTATGTTTTAAAAACCTAATCTTGTGTTTACAGCTGACTCTCCATGTAGAAGCGTGTACAGCGTTCAACCCAGGCATTATGGACTCCTCCGTTGAATGACTGCTTGAATGATTGTGAAAACGACGTTCTCCTCTCTTTCTGTACAGCAGGCTTTGACATAGACGAAACTCAAACCAACCCAAGAACAGAGGGATTGTCATACCTAGACACGCCTCCAAACCCCCCCGAGGCGTTCAGTATATAATAGAGCACCGACACTATTTCAAAGTCCAGCACGGCTCCACAGACACATAGTTCAAGTTGACAGAATGGCTTCACCTTTGACCGAGGAGAACGATTGGTCTGAAAAGGACTGGATTGAAGAACATGCTCTTTATGGATATGGTCTGTTTTATTATAGTTATAACTTTTAATGACTATGTTAAAAACAATATTATGATTATTCTTTTTGTAAAAAGACAGACTCAGACAATGGACAGTGGGAAGAAAACACGCCTTCCATGACTCCACAGAAAAACAGGTTTAGTCAACAAACAGACAGCAATTTCCCTGTAACCCAAGTCCGAACAGTGAGAAACAGAAACAGTGAGTTAGGATATATTGATAATGTAACACATAATAAATTAACTGTTTAAAAAAGCATTATATATTTTTTATTATTATTTAAAAAATTAAATATTTGTTTTTATGTATTCTTATAATTTATTTATTATTATTATTATTTTAATAGACTATTTATTATATTGTTTATTCTATTGTGTTTTGGGGCTCCTCCAAGGCCTATACAGGCATAGCAGACCCAATACAACAAGAGGAAGAGGAGGAAGAGGAGGAAGAGGATGATGATTATGATGATGATATACTGATTACTGCATCTAAACAGGTCAATACATTCAATGATGATCATGTCAATGATGTTGATGATGAAGATGATGTGTTGAGGTATGATGTGTTGAGGATGATGTCTTGAGGTATGATGAGGATGATGTGTTGAGGTATGATAAAGATGATGTGTTGATGTATTATGAGGATGATGTGTTGAGGTATGATGAGGATGATGTGTTGAGCTATGATGAGGATGATGTGTTGATGTATGATGAGGATGATGTGTTGATGTATGATGAGGATGATGTGTTGAGGTATGATGAGGATGATGTGTTGAGGTATGATGAGGATGATGTGTTGAGGTATGATGAGGATGATGTGTTGAGGTATGATGAGGATGATGTGTTGATGTATGATGAGGATGATGTGTTGAGGTATGATGAGGATGATGTGTTGAGGTATGATGAGGATGATGTGTTGAGGTATGATGAGGATGATGTGTTGAGGTATGATGAAGATGATGTGTTGAGGTATGATGAGGATGATGTGTTGAGGTATGATGAGGATGATGTGTTGAGGTATGATGAGGATGATGTGTTGAGGTATGATGAGGATGATGTGTTGAGGTATGATGAGGATGATGTGTTGAGGTATGATGAGGATGATGTGTTGAGCTATGATGAGGATGATGTGTTGAGGTATGATGAGGATGATGTGTTGAGGTATGATGAGGATGATGTGTTGAGGTATGATGAGGATGATGTGTTGAGGTATGATGAGGATGATGTGTTGAGGTATGATGAGGATGATGTGTTGAGGTATGATGAGGATGATGTGTTGAGGTATGATGAGGATGATGTGTTGAGGTATGATGAGGATGATGTGTTGAGCTATGATGAGGATGATGTGTTGAGGTATGATGAGGATGATGTGTTGAGGTATGATGCGGCTAATCAGCTTGATACAATACATTCTGAGGTAGAGCCTATACTGATTGAGGACAGCGTCAGTGGGGACGAGGATCAGGATATAGATCTTCAAGATAGGTTTCTCACAGCCTTTTACAGGGCTCTGAAAGCCAGAGAGGTCCAGTTACACAAACATATGGTTGCTTTGCTAAAACGTCAGTACATCCAAGACATAGCCTTCTGGAAGAAAAACATGCCACGTTTGATAAGCAGCAATCTGAATAAAAAAACGCCAAACAAACGATATAGCCGTATGTAACATGGATACTTCTAGAATACCCCTTGAACTAAGCTCATTAATCAAACAAATGAAGGATCTAGGACCAACCCCTACACAACAACACACACCTCCTTTAACTCATACAAATGAGGACACATTATCACAGGTACTCCCAGAATTTAGCTCCTTAATTAAACAAATTAACGAGCTAACCCCACCCTTAAATTAGACAACCCCCCCAACCTCACGTATATGGTATCCTACACTGCCCTATCTGTAAAGGGCCTTTGAAAAGCAGAGACCCAGAAGTGGCTCAAGAATTGGAACATGAGTGCTACCTTCAACCATCAGATGAAGATGAACATTCAGAGAAATGTGTGTTTATGACTTTGAGAGTAATCAGCAATCAGGGTTTCATCTGCCTATTTTTGTATCTACCATGACTTTCAAGGGTGAAAAGTGGTCGGCAGAGGACCCCAATGGTGCACTACTCTTTCTGAAACGTTTCTGAAAACCCCAGTACAAAAGCCTTGTGATCATTCAGATCAAGAAAGAGCCCTAACCGGTGTATGGTGTATGGTCGCAGTTGTAAATGAGAACTTGTTCTCAACTGGCTTACCTGGTTAAATAAAGGTGAAATAAAAAAAATTAAATGGGTCACCGTTGAATTCTCTAATGCTATAGAGAAGGGGAATCGTGTGGCCAAAGTCTTTGAAGTGTGGAACTTTCCCAGGAAATCACACACTCTTTTTAAAGAGTACATCAAGACCTTCTTGAGAGGCAAGCAAATGGCTTCAGGGTTTCCTGCATCAGTCACTGATCAAGAGAGCAAAGACAGATACGTTCAGGACTATCATGAAAAAGAGGGCATACGTCTTGACCCTGACAGAATAGAGGTCAACAAAGCCAAAATAAATGTGTAAGCTTTTCTTGAACAGTTTGTGTGGCAAATTTGCCCAAGGAAGCAATATGTTAACAACATCTATCATTAAAGATCCCGAAGAATTTATGGGATTGGTTTTTTCAGACCAATCTGACATTTCAAATGTTTTGTTCTCGAATCAAGACATAGCTCTGGTGCAATGGAGACGTAACAGGAAGTGGGTTCTACCCCCGAGTAATGGAAACGTGTTTCTTGCAGCTTTTACCACGGCCTATGGGCGACTTGAACTACACACCCTCATGGAACACCTGCAGAGTCTGGTTCTTTACCATGACACAGACTCTGGGGTCTATGGAAGCAACCCCTGGTGATTGGAACCCCCCTCTTAGCAACTATCTGGGTGGTTTAACGAGTGAACTGGAAGATGGTGATCATATCATAGAGTGGTCATCCTGTGGACCCAAAACGCTATGCTTTTAGGAGTAAAAACAATCACGTAGTGTTGAAAGCCAAAGGCGTGACACAAAACTATGAAAATTCCCTGCGTGTAAACTTGGAATCAATCACACGCTTAGTCAAGGGTTTTATAAACGACCGAAATAGTGTTTTAGAAATGTTGAAACTCCTACAAAAAGATTGTTAGGGATTAAAAAGGGGTTCCACGTGATCTGCAAGTTTTTTTCTATTCAGAAGTTGAAAGAAATTTGGCGCGAATAATATCGTTCAAGCAAGAAGAAGGAAATAAAGAGAGGTGAGCAAAATGTTTAATATGTTGTATTTGTAACATCGTTAACTATTAAATGCATTACAGAAATGTAACGTTAGATCAGCTGATGTTAACCTGTCCGTTTGTTATTTTCTTTGTGAATTAATGAAGGAATTGGCTTGAATCCTGGGCTATGTATTTGTTTGCACTGTTTTTGGTTTAGTTTTGTAGCTAATTCTAACAGTCAGTCATTGAAAATGTATGGCAATATGAAAAAGGATATAATATTTGATCAAAAACGCATGTTGCAAACATGAAAGCTAGCTACCTAGCGAGTCAAGTATTTTCAGTAAATGAATGAATAAGCTTGGTCCCCATTGCTTTTGCTCTATAGTTCTCACCAACATGAAGAGAAAAAAGGACTTCATGTTTCTTCCAAAGAAAAGACAAGGCAGAAAGTCAGACAGAAGCCAGAGGGTTCAGGTGTGGAGAGAGCAAGAGAGAGCAGAGAGAGACAGCAGGAAGACCATTGGAGAGACTGAGAGTGATGTCAGCCAATCCCGGGAGGAGCCACTGGTGCAGCCAGTGATGAACATGGACCCAAGAACTCTGATGGGGGACAGGAGGAGGAGCTTCAAGGCGGCCTGGTACCACATCCACCCCTGGCTTCAATATTCAAACAAATCAGACTCTGGGTTTTGTTACGCCTGTCTCAGAGCCTGGGTTGGATTCAAAATTGTGGTTTTAACAACTATAAGAAGGCAATTTACAAAGACGGGGATTTGCAATTCATGCAAGGTCTGAGCGGCAAAAACAAGCAATGATTACATGGAGAGTCTATCAGAAAGCTGTAAAAAGTAATGCAACACTGGTAAATGCACTAAACAAGGAACACAATAAACAGGTTCAAGAAAATGGGGACTATATTAAAACAATAGGAGAAGTACTACTACTTACAGCCACACAAAACATTGCACAAAGAGGACACGATGAGTCTGCAGAGTCTGATAATAAAGGGAACTTCATGGCAATCCTAGAAACAATAGCTAAGCACGACACAACTGTGGAAAAAAGGTTGACTTCCATTCATAATGCAAAATACACAAGCAAAGGGATTCAGAATGAGGTTCTGAGTTGTTTGGCAGACATGGTTCCAACAGAGATGATAGAAGAAGTGAAAGACAATGAGGGCTTCAGCATAGTGGCAGACGGAAAACAAAAGATGTTAAAACAAAAAGGATCAGATATCTCCAGTACTCAGGTACTATTTCAGTGGAGCTGTCCATGAGAGCTGTCTCCACTTTGAATCGGGCTGATCCACTAGATGCACCAGGGCTTACTGACTAAATCATACACATATTAGAAAGTCATGGTCTTGAATACAAAAACCAACCTAGTAGGCCAAGCATATGACGGTGCTTCAGTTATGAGCGGCAGCATTCAGGCGTCCAGGCAACGCATTAAAGAACAAGCAAAGCCTTTTACCTCCACTGCAGTGCACACTGTCTAAACTTACAGACAGTTCTTCTCCTTACTAGAAAGACTGTATGTCTTCACATCTGGGTCATATGCACATCAAAAATGGCTTAGCGTACAAAGAGAGATGTACCCAGGTGCACCTAGAGAGCTTCAGAGACTAAGTGACACTCGCTGGGCATGTCGATATATAGCTCTACATACTATTATGGATAGATTGCCTGCCGTTAAGCGAGTCCTGCAAGACATAGTCCAAGAACACAACGGTGACAGATCTGTTGAGGCACGAGGTCTGCTTGCACAGATAGATTTACAATTCATTGTGTTCCTTGTTCCACTCCATAACGTTTTTGGAGAAGCAACATTTCTATCAGAGATGCTACAGTCTTCATCACTTGACCTGTCAAAGGCTGTTGATTTAGTTGAAGCCTTAGTTCAAACTTTGAATGACTACAGGGATGAGTCATTTTCTGATGACCTATGGAATGAAGTGCAGAACAGGGCGGTGTGTTCAATAGGGCGATATGGGCGACGCACTGCCAAACGGGAAAAGGAAGGGATTTTTTTTCTAATCAATTATATCACGGCAACAGTAGTTATCAGTGTTGTAATCTAGACGCCTGATCTGCCACAGTGCCACTAAATGTCCAATCAGGGTAAAGTCGTGCTTCAAATGGCCCCCCACTTTTGGGGGCGATTTCAGTCAGGTTGAAAATCGCCCAGAAGTCTGTCATAGACTCCCCATGTAAAATCTATTTTTTCAAATTTCAGAGCTTTCAATACAATCTCTATGGGTGTCTGAGGGCTTGCACTTACGCGCTTTCGTCATACGTAACGTAACCATGAATGAACGTAACTAAGAAAAAACCGGGTAGCAGCCTCAATCAATTCACTACTATCAAAATGGCTAGGCTTCAGTCCAACTCGATTGTGTCTTTGAAAGAAGTTCCTTTTTGTCGGCGAACAAATGAAGATAAATTGGCAACGAAACAATTAGGACCTCCCAGACCAAATTTAATAATTCAACAGGTTTCTACTAAAGGGGGGGAAGTCCCTACACCCGAGGATTTTCCAAAAAAATGGTACGAACGAAAAAAATAACATTGCCACTCAACTGGATGAGGGATACAGGCTAGCTGTCCGCCGCCACAACGATGAGGTTAGTGTTGATAATCACAAGTTTACTGGAGAACTGAGACCAAGTAGAGACTTTGGACAGGGTGGATATGGTTATATTGCGATATTGTCAATACAGTATATCGTAAAGTATCACTATGTAACTCGATTTCTTTCACCCCAATCCCTCAAATTAACGGTAAATAACTGAATTGTTTGCCCCACATTTAGCTAAGATGATTAGCTAGCCAGCTAAAATGTTTTATTTAGTTAGCAGTCGCATCTACAATAGTTTACTGTCAATAACATGTCTCCAAAAATGACGTGGTGTCTCCAATTGTGTTGACATTTTACAATTGCGATGCGCATCCATGAGTATCCACTTTCTGTAGCTCAGCTGGTAGAGCACGGCGCTTGTAACGCCAAGGTAGTGGGTTCGATCCCCGGGACCACCCATACACAAAAATGTATGCACGCATGACTGTAAGTCGCTTTGGATAAAAGCGTCTGCTAAATGGCATATTATTATTATTATTATTATTCCAGCCTTGTGTAGGTCTCCAATCTTGTCCCTGACATCCTTGGAGAGCTCTTTGGTCTTGGCCATGGTGGAGAGTTTGGAATCTGATTGATTGATTGCTTCTGTGGACAGGTGTCTTTTATACAGGTAACAAGCTGAGATTAGGAGCACTCCCTGAGATCAGTCAATAAATGATTCTGGTATTGACTTATATGCTGCCCCTGTCTTCATGTTGTTGCTGGACATATATTTTTAAAAATGTGTGTAGGTCACCTAAATCATCAGAAAAATTGCCCCTCCTGAGAATTATTCAGGAGACGCCACTGGTGCAGAACACAGCTGAGCAATGTGATACTGCAATACAGCCCCCTGCAAAACCACCAAAAAAGCTAAGCTCTCAATTTAATGGAGACTGTGTACTCAGTACAGTAGGTCAGAGGTCAGATCCAGAAATAGATTAAAGACAGTTTTCCTACAACCTTTTTCTACCCTGTCTTAGATCAGATGCTCAATGAGCTCAACAGATGATTCTCTAGCAAAAACTGTGACATAATGAATGGCATCCAAACTGTAAACTCCAAAAGTGATGCATTTCTCAAAGAGAAGTCCCTGTTTCCATTTGCTAGAATGTATGAATCAAATATTGAGGACTTGGGGCATGAACTACATCAGTTCAGAAGAATTTGACAAAGGAAAATCCAGAGTGGCATGCAGAGACCCTCCAGTGTAGTAGAGATAGCATTATTCATTCAGCCTTATAAAGAAGTTTTCTTTCAGCTCTTTAAACTGTGCAGAATAGCTGTTTCAATCCCTGTTAGTATCGCTTCTTGTGAACAGAGTTTTTCTGCTCTAAAGCTGGTGAAAACGTATCTTAGGTCCACAATGTCAGATGAGAGATTAAGCAATTTAGGTGTCTTAAGTATTGAGTCAAGGAGGGCAAAGGCCTTGAATCCAAATGAATTTGCGGATATTTTTGCAAGAAACCACTGTCACGGTTTCGGCCGAGGCTGCCTCTCTCCCTTGTTCGGGCAGGCTTCGGCGTTCGTTGTCTCCGGAATACTAGCTGCCACCGTTGTATGTTTCATGTTCGTTTGCTTTTGTCTGATTGTTGTCACACCTGTTATCATTTAGTGTCATTAGTGTCCAATTTAGTTCTCGTTGTGTTTGTCAGGTGTTGTGTGTTATTGATTTTGGTCTGTCGTGTGTAGGGCTGATTTTCGCTATTTCGCTCGGTTGAGCTTCCCTCCACTGCGTTGGAGTGTTTACGCACCTGTGTAGTACGCTTTTGTTTTGTTCGCTTTCATGCGTAATTTCCACTCCAACGCGGGAGTGGAGGAGGATCGACGCGGACACCATCACGTACGACGCAGTTCTCCCGCCCTTCAGGGCGGTGTTTGACCATCCCCCGGAGGGGCGGCGGGGAGCGTCTGGTCTTCCTCCGGCAGGGGAGGAGGAGTGCGCAAGAGTTCGCCCTCGAATTCCGTACTCTAGCGGCAGATGCAGGGTGGAATGATCGGGCTCTCGTCGATCACTACAGATGTAGTCTACGAGAGGGACGTCCGTCGGGAGCTGGCTTGTAGGGACACCAGCCTCTCGATGGGTAGCTAGTCCTTGATTGGCTGTAGACCTGGGAGCCACAACTGCCAAGAGAAATTCAATCTACCCTTTTTATCAGCCAAGCCAACATACTGTTTTACACACTTTTTTTGTGGACTGTTAATGTTTATATTTAAAATCAACACTGAGCTTTTCATGTTATAACCTGTTATTTATCAAATCTGAAATGGTTTTAATGAAAACCTGAGACACTCCTATAGACCTATGGAATTATGAGGAGGGGAAATGATGTATTTCTGAAAGATATCAAGTAATTTGAAGTCAATTCTTGCGTGGGAAACTGCAGTCTGGTTTGTTTGTCTGAGTGAACAGAGCAGTTGGGGGAAGGGAATACACATACAATGTTTCAATCTCCAACTGTCTTGTTTCACAGACTCCTGTGAGAGAGAATATAGTAGACGGTTGCTGTCAAAAGTGATTGGTGAGTTTTCCTGTGTCCTGTGTTTATGACCTTTTAAGGACATCCTGTCCGGACGTTCTCTTCACTATTTAGGGTGTGTGCTTATGTAACTTGATAGTGCAGCTGTTTCTTTGAAGTAAAGCACATTGATGGGGAATATATGATCTATTATGCTGTGAGAGAAAGAGCACATATTTACCTGATTTGTTAAATATTAATAGTTAACAATGAATATGCTTAACAATAGTAGAGACATTTCTTAACTACCAATGCTGTGCTTTTGGTAAGGATGGTTCCCTCCAGCTCCCTGCAGCTGGTCTGGGCGTGTAGTCAAGGACATGGGATAGAGATCAACTGGAGGAACAGGTAGACCTGGATTGTTTCAATTTCTCGTTGCTTCCACACAGCCACAAGAAGAAAACATGGTGGCTCCTGATCTGCCAGGGAGGGGCGTGCTTGGATGAAAAGCAGAGATTGTTTTGGACAATTTTCAGAACTTATGAAGAGCTATACAAATCCTGTTGACTCTGTATTAACGTCTGCCTGCAATTGCATAACTAAGGATATTTTACATATACTCAGAAGCCGTTGTCTGTGTCATTTTCTAAAGTTTAAAGTTTGTTTAACAATAAGAGAATATCAGCACTGTGCAAAGAACCCTCTACAACATGTTTGAAATAAAACGTAATGGCCTGGTGATTGATGTGTCGGTGTACTGACCTAGTTGAACTTAAAGTTTGAACTGTTTGAAAAATGTGAAACAGTTGGGAATTTTTGTAGTGAACTTATGGAGCTGCTGTGTAGTGAGCTTGTGACCCCTTGTAGAATGAAAAAGTAATTTCTGGGTAGGTCTGCCTGAGTATGAGTAAGTGTTAGACTTGTCCTGTGAACACTACGAGCGACAAGAAAACCTCAAGAGAGATCAACCACAGAAAACTCCAGAAAACACGTCTCCTAGACCAATTCTAGGTGTATTGTGTCCTTCATGTCTGGGCCACAAGGACAAAACCATCGATGCCATTCTTTGTGATGCACCTGATTGTTTTATGAGTGGAGGCCATTTGGGTTACATTTTCCAACCGGACGATTCAACAATGAAGATTTTCACACACAGCTGTCGCAACAACCTTTTTCAGCCAAAAACCGGGAGTTTTTCTCCTGCGTTTCGCATGAGGGAATGGCTTAAGATAAGACTTGCTCTATGTCAGATCTAAAAGGCCCTGAATGGAACATCCCTGCCTGGGTACGCACTGGAAGAGGAAGTCTGTGGGCCAGATGATTTGAAAGTCATACGAATCTCTTCAGTAGCGTAGAGTCCAGACTACAAAGTGACAATTTTAGGTTGTTCTGAATTCGACAGCGCAAATGCCACCAAATCTGTTATTTCGTATGTATTTTCAAACGCTTGCACAGAGGTCAACTATTTTGTGCCTGTCTTTAGCTTCAAGTGGCGAGATTGGTTTAAGGTGCTTGATATGATGAAACAAGTGCAACAGTTTTTCCACCATCGTGAACATTTACGAAGATGGTCCCTTCTGTCCTCAAGACAAAACTTGGGCTTATCGGCAAGAAGGTTGATCTATCATGGAAAAGAAAAACATGCGAAACCTTGAAGGCCATGGAGAGCCTGGTGGAAGAGGCAACGTCTGAGTCTCTCACAGCTTGAAGACGGGGATTTGGAGGCTGATGGGGGTGTCGGGTTACAAAAGGCCCCTGAAAAGGAGAAAAATGCTGATTCTGCTTTTTTTCTAAGAAAAACATTATTATAATAATTATACATTTATTGTTTAGTAAAGTGTAGTTTTGTGTAATAATAACGTTTATGATACATAGGTTTAGTAGTAAACATTAGTGTCATAGTTTAATATTCAATATTGTATGGTAAACTTTAATAATTTGCATATGTATGCTTACATTTCTGAAGTAAAAATGTTGAAGAAAATTAAAGGTTTGAAAGAAAATTGTATTTACCTTCAATGAATTACAGCTCTCTCTCTCTCTCTCTCTCTCTCTCTCTCTCTCTCTCTCTCTCTCTCTCTCTCTCTCTCTCTCTCTCTCTCTCTCTCTCTCTCTCTCTACACAAGAGCCCCTGGTTCTTTGGGTTGTGTGTGAGCTTGTGTGGTGTTTCTATAAAACAACTGTTTTGTAAACCTGTTTACCCTTTTGGAAAGAGTTCTCAGCTATCCATATTTTAATGGTCAACAGTTTGCTCATCTAGGGAGTCCCTTACACACAAGGGAACTATATGTACACATGGGGTCCCCCAAGTGTCTTTTAACCTTTAACCTTTTATAAATAGCTCTCGGGGGGGGCGTCCGGGAATGTCCGGGAGGCGTCCGAGGATGGAACGTCCAGTGGATGTCTCAGTCAATTAAAAACAAAAAAAGGTAATTGTATTCTTAAAGATGTCCCGTTTTACTGCTGACCTAAACAGATCCATTTGACCCCATAAAGAGCGTCCGTGGGATGTCTCAGTCAACCAAGAAAAAAGACCCAGAGGACCAGAAGGCCTGAAGACATACATCTTAAAGAGACTTCTTGAATCATTTATTCCTCATGGAGCATTTTGAAGGTGAGTTGAATTTTCAACATGATGAAGGCTTTTATATCTAACTATGCATATATATATACATATATATATATATATATATATAAATATATATATATATATATATTATTTATGTTGTATATTATAAATGAATGTTTTTAATAATGTATTGTATAAAATGATATAATATATAATTAATGAGATGTTGTGTTATTGATTTTTTTAAACGAGAATGGACTCTACCGACATATGTATATATCCTACTGTTTATACCAAACAAATGTCAATTTTATGTGACATGTCTCAAGGTGTCTCAGAACCCATGAAAATGCATGCCAAACCAAGTCTCTACTCAAGAGTGGACCACTGTCTCCACCTAGTGGATGTACAGTTACATCATAGTTATAGAAAAATTACTAGTCAATTGATTCAAATCAAATCAAATCAAATTTTATTGGTCACGTGCGCCGAATACAACAGGTGCAGACATTGCAGTGAAATGCTTACTTACAGCCCTTAACCAACAGTGCATTTATTTTAAACAAAAAAAGTAAGAATAAACAACAACAAAAAAGTGTTGAGAAAAAAGAGCAGAAGTAAAATAAAGTGACAGTAGGGAGGCTATATATACAGTAAAATAAAGTGACAGTAGGGAGGCTATATATACAGGGGGTACCGTTGCAGAGTCAATGTGCGGGGCACCGGCTAGTTGAGGTAGTTGAGGTAATATGTACATGTGGGTAGAGTTAAAGTGACTATGCATAAATACTTAACAGAGTAGCAGCAGCGTAAAAAGGATGGGGTGGGGGGCAGTGCAAATAGTCTGGGTAGCCATGATTAGCTGTTCAGGAGTCTTATGGCTTGGGGGTAGAAGCTGTTGAGAAGTCTTTTGGACCTAGACTTGGCACTCCGGTACCGCTTGCCGTGCGGTAGCAGAGAGAACAGTCTATGACTAGGGTGGCTGGAGTCTTTGACAATTTTGAGGGCCTTCCTCTGACACCGCCTGGTATAGAGGTCCTGGATGGCAGGGAGCTTTGCCCCAGTGATGTACTGGGACGTACGCACTACCCTCTGTAGTGCCTTGCGGTCAGAGGCCAAGCAGTTGCCATACCAGGCGGTGATGCAACCAGTCAGGATGCTCTCGATGGTGGAGCTGTAGAATTTTTTGAGGATCTGAGGACCCATGCCAAACCTTTTTAGTCTCCTGAGGGGGAATAGGCTTTGTCGTGCCCTCTTCACGACTGTCTTGGTGTGTTTGGACCATGATAGTTCGTTGGTGATGTGGACACCAAGGAACTTGAAGCTCTCAACCTGTTCCACTACAGCCCCGTCGATGAGAATGGGGGGCGTGCTCAGTCCTCTTTTTTTTTTCCTGTAGTCCACAATCATCTCCTGATTATGTGTGTCTGTGTGTGTGTGTATCTAGAATGTCAGTATAATATTATATATATCTCTCTCTACCTACATATGTATTTATCCTACTGTTTATACCAAACAAATTTCAAATTTATGTGAAGTGTCTCAAAGTATCTCAGAACCATGAAATTGCATGCCAAGGCAAGGCTCTAATGAAGAGTGGACCACTGGCTCCACCTAGTGGATGTTCAGTTACATCACAGTTATAGAAAAATAATAACCTAGCGACTTGCTTATGTATGTGTGTGTGTGTGTGTGTGTGTGTGTGTGTGTGTGTGTGTGTGTGTGTGTGTGTGTGGACTGTATCTAGAACGTTAGTATACTATTCTACATCTCTCAATGGATAACACGGTTTTTTTCAAATATTTAACAGTGTTTTAATATTTGTTTTTTTGCAGACATTTTAAGACTGAATGACATACAATTTTCAGGTAATTAATATTATTACTATATTGTATTTTATGTTCAATATCGGTATTTTTAAGTAAAACATGTATATTGAAATATAATGTAAATTCTACAGGTTACCCTACATTTATGCAGGAGGTACCCAAAGTAATTGATGTGGATCAAAGCAACACCACAAACAGAAGTGATTGTTATAGAGGATAACGAGTTAGAGGAACAACAGACAGAAGCTGTATCTTTACTCAGTCACTCGCCATCAAGATATTTTAGACGTGAGTCAACATTTAAATGGGTAATAATCTTTATATAATAAGCAATAAACAAAAGGTGTACTATGTTTTAAAAACCTAATCTTGTGTTTACAGCTGACTCTCCATGTAGAAGCGTGTACCGCGTTCAACCCAGGCATTATGGACTCCTCCGTTGAATGACTGCTTGAATGATTGTGAAAACGACGTTCTCCTCTCTTTCTGTACAGCAGGCTTTGACATAGACGAAACTCAAACCAAACGCCTCAAACCCCCCCGAGGCGTTCAGTATATAATAGGGTACCGGCACTATTTCAAAGTCCAGCACGGCTCCACAGACACATAGTTCAAGTTGACAGAATGGCTTCACCTTTGACCGAGGAGAACGATTTGTCTGAAAACGACTGGATTGAAGAACATGCTCTTTATGGAAATGGTAAGGCCTGTTTTATTATAGTTATAACTAATAATAAGTTATAAGACCTCTATAATTCATTTCATTTGTCAGTTCTTCCAGCTAATGTGAGATGTTTAGATGACATAACATTTGAGGACACATACTGTAATTTAGCTGGCCATCTTTTCCCCTCCCTTTCTGGCTGCCCTCCCCCTTCCCTTCTAAGTTCAAGTTGGTTTATTTGTCATATACATGGAGTTAACAGTGCAATGAAATGCTGACTAGCAGGTTAACCTCTTGACAACAACAATAGAACAAGTCAGTAGCTAAGTTAATATAAAGAGTAATACAATAGTAATAAACCCTGCATTCATAACTATCCTTAACATACCTGGGGTGTTTCTGGGATAGAGGGTTGATATAAAAGTCAATATAATCAGCAATACAGGAAGATTCTGAGACACAATCACTTACTATTGGTCAGCCGTAGGGAACCGCCAACGTCTCAGGAGATATGTATTTTAGGCAGTAAGTAAAACTGCCTAGGCCTTGGAGAATCTGCCCCAAAAAGATAGACCATCTGTTTATCTGTAATGTACTTATCCTCATATAGTTTACTCACTATCTCCTGGATTCATCTTTGTGTTTTCCGGTTGTGTTGAGTGGGACAATGGAACATAGTGTTTACCATTATCTTATTGGCTATTGGCTTCAAGAAGATATTCACTTTATCCATTACAACAATCTGAGCCCCCTTATCTGCTGGTTTAATCACTATATTCTGATGTTCAATGTTTCTAGAGCTTGATTTTTAGAAAGATGTGTAAGGTTAAGCTGATATCCAGGTCTGGTTCTGAATTGTGAAAAGGAAGCCACATCCCAACGTATAACAGTCTGTATAGTTTCTGACACTGACTCCAACTGAGGTTCCCAATGTGAGGGGTTTGGAAATAGTATATGAGGAAAATCTGTTTCATGATCAAAATGATCTAATAACTTCAATCTTCTATGATGGAAGTGTAGATTCCTCCGGAGCTCCCCGCAGTCCACCTGTTTAGGAGTTGGTATGAAAGTCAGTCATCTTTCTAGAACCTCACTCTCGGCTTGGTTGAGCCCAATGGGACATTGCTGGTCAAGACCTCAAATCGGTCGTGAAGTAGTATGGACATATTCACGATCACTAAACTGGTGGTTAGACAGGGTAGATCCAAGAGCAGGCCTCTGCTGTCATCTAGAGGGCGTTTCTCTGTACTGCTTGACACATGGAGACTCAATGGAGGCACAGTGCAAAGTGCTCAAAGTAAGGCCCAAACAATTGTTTGTCAGGCTGGGATCTATAAAGCAGTATGTTCTTCAATTAGATGCCAACTAATATTCATACAGGGACAATAGGTGGGGCAGGAGGAAGAATGGTGTTCCTGATTTTCAGAGGAATTCCCCTTTTTTAGCAACTGGTTCATAAGGTGGAACAAGCTCCCTCACGACGCCAGGACAGCGGAGTCACTCACCACCTTCCGGAGACATTTGAAACCCCCCACCTCTTTAAGGAATACCTGGGATAGGATAAAGTAATCCTTCTACCCCCAAAAAAAAAAAAAAAAAAAATGTGTAAAGTGGTTATCCCACTGGCTATAGGGTGAATGCACCAATTTGTAGGTCGCTCTGGATAAGAGCGTCTGCTAAATGACGTAAATGTGCCCTTGAGCAAGGCACTTAACCCTAATTGCTCCTGTAAGTCGCTCTGGATAAGAGCGTCTGCTAAATGACTAAAATGTAAATGTAAATGTAAGAAGGGAGTGTCTGGAATACTCGCTTACTGAAGATGCTGCATTGCTGAAAGTTCTGCGTGGGGTCCATCTATTGGGAGATGGCTAACTAGTCTGTATTTAGCACTGATTCATATGGATGCCAGTGCACACATTGGCTGTAAAAGTGGGTAAAAACAGAAAAGCATATAACTGTAGCTATGTGGTCTTTACTTGAGTGTGTTTCAGCAGGGTGAGGTCAGAGAGATGCTTCCAAGTCAGTATTTTTCTGAACTCATAAAATTAGTTTACACAATCTGATGGGATGAATGTTCAACCCCATTTAAATAACCATATGGTTTATATAGTACCTTTAAGTTAAGACCTCACAGATCTGTTCATGGCAAAGCAGTTCAATTAATGATATTAATTGATTCTTAAAGAATTTAACTTTTAAATCATGAGCCTCATCTTGAGGAGTCACCTGTGACAGTATTCATAAAGAGTAGGAGTACTGATCTGGGATCAGTTTAGCCTTTAGATCATAATGAAACAGATTAAATGGACAGGGGGAACCTGGTCCTAGATCAGCCCTCCTCCTCTGGGAAACTGCATGTATGAAACCGAACACATAGTCGTAGTCTAGTTACAGCATGTGGTTACTGCCATCTAGTGGAAGATACCAATAAAACACTTGATTATCAGGGTGGGGAGACGGCTGAGCTGAAACAGAAAGTAAAGTTGTTCTTTTGTGCAGGATCCATTTTGAGACGACAGAGCAGAAAACGCTATATGGAGAGAACAAAAAAATAAATGAGTATTTCTAAGTATTTCTGAATAATAATCTATTCTAGAGGACAGAGTATGTGAATGAATACCTGGAATGAGATATTACTAGTTAGTAGAACTGCTACTTGAGCTTAGTTCCTGACAGACAGCAGTTTTCAAAGTGTTATCACATGTTATCAGTCAAACGTCTGGTAAAGATGGTTTGATAAAAACCGTTATAACTATTTTTCCTTATTTGAAATTGAAAGTAACTTTGTAGCCTGCGCAGTTACAAAATGTCTGTTCAAACTGTGGCGCATATGTCTCGGGAACATTAGAACAGTGGTGGAAAAAGTAAAGATACCTTAATAGAAAATGACTCAAGTAAAAGTGAAAGTCACCCAGTAAAATACTACTTGAGTAAAAGTCTAAAAGTATTTGATTTTAAATATACTTAAGTATCAAAAGTAAATGTAATTGCTAAAGTAAAGTAGGAATAATTAAAATTAAAATTACTTATATGAAGCAAACCAGATGGCACAATTTTCTTCCCGTTTTACTCTTAACCCAGGCTCTTGCAGTCTCTGTAACACTGCTGCTTCTACGTTCTGCAAGTGGTCCTCTGCCGATTTCCCTGTGATAAGAATGTGATCCAGAAAGCACCCAACCCCAGGTCAACCCTGTAAGACCTGGTCCATAATACGTTGGAATATAGCTGGAGTGCTTGATACTCCATAAGGCAGTCTATTCATCTGGTAGAAACCCTTGTTTATAGTCAGGAAATGCTTTGACTCTTGATCTACCTCCACTTGCTGGTAGTTCCTGTGTAAGCTCTAACTCTGTGAACTGTTTACCTCCCGGCTAGAGTAGCAAACAAGTCCTGGGTCTTTGGTAAGGGGGTACTGGTCCACATCCACCCATGCATTTACAGTCACCTTGTAATCACGACATATTCTGACACCCCCGTTTTGTCTTTGGAAGGCAAACTATAGGTGCTGCCCATTCACTATATTCTAATGGTGTGATCCCTCCTTGTTTTTCTATCTCTGTAAGCTGTTTGTCTACTGCCTCTCTGAGTGCATAAGGTCTAGCCTTACAAAACATTGGAACAGCTTTCTCTGACACTTGAATGTTGGCTTTAACTCCCTTTACCACACCCATTTCACCACTAAACACCTTTAACTCCCTTTACCACACCCATTTCACCACTAAACACCTTTAACTCCCTTTACCACACCCATTTCACCACTAAACACCTTTAACTCCCTTTACCACACCCATTTCACCACTAAACACCTTTAACTCCCTTTACCCCACCCATTTCACCACTAAACCCCTTTAACTCCCTTTACCCCACCCATTTCACCACTAAACACCTTTAACTCCCTTTACCACACCCATTTCACCACTAAACACCTTTAACTCCCTTTACCACACCCATTTCACCACTAAACACCTTTAACTCCCTTTACCCCACCCATTTCACCACTAAACACCTTTAACTCCCTTTACCACACCCATTTCACCACTAAACACCTTTAACTCCCTTTACCCCACCCATTTCACCACTAAACACCTTTAACTCCCTTTACCCCACCCATTTCACCACTAAACACCTTTAACTCCCTTTACCACACACATTTCACCACTAAACACCTTTAACTCCCTTTACCACACCCATTTCACCACTAAACACCTTTAACTCCCTTTACCCCACCCATTTCACCACTAAACACCTTTAACTCCCTTTACCCCACCCATTTCACCACTAAAAACCTTTAACTCCCTTTACCACACCCATTTCACCACTAAACACCTTTAACTCCCTTTCCCACACCCATTTCACCACTAAACACCTTTAACTCCCTTTACCACACCCATTTCACCACTAAACACCTCAGCATATTTATCGCCCAGCTGTGCAACTGGGTCTGACACATGGTTCACTCTTGACCAATCTGATTTTAGGTGCTGAATCCAGTTTCTCCCCATTATCGTAGGGACCCCTTCCCTTTTGACACTAATAGGGTAGTGGTAACACCTGAGCACCACTTTTCACTTTAACCTCCAGCTTTCCCAATAACTGAATAGGCTGAGCTGAGTAAGTTCTCAAAACAACATCACATGGTTGCAGTTTATGCTTCTTAAATATGCTGTTGTACAGCTTCGCTGAGATAAAACATGATGTGATACTCTCAACTTCTCTTTTACCAGAACCGAGAAATTTCCGAGAGGAGACTGTTGGGAAGAGCTATAGGAGAACAGGTTAATTGTGATGGCTGGAATGGAATAAATAAATTATGCGTTAAATACCATTCCATTATTCCATTCCAGTCTTTACAATGAGCCCGTCCTCCCTATAGCTCCTCCACCAGCCTCCTCTGGTGTGTACGATGCCAGTATGCTGGTGTCCATGTTGCTGTGGAGGTAAATTATATACAGTATATATATAAAAAAACTAATGCAGCCATTTTTATATCAATATCAAATAATTTCAGCGTAACAATTAAGTACCTTACTGTGATTGGTTTGAATTAAAATGTTTTTAAAAAATTGCTTCTCTTAGCAAAGAGCAATTTGTCAAGCAAGTATTTTGCTAGGACTGTCTGGGAGTGGTCTGAGTGGGAAGGGGAAAACTGAAAACGAGTTGTTATTGGCTATTGGCTATTAACTCCATCCCACCAAAACACGCTGATTTTTCAGGAGGTCTTTTCAAACAGCTTTTACACTAAAAAGGCATTATCATAATTTTCACAATTTCACAGTATTATTCCAACCTCATAGCTTGGAAATATGTATAAAAAAACAGGAAAATCACATTTTGGACAGCACTGGTCCTTTAAGAAAACAACAAAACACATTTTAAATGAAAAGTAGAGACTTGTCACAAACCATTCGGCTCCATCTCTGTTAAGAGTTGGGTTGTTTGACCCCTCATAGTCTGGAGTTTTCACTCTCCACCCCTCTCTCTTGCCCTCCTCCCCCTGTCTCCACCCCCTCTCTCTCCTCCTCCTCCCCCTGTCTCCACCTCTCTCTCCTCCTCCTCCCCTGTCTCCACCCCTCTCTCTCTCCTCCTCCCCCCTGTCTCCATCCCTCTCTCTCCTCCTCCTCCCCCCTGTCTCCATCCCTCTCTCTCTCCTCCTCCTCCCCTGTCTCCATCCCTCTCTCTCCTCCTCCTCCCCCTGTCTCCATCCCTCTCTCTCCTCCTCCTCCCCCTGTCTCCACCCCTCTCTCTCCTCCTCCTCCCCCCTGTCTCCACCCCCTCTCTCTCCTCCTCCTCCCCCTGTCTCCACCCCTCTCTCTCCTCCTCCTCCCCTGTCTCCATCCCTCTCTCTCCTCCTCCTCCCCCTGTCTCCATCCCTCTCTCTCCCCCTCCTCCCCCTGTCTCCACCCCTCTCTCTCCTCCTCCTCCCCTGTCTCCACCCTCTCTCTCCTCCTCCTCCCCCTGTCTCCATCCCTCTCTCTCCTCCTCCCTCCCCCTGTCTCCATCCCTCTCTCCCCTCCTCCCCCTGTCTCCACCCCCTCTCTCTCCTCCTCCTCCCCTGTCTCCACCCCTCTCTCTTGCCCTCCTCCTCCCTCTGTCTCATCTACTCATCTCAAGAGTGCAAGTTGAGGTACGTTGAGAACCTCCTGCCATGAGGAACACGTTTTCTCTTTCTCCTCAATGCTTCCATCCAATCCAATCCACCAGAAGTAGCTTTGTGTGATTTACTTCATGTGAACCATTCCACAATGACCTGAGTGTAACTGTTGCAACACCGGTTTCGTCAGTGAAGGTGGAATGATAACTCTCCTCTCCCACAGCAGACAACGGACTGTACTGATATCTCAGTTCAAGAGCATCTCCTGCGGCTTTACCTTTGATGATGATGATGTCCGGGTCGTTTCTGGTGTTTCTCCACACTTGTGCTGAAGTGACTGTAGAAGATGTCTACTTGGCGTGACTCTGTCTTGACCACAGGTAGTGGTAACCTGGAAAGTCCATCTGCATCACAGGGGTTTGGTGGCACCTTAATTGGGGAGGACGGGCTCGTGGTAATGGCTGGAGTGGAATTAGGGTAATGGTATCAAATACATCAAACACATGGTTTCCATGGTTTCCATGGTTTCCATGTGTTTGATGCCATTCTATTTGCTCCATAACAGACATTATTATGAGCCGTCCTCCCCTCAGCAGCCTCCACTGATCTGCATTGCAGTGCAGTTCTGACTTGCGGTACTTGATGTCGTAGGTGTGTGCTGACAACAAAGCCTGCCTTTACATTCTGCTGGCAGCAAGTGACAGAATCCTAGTATGAGGTCCAAAGATGCTCGTCAGCGAACAATGATTTGTAAGAAGGGTGACCAAGGGCTTCTCATTCTATCTGTGCATTAGTTACTTTCTGCTTCGTTCAATGTCCTTGGTGTGAAAGCCTTTTCTTCACCAGAAGGCATGATATGGGACAAGACTGCTTCCACACCATAGAGACTCACGCTGACCAGCTCCAGTACTTTGTTCTGACTAAAGTGTCCAAGTCAGCCTTGACTTTTGGTCTGATAGCATAAGGTACAATCTCCATACGTACCAGCTGGCCCTGTGTCATTCTCCATACTCACCAGCTGGCCCTGTGTTAATCTCCATACTCACCAGCTGGCCCTGTGTCAATCTCCATACTACCAGCTGGCCCTGTGTTAATCTCCATACTCACCAGCTGGCCCTGTGTTAATCTCCATACTCACCAGCTGGCCCCTGTGTCAATCTCCATACGCACCAGCTGGCCCCTGTGTCAATCTCCATACTCACAAGCTGGCCCTGTGTCAATCTCCATACGCACCAGCTGGCCCTGTGTTAACTCCATACTCACCAGCTGGCCCTGTGTCAATCTCCATACGCACCAGCTGGCCCTGTGTCAATCTCCCATACTCACCAGCTGGCCCTGTGTCAATCTCCATACGCACCAGCTGTCCCTGTGTTAACCTCCATACTCACCAGCTGTCCCTCTAGCAAGGGAGACATAGTAGCCATGCGGCCCCCCCAGCAACAGTCAGGATTTTCAGTGTGACTTCCTGGTCTGAAGAGTCACTCACCTCAGTGTTCTCTCCTGGTCTAATGAGTCACTCACCTCAGTGTTCTCCTGGTCTGATAAGTCACTCACCTCAGTGTTCTCTCCTGGCCTAATGAGTCACTCACCTCAGTGTTCTACTGCTCTGATGAGTCACTCACCTCAGTGTTCTCCTGGTCTGATGAGTCACTCACCTAAGTGTTCTCTTGGTCTGAGAGTCACCCACCTCAGTGTTCTCTTGGTCTGATGAGTCACTCACCTCAGTGTTCTCCTGGTCTGATGAGTCACTCACCTAAGTGTTCTCTTGGTCTGATGAGTCACTCACCTCAGTGTTCTCCTGGTCTGATGAGTCATTCACCTAAGTGTTCTCCTGGTCTGATGAGTCACTCACCTCAGTATTCTCTTGGTCTGATGAGTCACTCACCTCAGTGTTCTCTTGGTCTGATGAGTCACTCACCTCAGTGTTCTCTTGGTCTGATGAGTCACTCACCTTAGTGTTCTCTTGGTCTGATGAGTCACTCACCTCAGTGTTCTCTTGGTCTGATGAGTCACTCACCTCAGTGTTCTCCTGCTCAACAGTGTGAACATCTCTTTTTCATTTGTTGGAATGTCTCTGGACAATCCATGTCCTTACACCAGCATGAAGATACTTGATGTCCCACCTTGCTGTCTCGCCCTGACTCAGGGGACGCTTATATGTTGAGTCAGGGTGTGTATATTCCTTGTTGTGTTTGTTCTATGTTGTAGGATCTAATATGTCTAGATCTATGTTGGCGGTGGTGGTTCCCAATCAGAGGCAGCTGTCGCTCGTTGTCTCTGATTGGGGACCATACTTAGGCAGCCTATTGGCACTAGTGGGTTGTGGGATCTTGTTCCGTGTAAGGTATGTTGTTTGTGTCTACCTTGGACTTCACGTTTCGTTTAGTTTGTTGTTTTTTCGTTGTGTTTATTCGTTATAATAAACATGTATGCATATCACGCTGCGCCTTGGTCCGTCCCGTCTATGAACGAACGTGACAGAAGATCCCACCAAACGAGGACCAAGCAGCGTGCCCAGGCGGAGAGAGTAGCCATGTCACAGGTGGGCAATTGGTGGTCATGGGAGGAGATCTTGGACGGTAAGGGATCCTGGACTTGGGAGGAGATTCAGGCTGGGATGGATCGCCGTCCTTGGGAGGAGACAGTGGAGGCCCGGTATAGAGAGGAGAAACGGCGCCAACAGTGCCGACGACGGAGACCCGAGAGGCAACCCCAAGAACATTTTTGGGGGGTACACGGGGTGGATGACGAGGCCGTGGAAGGGCGAATCTGCAGGTTAGGAGAGGAGGCCACCATGTTACGGGGGCTATTGGTTCAGAGGGAGCAGGAGTTATTCGGTCAGAGGGAGGCGCTACAGAGGCTAAAGGGAGAAGGAAAGTGTAGAGGCACGGCGAGAGGAGCTGGTTAGGCAGCAGAAGGAGCGGGGGTTAATAAAGGAACCCAGTCCCGCTCCTCGCACCAAGCAAGTGGTGCGTGTCGACAGTTTCGGTCCGGCCCGTTCCTGCTCCGCACTAAGCCAGTGGTGCTTGTTCCCAGTACTGGCCCGACCCGGTCCTGCTCCTCGCACCAAGCCAGTGGTGCGCGTCGCCAGCCCGGCCCGGCCTGGTCCTGCTCCTCGCACCAAGCCAGTGGTGCGCGCCGCCAGCCCGGCCCGGCCTGTTCCTGCTCCTCGCACTAAGCCAGTGGTCCGAGTCGCCAGCCCGGCCCGGCCTGTTCCTCTTCCTCGCACCAAACCAGTGGTGCGGGTCGCCAGCCCGGCCCGGCCTGTTCCTGCCCCCTCGCACCAAGCCAGTGGTGCGCGTTCGCCAGCCCCGGGCCAGCCTGTTCCTGCCCTTCGCACCAAGCCAGTGGTGCGAACGCCAGTCCGGGCCCGGCCTGTTCCTGCCCCTCGCACCAAGCCAGTGGTGCGTGTTCCCAGTACGGCCCGACCCGTTCCTGCTCCTCGCACCAAGCCAGTGGTGCGTGTCGCCAGTCCGGTCCGGCCCGTTCCTGCTCCCCGCACTAAGCCAGTGGTGCGTGTTCCCAGTACGGCCCGACCCGTTTCTGCTCCTCGCACCAAGCCAGTGGTGCGTGTCGCCAGCCCGGCCCGGCCTGTTCCTGCTCCTCGCACCAAGCCAGTGGTGCGCGTCGCCAGCCCGGCCCGGCCTGTTGCTGCTCCTCGCACCAAGCCAGTGGTGCGCGTCGCCAGCCCGGTCCGTTCTGTTCCGGCCCCTCGCACCAAGCCAGTGGTGCGTGTTCCCAGTACGGCCCGACCCGTTCCTGCTCCTCGCACCAAGCCAGTGGTGCGCGTCGCCAGTCCGGGCCGGCCCGGCCTGTTCCTGCCCCTCGCACCAAGCCAGTGGTGCGCGTCGCCAGCCCGGTCCGGCCTGTTCCTGCTCCTCGCACCAAGCCAGTGGTGCATGTCGCCAGTCTGGTCCGGCCCGTTCCTGCTCCCCGCACTAAGCCAGTGGTGCGTGTTCCCAGTACGGTCCGACCCGTCCTGCTCCCTCGCACCAAGCCAGTGGTGCGTGTCGCCAGCCCGGCCCGGCCTGTTCCTGCTCCTCGCACCAAGCCAGTGGTGTGCGTCGTCAGCCCGGCCCGGCCTGTTGCTGCTCTCGCACCAGCCAGTGGTGCACGCCGCCAGCCCGGGTCCGTTCTGTTCAGCCCCTCGCACCAAGCCAGTGGTGCGTGTTCCCAGTACGGCCTGACCCGTTCCTGCTCCTCGCACCAAGCCAGTGGTGCGCGGCCGCCAGTCCGGGCGGCCCGGCCTGTTCCTGCCCCTCGCACCAAGCCAGTGGTGCGCGTCGCCAGCCCGGTCCGGCCTGTTCCTGCTCCTCGCACCAAGCCAGTGGTGCGATCGCCAGCCCGGCCCGGCCTGTTCCTGCTCCCTCGCACCAAGCCAGTGGTGCGCGTCGCCAGCCCGGGTCCGTTCTGTTCCGGCCCCTCGCACCAAGCCAGTGGTGCGTGTTCCCAGTACGGCCTGACCCGTTCCTGCTCCTCGCACCAAGCCAGTGGTGCGCTCGCCAGTCCGGGCCGGTCCGGCCTGTTCCTGCTCCTCGCACCAAGCCAGTGGTGCGCATCGCCAGCCCGGCCCGGCCTGTTCCTGCTCCTCGCACCAAGCCAGTGGTGCGTGTTTCCAGCCCGGCCCGGCCTGTTCCTCTTCCTCGCACCAAACCAGTGGTGCGCTGTCGCCAGCCCGGCCCGGCCTGTTCCTGCCCCTCGCACCAAGCCAGTGGTGCGCGTCCGCCAGCCCGGGCCAGCCTCTTCCCTGCCCTTCGCACCAAGCCAGTGGTGCGAATCGCCAGTCCGGCCCGGCCTGTTCCTGCCCCTCGCACCAAGCCAGTGGTGCGTGTTCCCAGTACGGCCCGACCCGTTCCTGCTCCTCGCACCAAGCCAGTGGTGCATGTCGCCAGTCTGGTCCGGCCCGTTCCTGCTCCCCGCACTAAGCCAGTGGTGCGTGTTCCCAGTACGGCCCGGCCTGTTGCTGCTCCTCGCACCAGGCCAGTGGTGCGCGTCGCCAGCCCGGTCCGTTCTGTTCGGCCCCTCGCACCAAGCCAGTGGTGCGTGTCGCCAGCCCGGTCCGGCCTGTTCCTGCTCCCCGCACCAAGCCAGTGGTGCGCATCGCCAGCCCGGCCCGGCCTGTTCCTGCTCCTCGCACCAAGCCAGTGGTGCGCTGCTGCCAGTCCGGGCCGGGCCCGGCCTGTTCCTGCCCCTCGCACCAAGCCAGTGGTGCGCGTCGCCAGCCCGGTCCGGCCTGTTCCTGCTCCTCGCACCAAGCCAGTGGTGCATGTCGCCAGTCTGGTCCGGCCCGTTCCTGCTCCCCGCACTAAGCCAGTGGTGCGTGTTCCCAGTACGGCCCGACCCGTTCCTGCCCTCGCACCAAGCCAGTGGTGCGTGTACGCCAGCCCGGCCCGGCCTGTTCCTGCCCTCGCACCAAGCCAGTGGTGTGCGTCGCCAGTTTGGCCCGGCCTGTTGCTGCTCCTCGCACCAAGCCAGTGGTGCGCGTCGCCAGCCCGGTCCGTTCTGTTCCGGCCCCTCGCACCAAGCCAGTGGTGCGTGTTCCCAGTACGGCCCGACCCGTTCCTGCTCCTCGCACCAAGCCAGTGGTGCGCTGCCGCCAGTCCGGCCGGCCCGGCCTGTTCCTGCCCTTCGCACCAAGCCAGTGGTGCGGCCGCCAGCCCGGTCCGGCCTGTTCCTGCTCCTCGCACCAAGCCAGTGGTGCGCACGCCAGCCCGGCCCGGCCTGTTCCTGCTCCTCGCACCAAGCCAGTGGTGCGTGTTTCCAGTCTGGCACGGCCCGTGCCTGTTCCACCGGTCAGCTGCTCCACTCCGGAGCCAGAGCAATCCGCTTCACCGGGGTCCAGTTCAGCTCCGGTCAGCTGCTCCACTCCGGAGCCAGAGCAATCCGCTTCACCGGGGTCCAGTCCAGCTCCGGTCAGCGGCTCCACTCCGGAGCCAGAGCAGTCCGCTCCACCGGTGCCTGATCCAGCTCCGGTCAGCTGCTCCACTCCGGAGCCAGAGCAGTCCGCTCCACCGGAGTCCAGTCCAGATCCGGTCAGCGGCTCCACTCCGGAGCCAGAGCAGTCCGCTCCACCGGTGCCTAGTCCAGATCCGGTCAGCGGCTCCAGTCCGGAGCCTGAGCAGTCCGCTCCACCGGTGCCCGGTCCAGCTCCGGTCAGCGGCTCCAGTCCAGACCCAGACCCAGACGTCAGCCCCTCTCCAGGTTCGGGGTCTCCCACACCAGGGTCCAGACTGGGCCTGGCGTATCGTGGGAGGAAGGAGAGGGGAAGCAATGCGCTGAGGTCTAGACCAGACCAGGGGCGCAACAGGGAGGCGAAGAGTGAGAGGTCGTCACGCCCTGAGCCGAATCCGCCTCTGAGGCGGAATGCCCCCCCGCCCCTACCCTGTTATGTTTATGTTGATATATATGATATATATATATATATGATATGTTGATGATATATATATCAACCCACCCTCCAACCACTCCTGGGACCACCCCAACCCACCCTCCAACCCCTCCTGGGACCACCCCAACCCACCCTCCAACCCCTCCTGGGACCACCCCAACCCACCCCTCCAACCCCTCCTGGGACCACCCCAACCCACCCTCCAACCCCTCCTGGGACCACCCCAACCCACCCTCCAACCCTCCTGGGACCACCCCAACCCACCCTCCAACCCCTCCTGGGACCACCCCAACACACCCAACCTGATCTCCATTAAAATAAATACTAAATCAAGGTACGCATTTGCACAAAAATTATAATTAACGGTCAATCTGTTGGGTAAAACCCACTACAGGAGTTATTTTATGGTTTCAGCTGCAATTGTTGTTTGGCTAGCCCCATGGATCCTAGCAGTGGATAGTTCTAAATAAATTATATCTATAAAAGTGCTGATCCAATGAGGTGTGGTGGTTGCCATCTTAGTTCCAACATCTTTTTAGCTGCTGTCCAACCTGACAACATTATACGTCTTTGCTGTAATGACAGTGGTGAATTATCATTCAGTAATAACAGTTTGGGGGAACAAGGTATGAGGATACCTCTTTCTAAAACATGTCCCCTGGTCACTCCCAGCACATATGATTAAAGGAGTCCAAGGCACATTGATTACATAGATCACACAGAGGAGCAGTTGTGATTTCTAATAAATGATGTTTTCTAGGTGGGAAGCAGGGACGGCTTGTTCAATAGGGCGATATGGGCGACGACTGCCAAACGGGAAAAGGAAGGGATTTTTTTCTAATCAATTATAAAAAATAAAATAAAAAAATATATATATATAATTTTTTTTAAATAAATTTATAAAAAATTATATCACGGCAACAGCAGTTATCAGTGTTCACGTCTGATCTGACGGCCACTAAATGTCAAATCAGGCTAAAGTCGTGCTTCAAATGGCCCCGCCCGTTTTTGGGCGATTTCAGTCAGGTTGAAAATCGCCCAGAAGTCTCTCATAGCCTGTCATGTAAAATCTATTTTTTTCACATTTCAAAGCTTTCAATACATTCTCTATGGGTGTCTGTGGGCTTGCACTTACGCGTTTCGTCATACATAACGTAACCACGAATGAACGTAACTAAGAAAAGACCAGGTAGCAGCCTCAATCAATTCACTACTACTATCAAAATGGCTAGGCTTCAGTCCAACTCGATTGTGTCTTTGAAAGAAGTTCCTTTTGTCGTGAACAAATTAAGATAAATTGGCAACGAAACAATTAGGACCTCCCCAGACCAAATTTTATAATTCAACAGGTTTCTACTAAAGGCGGAAAGTCCTACACCCGAGGATTTTCCAAAAATTGGTACGAACGAAAAAGACATTGCCACTCACTCAACTGGATGACGAGGGATACAGGCTAGCTGTCCGCCGCACAACGATGAGGTTAGTGTTGATAATCACAAGTTTACTGGATGTGGATATGGTGTAATAAAGGCAGTTTATTCAGGGTAAATATATTCTGGAATCGCGTTCACGGACCCGTTCGTCAAACTCTTAGGGAGCTATAAATTAAGCCCCATTACTTACCATATCAGATAAGAGAAATTGCTGCAGCTACATATATTTTACATCCTGGCCCTACATAGTTCACTATTTGCATCACTTACCAAAATATTACATGTGGTCATATATGCTTGGAAAGTGGAGATGCCATAGAACGTCAAAAAAGTAAACATTGCTGGAGACACATTGTCGTTTTGGAGAAGACATCGCGTTTGCTAGCGAAGAGATTTGTTGTGGCAAATGAACTTGGCCTGGGAATTGCCAGGAACCTCACGATAAGATATATGCATCAGCATTGCGAGTCTCATGATTCTATACGTATTGCGATTCGATACTGTGATTTTATTGCGCACCATATGTCTGTTGCAGAGGGATCAGAAAGCCATGAGAACGAGTTTTGATCAGTCATGGAAATAAAAGTGCTGAAAACTAATTGGCTCCCAATGTGAAAAGATTGAGAACAAGCTATGAAGGAACAATAATGGTGTTTTGGTGCAGGTACAGCCAACTAGCGCTAAAATATTGCGATATTGTCAATACAGTATATCGTAAAGTATCACTATGTAACTCGATTTCTTTCACCCCAATCACTCAAATTAACGGTAAATAACTGAATTGTTTGCCCCACATTTAGCTAAGATGATTAGCTAGCCAGCTAAAATGTTTTATTTAGTTAGCAGTCGCATCTACAATAGTTTACTGTCAATAACATGTCTCCAAAAATGACGTGGTGTCTCCAATTGTGTTGACATTTTACAATTGCAATGCGCATCCATGAGTATCCACTTTCTGTAGCTCAGCTGGTAGAGCATGGTGCTTGTAACGCCAAGGTAGTGGGTTCGATCCCGGGACCACCCATACACAAAAATGTATGCACGCATGACTGTAAGTCGCTTTGGATAAAAGCGTCTGCTAAATGGCATATTATTATTATTATTATTATTATCTGAAGAGAGCCCCCAAACATTGTGTGCAGACATTTTATGCAATAAATGAAGTAGGTTCAATCTAGTAGTTCTGATCTTCTGATTGGTCCTGATGAGTTGGGCGAGGTCACCTCCAGGCTACTGTCACTGTTGCATTGGCTCTGAGTCGGGTTCTCTGTCTTCAAATGTTCAGCCTAAGAGAGGGGATTTTTGTGTGTGTGTGTGTGTGTGTGTTTAACAGTGATGATGTGTGTGTGTGTGTGTGTGTTTTAACAGTGATGATGTGTGTGTGTGTGTGTGTGTTTTGTGTGTGTGTGTGTCCTCAGAGCAAGAACTCGTGAGTTGGAAGAACTGAGAGGCCTATGGCGTGGGTGTTGTCCTTGGCCACCTGCTGACAAGGCTGACAAGATAGGACCCTTTGTCCATTGTTATTGGATAGGAACAGAACTTATAACCAGCTCCTGACCTAAATAGATCTTAGCACAACATTTTACTCAACATATCATATTCCATATTCACTATAACAAATATATTTACTACGACATTAGCAAGAACCGCCACATCCTCAGCCGGCTAATCCAGTGTGTGAAGTTTTGCGGAGTGTTTGAGTTAGCTTGCGAGGCAAAGATGAAACTGAGGGCTCCACCAACCCTGGTAAGCCAACACTTTTGAGATCAGTCAATAAATGCTTCTGGTATTGACTTATATGCTGCCCCTGTCTTCATGTTGTTGCTGGACATATCTTTTTTTTAAATGTGTGTAGGTCACCTAAATCATCAGAAAAATTGCCCCTCCTGAGAATTTTTTCAGGAGCCGCCACTGGGTGGAAGGTTTACCCTGTGTATGAGATTAAAATGTATCAGCTGATGATTAGGATTGTTAGATGAACCCACTAAGTTCCTGATGAACTCAACTGGTGAGCCTCTTTAGCAGCTAATTCCATGGACACACTGATTTCAATGTCCTTTGCCAAGGTCAGATGACTTTCAGTCAACAGTCTCTTTTGTGTAGCTTCACTCCGTAGCCCACATACTAGTCTGTCTCTAATGATGTCATTTAGAACAGCATTAAACTCAGTGTTCTGATAGTTTCTTTAATGCAGCAGCAAACATTGTTACTGATTCTCCCTCTTCCTGATGTCTCCTGTGGAACCTGAACCTTTCAGCATTAACTAGTGGTTCTGGTGAAAAATGTCCTTAAGTATCTCCACAATATCCCCATACGTCTTATTACCTGTTCTGTCTGGCTGTAGCAGGCTGCCTAGTAAATTAAATATCTTTGGCCCCATTACACTAAAACATGTAGGCACAATGTTGTCCTCATCCATGTCATTTACAAGAACAAAATATTCAATCCGTTCTGTATATGAGCTCCACTGCTCAATACTTTCATCAAATTGTCTGTTTCCAACAATTCCAATAATTGTTCGTTTCTCAATAAGCTCCTGATTGTCACTCACTTTAATATTGTCCTCAACCAAAGCAATATTTTCCTCAGTCACATGATCTTCATTCACTTCACTCACTGACGTTTCCTCCTTAATTCACTCATTTAGCATTTTGTTATTCCAAAGTTCATCTTCACAGTTGAATAAATGTCCTTTCCTTAATCGCTGTATGTTCCTCCCTTTTAATCATTTTGTTTTCCCGCTCCGACGTCCGTCTCCAGTCCTTTTCTGACGTCATGACGATGTGAACTCTCTTTCTAAGCTAGCTAGACTATGCACTTGCCTCTGCTAGCAATACACTGTGCTAACATTAGCATAGACTGGACCACAGAAAATAACAGTTTTAAACAGTTGTAAAAACCCACTTCTTCCAGACATAATAGTTCCTGTAGATTCAGACTTACTCATCGCCAATCTTTTGTTATGTCTCGTTGGTTTCATAACCACGTCTGTATAACAATTCAATAATGATGAGACGGGAGACAGGAATCAGTTCAACCATTTATCTGGAACGTGATCATCTCAACACATACAAACCCCCATGATGCTCTGCAGCACAACCCCAATATACAACAAATACATAGATAAGTAAATGGACACTAAACAAAACTCATAGAGGAATTTAAATGTTCAGTTGTAGAAAGTAGGGCCATGGGATAGGGTCAGAAAGGTCAGTATGTTTGATAACTGGTTCCAGAGGTGACATAACAAGCATAAGGTCCATTATAACACAGTGAAGTAGAGGTGGGAGCTAAAAGCAGACATGGACAGTGAGACGGTGTGAGGAGGTCAGGGGTGAAACACTAGATCAGGACAGGTAGAAATGGCAGGGCTGGAAATAGACACAGAGACACATTCTGATCATGGCTCAGACCTGACCTGAGACACCCAAACAGAAGATGCCATAGCAAAGTCCTGTCCAGTAGGCTATATGGGATTTCCTTTCATCAAAATCCAACACATGGAAATGTGTCCAGTGTGTGTGTGTCCAGTGTGTGTCTACAGTGTATGTCACAAGTGTGTCTCTAGTGTGTGTGTGTGTGTGTGTGTGTCCAGTGTGTGTGTGTGTGTGTGTTTTCCAGTGTGTGTGTGTGTGTGTGTCCAGTGTGTGTCTGTCCAGTGTGTTTGTGTGTGTGTGTGTGTGTGAGTCCTGTGTGTGTTTGTCCAGTGTGTGTGTGTGTCCAGTGTGTGTGTGTGTTCAGTGTGTGTGTGTCCAATGTGTATGTATGTGTGTGTCCAGTGTGTGTGTGTGTGTGTGTAATCCAGTGTGTGTATGTGTGTGTGTGTCCAGTGTGTGTGTGTGTGGATGTGTGTCCAGTGTGTGTGTGTCCAGTGTGTGTGTGTGTGTGTCCAGTGTGTGTGTGTGTGTGTTCAGTGTGCGTGTGTTCAGTGTGTGTGTATCCAGCGTGTATGTTTAGTGTGTGTGTGTCCAGTGTGTGTGTGTGTGTGTGTGTGTGTGTATGTGTGTGATCAGTGTGTGTGTGTCCATTGTGTTTGTGTATCCAGTGTGTGTGTCCAGTGTGTGTGTGTGTGTGTGTGTGTGTGTGTGTGTGTGTTCAGTGTGTGTGTGTGTATGTCCAGTGTGTGTGTGTGTCAGTGTGTGTGTCCAGTGTGTGTGTGTGTGTGTGTGTGTGTCCAGTGTGTGTGTGTGTGTCCAGTGTGTGTGTCCTGTGTGTGTGTGTGTGTGTGTACAGTGTGTATGTGTGTGTCCAGTGTGTGTGTGTGTGTGTGTGTGTGTGTCCAGTGTGTGTGTGTGTGTGTCTAGTGTGTGTGTCCTGTGTGTGTGTGTGTGTGTCAGGTGTGTGTGTCCTGTGTGTGTGTCCAGTGTGTGTGAGTGTGTGTGTCCAGTGTGTGTGTGTGTGTGTCCTGTGTGTCAGGTGTGTGTGTGTCCAGTGTTTGTGTGTGTGTGTGTGTGTGTGTCAGGTGTGTGTGTGTCCAGTGTGTATGTGTGTGGGTCCAGTGTGAGTGTGTGTGTGTGTGTGTGTCCAGCGTATGTGTGTGTGTCCAGTGTGTGTGTCCAGTGTGTGTGTGTGTTTGTGTGTGTCCAGTGTGTGTGTGTGTGTATGTGTGTGTGTGTGTGTGTGTTCCAGTGTGTGTGTGTGTGGGTGTGTGTGTGTGTGTCCAGTATGTGTGTGTCCTGTGTGTGTGTCCGTCCAGTGTGTGTGAGTGAGTGTGTGTGTGTGTCCAGTTTGTGAGTGTGTCCTGTGTGTGTGTGTGTGTCAGGTGTGTGTGTGTGTGTCCAGTGTGTGTGTGTGTCCTGTGTGTGTGTGTTTGTCCAGTATGTGTGTGTGTGTGTGTCCAGTGTGTGTGTCCAGTGTGTGTGTGTGTCCTCTGTGTGTGTGTGTGTGTGTGTGTGTCCAGTGTGTGTGTGTCCAGTGTGTGTGTGTTCAGTGTGTGTGTGTGTGTCCAGAGTGTGTGTGTGTCCAGAGTGTGTGTGTGTCCAGTGTCCAGTGTGTGGGTGTGTGTGTCCAGTGTGTGTGTGATCAATGTATGTGTGTCCTGTGTGTGTGTGTGTGTGTGTGTGTGTTTGTCCGGTGTGTGTGTGTGTGTGTTCAGTGTGTTTGTTCAGTGTGTGTGTGTGTGTCCAGTGTGTGTGTGTGTCAGTATGTGTGTGTGTGTCCAGTGTGTGTGTGTGTGTGTGTGTGTGGCTAGTGTGTGTGTGTGTGTGTGTGTGTCTAGTGTGTGTGTGTATAGTGTCCAGTGTGTGGGTGTGTTTGTCCAGTGTGTGTGATCAATGTATGTGTGTCCTGTGTGTGTGTGTGTGTGTGTGTGTGTGTGTCCAGTTTGTGTTTGTCCGGTGTGTGTGTGTTCAGTGTGTTTGTCCAGTGTGTGTGTGTTCAGTGTGTGTGTGTGTGTCCAGTGTGTGTGTGTGTCCAGAGTGTGTGTGTGTCCAGTGTGCCAGTGTGTGGGGTGTGTGTGTCCAGTGTGTGTGTGATCAATGTATGTGTGTCCTGTGTGTGTGTGTGTGTGTGTGTGTGTGTGTGTTTGTCCGGTGTGTGTGTGTGTGTTCAGTGTGTTTGTTCAGTGTGTGTGTGTGTGTCCAGTGTGTGTGTGTGTCAGTATGTGTGTGTGTGTCCAGTGTGTGTGTGTGTGTCTAGTGTGTGTGTGTGTGTGTGTGTGTGTCTAGTGTGTGTGTGTATAGTGTCCAGTGTGTGGGTGTGTTTGTCCAGTGTGTGTGATCAATGTATGTGTGTCCTGTGTGTGTGTGTATGTGTGTGTGTGTGTGTGTCCAGTTTGTGTTTGTCCGGTGTGTGTGTGTTCAGTGTGTTTGTTCAGTGTGTGTGTGTGTGTGTGTGTGTGTGTGTGTGTACAGTGTGTGTGTATCAAGTGTGTTTGTGTGTCCAGTGTGTGTCAGTGTGTGTGTCCAGTGTGTGTGTGTGTTCAGTATGTGTGTGTGTGTGTCCAGTGTGTGTGTGTGTGTGCCAGTGTGTGTGTGTGTCCAGTGTGTGTGTCCAGTGTGTCAGTGTGTGTGTGTGTGTCCAGTGTGTGTCTAGTGTGTGTGTGTGTGTCCAGTGTGTGTGTGTGTCCTGTGTGTGTGTGTCCAGTGTGTGTGTGTGTCCAGTGTGTGTCCAGTATGTGTGTGTGTGTGTGTGTGTGTGTGTGTCAGTGTTACCATGGTTATTATTTACAGGGACACTGAGGAGTCATCATCCCAAACCCTAAACCCTGGATAGAGGGGCTCAGTGAATGTGGAGTGGAATGTGTTCAGTTGGGTCAGTGTGTCAGAGGAGACTCTGTAGAAGGACAGAGTGCCGGCTGGCCAGTCCAGATACACTCCTACTCTGTGGGAGCTGCAGGAGGGGACGTCTATGGTAGTGGACTTATTATTGTGACAGGCAGAGTAACTGTTGTCAGAGCAGAACAGACTCCAGGACTTGTCATTGTATCCAATCCAACAGTCATAACCCCTTCCTCTCCTGCTGATTCCTTTATATGTCACTCCTATAACAGCCCCTCCACTCCACTCTACCTCCCAGTAACAGCGCCCAGCCAGACCCTCTCTACACAGCACCTGTCCACAGTCCTCAAATCTCTCTGGGTGATCAGGATATGGCTGCTCCTCTCTCCTCCGTGTCACCTTTCTGTTCTCTTCAGACAGAGAGAGGAATCTGTTTACTGTGTTTGGGTCCAGTGTGAGATCACAGACATCTGATGGATGAAACCAGACACAATATTAGAAATCATCATCATTCACATTAGAATGTTAACTCACTTTTCACTAATTCATTTAATGTAGATGTTTCTAGGTATCAAAAGGAGAAGTTAAGGTAACTTGAGACTTGTTGAATGATCATATGTTATACTGAATGGTAATATAAAACACACTTATTCCTGTTAATTACACACTCACACACACACACACTCCTGAACACACACACACACATCCTGAACACACACATATCCTGAACACACACATCCTGAACACACACAAACACTGAACACACACACACATCCTGAACACACACACACATACACACTGAACACACACACACAAACACACACACTGAACACACACACACACACACACACACACAGAACACACACATCCTGAACAAACACACACACAAACTGAACACACACACACACAAACACACACATCCTGAACAAACACACACACACACACACATCCTGAACACACACACACCCTGAACACACACACACATTTCTAAAGTAACACGAACACGCCACACACACACACAGACACACACATTGTCAAAGCAACTCTTTGTAAACTTTGGTGTCCCTGATTTGTGCTTCTGTAGAACTACAGCTGATATTTAATATGACCAAGTAAGTAATGATGGTGGTCTTTGACTTTGACTTCACTTGAATTAAGACTTATTCTTAGTCATATTCTTCACAGAAGTCAACACTCACATTTTCTAAGTCCAGGTTTCATTGTGTTCTCTCCACCATGTTCCACACTGTAGCGGTAAGCAGAAGAACAGACAGTCATTGAGGGATACACCTGAACTCACACACACACACACACACACACACAAACACACTGGACACACACACACACACTGGACACACACTGGACACACACATACACACTGGATACACACACACTGGACACTTACACACACTGAAACACACACACACACACACACACACACACACACACACACACACACACACACAAACAGTCAGTATATACATTTGTCCAAGTGAGTGTGTGTGTGTGTGTGTCCACTGTTTGTGTCCTGTGTGTGTGTGTGTGTGTGTCCAGTGTGTGTGTGTGTTTCCAGTGTGTGTGTGTGTATGTGTCCAGTGTGTGTGTTTGTGTGTGTGTGTGTCCGGTGTCTGTCCAGTGTGTGTGTGTATGTCAAGTGTGTGTGTTTGTGTGTCCAGTATGTGTGTGTGTCCAGTGTGTGTATGTGTGTCCATTGTGTGTGTATGTCCAGTGTGTGTGTATGTCTAGTGTTTGTGTGTGTGTCCAGTGTATGTGTGTGTCCAGTGTGTGTGTGCGTGTGTGTGTGCGTGTGTGTGTCCAGTGTATGTGTGTGTCCAGTGTTTGTGTTTGTGTGTTTCCAGTGTGTGTTTGTGTTTGTGTGTGTTTGTGTGTGTCCAGTGTGTGTGTGTGTGTCCAGTGTGTGTCCATTGTGTGTGTGTGTGTATGTGTGTGTGTGTGTCCAGTGTGTGTCCATTGTGTGTGTGTGTGTATGTCTAGTGTGTGTGTGTGTGTGTCGAGTGTGTGTGTGTGTGTGTGTGTGTCAAGTGTGAGTGTGTGTGTGTCCAGTGTGTGTGTTTGTCCAGTGTGAGTGTGTGTGTGTGTGTGTCCTTCGTGTGTGTGTGTCCAGTGTGTGTACTGATATACGTGCACACACACACACACACACTGGACACACACACACATTGGACAAACACACACACACACGACACACACACACACACACTGGACACACACAGACACACACACACACACACACACGGACACACACACACCGGACACACACACACACACTGGACACACACACACACACACACACTGACACACACACACACACAAAGACACACTCACTGGACACACACACACACAGGACACACTGCACACACACACACTGGACCCACACACACACACTGGACCCACACACACACAGACACACAGACACACACACACACACACACACACACACCAACACAAACACACACACACACACACACTGGAACCACACATACACACACCAAAACACACCAACACAAACACACACACACACACACACACACACACACACACCCGGTCAGCATATAACTTTGTCCAAGTGGTGGTCAGAATGTTTGTCTTAACTAGCCTGATAACTCCAACATGTCTGATATGAACATTGACATAAACCCTCTACATACTTGAGTTTCTCCAGTCTGCAGTGTGGATCCTCCAGTCCAGCAGAGAGCAGTCTGACTCCTGAGTCTCCTGGGTGATTGTAGCTCAGGTCCAGCTCTCTCAGGTGTGAGGGGTTTGACTTCAGAGCTGAGACCAGAGAAGCACAGCCTTCCTCTGTGACTAGACAGCCTGACAGCCTGCAAAGAGTCAAATCATATTAAAACCACACTGCTATTCTTTGGTGGTGAAAATAGTGGCAGTATATCTTTTCAAAATTTTCAGTTAAATCAGTGTCCTGAAACCTGCTCTATCTATTCATAAATGGATGTATCATTATTAGAAATGATCATATATTGATTGTAGAGAGAAAAATGTATAGTACAAATATTTGAGTAGACTGACCAGAGCAGTTTAAAAAGCAGTATCAGTCAAAAGACAGACAGTGAGGTATCAGATTTAGATTGTATTGAGTATACAGTCCACACCATATCTAGTTTGGCTCTAGTTTGGCTCTATACTCCAGCATTTTGGATTTGAGATCAAATGTTTCATATGAGGTGACAGTATATAATGTCATCTTTTATTTTAGGGTATTCATACATATCTGTTTCACCGTTTAGAAATGAAACCACTTTATGTATCTAGTCCCCCATTTGAAGAAGTCAAACGTATTCTGACCATTTCACTTATAGTGTATTAAAGTAGTCAAAAGTTTAGTATTTGGTCCGATATTCCTTGAACACAATGACTACATCAAGCTTGTGACTCAAACTTGTTGGTTGCATTTGCAGTTTGTTTTGGTTGTGTTTTGGGTTATGTTTTGCCCGATAGTAACTGAATGGTGGATGATGACTGGAGTAATTTTCTGTCTAAGTGAGTAGATAACATGTTTCTAAACAGAACTAAATTAATCATGATGATGACATGATTGAGAAAGATCATGAATGAATCATGAATAATAATTAATGAGAAAGTTACAGAGGCTACAACAAAACATACTAACCTCTCACCATTAACATCAAATAAAAGGTGACATTCTGTACTGTTGCCTAATATGAAACATTCTATCTCAAATCCAAAATGCTGGAGCATAGCACCAAATGTAAAACTGTAAGCTTCACTGTCCAAACACATATGGTGTGGACTATGTGTGCCTGGTAAACACATGTGGATCTGGTGAACAGTTATCACTTGTTGACCAACTACAGGAATACTGACCTCAGAGTCTCCAGTTTACAGTGGGGATTCCCCAGTCCAGCAGAGAGCAGCTCCACTCCTGAATCCTTCAGGTCATTGTTACTCAGATCCAGCTCTCTCAGGTGTGAGGGGTTTGACCTCAGAGCTGAGACCAGAGAAGCACAGCCTTTCTCTGTGACTCCACAGCCTGACAGCCTGACAAAGAGATCATCATGATTTCACAAACACACTGTTAATTTAACACCAGTAGTGTAGAAGGACAATGGCAGATGCATTTGGTTTATTCTCTTAAACAACATATAGATTCATCTTCCGTCTCCTAGAATTGTATGGTCATATTGTTATACTAATGTGAACATCAATGCATTGATTCAATATGTTTTTCAATAGAAAATTATATATACATATTATAATACATATATTTCTCTAAACTGAATATTTCTTCCTGATGATTAGGACTTAAATGTCATTTTATGTACTCACAGAGCAGCTCTGGAGGCTTTGACCACTGGCAGCAGCCTCAGAAGACCTTCCTCTGATCTGGAGTATTTCTTCAGGTCAAACACATCCAGCTCCTTTTCTGAAGTCAGCAACACAAAGACCAGAGCTGACCACTGTGCAGGTGACAGTTTGGCTTCTGAGAGACTTCCTGATCTCAGGTAGCTTTGGATCTCCTCCACTAGAGAATGGTCATTCAGTTCATTCAGACAGTGGAACAGATTGATGCACCTCTCTGGAGAGGGATTCTCCCTGATCTTCTCCTTGATGTACTTGACTGTTTCTTCATGGCTCTGTGAGCTGCTTCTTGTCTTTGTCAGGAGACCTCGTAAGTGCTTCTGATTGGACTCCAGTGAGAGGCCCAGAAGGAAGCGGAGGAACAGGTCCAGGTTTCCTGTCTCACTTTGTAAGGCTTTATCCACAGCACTCTTGTAGACAGTACATTCAGGCTTGTCTCTGAACAGTGCAAAAAAGTTGATGGCCGTTGATTGAGAATCATCCATTAGATTCTCATTGTTGTTGATGAATGAGAGGAACACATATACAGCAGCCAGAAACTCCTGAATGCTCAGATGCACGAAGCAGTACACCTTGTCCTGGTACAGCACACATTCCTCTTTAAAGAGCTGTGTGCACAATCCTGAGTACACTGAGGCATCATTGACATCAATGCCAGCCTCTTTCAGATCTTCTTCATAGAAAATCAGATTGCCATTCACAAGCTGTTGAAAAGCCAGTTTTCCCAGTGACAGAATGCTCTCTTTATTCCAGTGTGGACCTGTCTCTTCTTTCCCAAGATACTTTTCATTCTTCTGTTTGGTATGAAACACCACAAGGTGTGTGAACATCTCAGTCAGAGTCTTGGGCATCTCTTCTGTCTTGTCTGTACTCAACATGTGTTCAAGGACTGTTGAAGAAATCCAACAGAAGACTGGAATGTGGCACATGATGTGGAGGCTCCTTGATGTCTTTATGTGTGAGATGATTCTGCTGGCCAGGCCCTCATCGCTGAATCTCTTCCTGAAGTACTCCTCCTTCTGTGGGTCATTGAACCCTCGCGCCTCTGTCACCTGGTCAACACACCCTGAAGGGATCTGATTGGCTGCTGCAGGTCGGGTAGTTATCCAGAGGAGAGCAGAGGGAAGCAGATTTCCCTTGATGAGATTTGTCAGCAGAACATCCACTGATGTTGACTCTGTGACGTCACAACAGATCTTGTTCTTCTGGAAGTCTAGGGGCAGTCGGCACTCATCCAGACCATCAAAGATGAACAGAACTTTGTACTTGTCGTAGTTGGAGATTCTTGATTCTTTGGTTTCCATTGAGAAGTGATTGAGAAGTTTAATCAAAGTGTGTTTATCCCCGTTCATCAAATTCAGCTCCCGAAAAGGGAATGAAAATACAAATTGGACATCCTGATTTGCTTTTCCTTCAGCCCAGTCCAGAATGAACTTCTGCACAGAGACTGTTTTTCCAATGCCAGCGACTCCCTTTGTCAGCACAGTTCTGATAAGTTTGTCTTGTCCAGTTAAGGGTTTGAAGATGTCGTTACATTTGATTGCAGTCTCTGGTCTTGCTTGTTTCCTGGTTGTTGTCTCAATCTGTCTCAGCTCATGTTCATTATTGACCTCTCCTGTTCCACCCTCTGTGATGTAGAGCTCTGTGTAGATCTTATTGAGAAGTGTTGGGTTTCCTTGTTTAGCGATCCCCTCAAATACACATTGAAACTTCTTCTTTAGATTAGATTTGAGTTCACGTTGGCAAATCACAGCAAGCTCATCTGAATGAAGAAATAACACAGAGGATATTAATATTACCTCTGTTTTAATGCCTACAGTATTGTAAGGATGTTTTCTAAAGTTTAAATTGCAATCATTTATTCTCTTAACTGTTTTCATAATGCATTACAGACTCGTGTGACTGATTTATATCATTATTGATGGTATTATTAATGTTCTCTCTCTCTCTCTCTCTCTCTCTCTCTCTCTCTCTCTCTCGTTGGAGTGCATGCTGGGAGTGAGACGTGAAGCAGGAGTGAGTGTGAGAGCGACTGGAATTTTTGTTCACTCTATTGGGTTTTGGTGTGTATATATTTATATTGATTAGTTTAGTTGTTTTAAGGTTATCTTGTCTAACTATCACTAAGCACGTATAGGGGTGGTGGGATTGTTGAGGTTGTTTTTCGCGAGGGCACAACCAGCGGGTGAGGCTGGTTGCAATGGCCACTCGCGGAAGTTTGGAGTTTGAAAAACGTAGTCGGCAACATGGAGTTAAGATTCCTGCTGCGGCCGGGTGTTCAGTGGAAGAATGTAGCTTGGCAGTGGGTGCTATTATTGGGTATGATAGCATCAAATCAGCCTCAAGGATGAATAGCGCTGTAGTGATATTTTTAGATTCCATTGAAAAGGTGAATATGATAGTTGAGAGTGGTGTTGTGTTGCGGGAGACGCAGACGCCGGTATTTCCGCTTATGAATCCGGCGAAGAAAGTTATACTTTCTAACGTGCCACCATTTGTTAGAGATGAAGTGTTGGAGCGAGAGTTATCTCGTCATGGTCAAATTGTATCAACAATAAAGAAGGTTCTTTTTGGATGCAAATCTCCGTTGCTGAAACATGTCGTGTCTCATAGGAGACATGTGCATATGATTTTAAAAAAGGACATTGATGAACTGAATTTAGCATTCAGTTTTAAGATTGATGGATTTGATTATGTCTTCTACGCTTCTACTGAATCAATGAAATGCTTTGGCTGTGGAAGAGAGGGGCATTTGCTGCGTAATTGTCCCGAGAATGAGCGCGCAGATTCTGGTAGCAGCTCTAGTGCTGGTGCAGCTAATGCACCACCGCGAAGGGATGAACATGCTAAGGGTCCGGGTGCTGGGGAAGGGAGGAGGTGGGCAGTTGTGGTAGGAAAAGTAGGAGAGGAAGGCAGTGTGGATACGGGGGCAATGGTGGTAGATCAGAACAAAGAAGGAGGGGAAAAAGTCGGTGAGATTGCGACTACCGTTGCTGAGGTGGTGCTGGAAAATGAAAGTGGAGGTCAGGAGGAGATTGAAATAATGGAAAAGGAAGCAGCTGTTTTCAAAGTACCGAGGAGTAAGAGGAAGAATGTAAGGGGTGGTGAAGGGTCTAATTCCAAGAGAAAGGTAGAGATTGATAAATCAGTTGAAGATAAACAGGTTGTAGAGATGGTGGAGTTTTCTTCTGGGGAGGATAGCGAGAGTGAGTCATCTGATGCGTCACAACAAAATAGTGAGATAAATGGGGTGGAAGGGAGGTATGGGATTGAGAAGGTACGTCAATTTCTGAAGTTGACAAAAAGGAAGAAATATATGCAGGATTATAATGTAACAGATTTTTTCCCTGAAAGTGAATTGTTTATTGAATCAGCAAAGTTTCTGATGTCAAACATAACAGGGGGAGGTTTGATAAGCCCTGAAATTGCTAGACTCAAGAAAGTGGTCACGAGAGTGATAAGTGATGTAAATTCTAAAGAAAATGAAAGAGTTCAGTCGCAGCCTTAACTCTGTAAAGAGATGTGGTTTCTGTGTCTTCCTCTGTATTTTTTTCATCCATGAGCAGTTTTAAGATTTCTTCTTTAAACGTAAATGGGGCAAGAGACGTTAAAAAAAGAGCCATAGTGTATGAGTTAATTAGGGGAAAGGGGAAGTGACATACATTTTCTACAAGAAACGCATAGTAATTTGGAAAATGAAGTTATGTGGCAACAGGAGTGGGGGGCAGTGGTGTGTAGTCATAAAAACTCAAAAAGTGGGGGGTGTGGCCATCTTGTTCTCAAAAGGGTTTTTGCCTTTGTCATATGAGGTTGAAGAGGTAGTTGAGGGGAGGTTATTAAAAGTTAGAGCAAGGTATGAAAACATCACTATGTGTCTGATAAATGTATATGCCCCAGTCGTGGCCGTTGAGAGGGTATGTTTTTTAGAGACATTATCAAATACCATTGAGAAATGTAATAATGAAGATTATTTATTTATTGCTGGGGATTTTAACTGCACAGTTAGTGATTTAGATAGAAATCACAAAGAACCTCATATAGCCTCAAGGACTTTTTTTATAACGCCTCATTGTAACACATGAACTGTGTGATATTTGGCGGAGTCAACATGGAGGCACGAGACAGTACACCTGGGCGCATGTGAGAGAGAACACCATCTCTATGGCCAGGTTAGATAGGTTTTATTGTTTTGAGCATCAATCTCAGGTCTGTAAATCAAGTGTGATAACCCCAGTGGGATTTTCTGATCATTGTTTAATAACAGAGGTGGTGTTCATTAACGATGTAAAACCCAAAAGCGCATATTGGCATTTTAATATAACTTTATTGAGTGATGCTCACTTCAGGAAATGTTTTAGTTTTTTTCTGGGAGAGGTGGAGGTCTCAAAAGGCTAGTTTTGTATCCCTTCAACAGTGGTGGGATATAGGGAAAATCCAGATTCAACAATTATGTAATCAATACACGAGGAATGTCACCAGGGATATCACCAAATCAATGAAAGCCCTAGAGACTGAAATAGTGGAACTCATGACGTTGGTTGAGACCACAGGAGATCGAGGCCATACTCAGGCCCTCAAGAGGAAAAAAAGCTACATTGGCAGACCTGCTGGGTATCAGAGCACAGGGGCATTGGTGAGAAGTAAGTTTCAGGGAATCTCTGAAATGGATGCCTCATCCACATTTTTCTTTGGTTTAGAGAAAAAGAATGGACAAAGAAAAATTATTCATTGTCTCAAATCAGCTGTTGGACAGGAGCTCGCTAGCCCTAGTGAAATTAGAAAGAGGGCAGTAGAGTTCTATGCTGAGCTCTACAAGTGTGAGTACAAAGAGGATAAAACAGTGACACAGCAGTTCCTTGATGGGCTCCCACAGGTGGCTGCAGAAGCTCAGGTTGAGCTAGAGCAACCATTGTCTTTGCAGGAGCTATACACTGCATTAAAAGGCATGGAAAATGGAAGGGCACCAGGCATTGATGGGCTTCCCGTTGACTTTTTAAGTCTTTTTGGGCTATGTTGGGAGAGGATTGGCTAGCAGTAGTTAATGATAGTTTAACCGGAGGGTTACTACCAATAAGCTGCAGAAGGGCTGTCCTCACCCTACTGCCCAAAAAGGGTGACCCTAGGGAGGTGAAGAACTGGAGGCCGGTGACTCTATTGTGCACTGATTATAAGATCCTGTCCAAGGCTTTGTCCAACAGGCTGAGGGAGGTGATGGGGCAAATCATACATACGGACCAGTCCTACTGTGTTCCTGGCAGGCAGATAGGGGATAACATTTCTCTGATTCGTGATTTTTTGGATGTCTCTAGGGCTATTGGGTTGGATGCTGGTCTAATTTCAATTGATCAGGAAAAGGCATTTGACCGAGTTGAACATCAATACTTATGGCACACTTTTGAGGCGTTTGGGTTCAGCTCTGGTTTTATTGCCATGATAAAGGTGATATATGGTGACATTGAAAGTGTATTGAAAGTTAACGGTGGTTTGAGTGCTCCTTTTAAAGTGTGTAGAGGTATTACGCAGGGATGTTCTTTGTCGGGAATGTTATATGCCATTGCTATAGAGCCACTACTAAATAGCATTAGAAGTCGCATTGAAGGGGTGTACCTTTCAGAGGATATTCCTCCTATTCGTCTCTCAGCCTATGCTGATGATGTAGTTGTTTTAGTGAAAAATCAAGCGGAGGTGGATAGTTTGAGTCTAATGGTTGACCGTTTTAGGGGAATATCCTCTGCAAAGGTAAATTGGGAAAAAAGTTGTGCTTTACAGATTGGAGAATGGTATGGAGGGATCATGGCTTTGCCAGGGGGGCTGGAATGGTGTAAAGGAGGTTTTAAGTATCTTGGAGTGTACCTAGGAGATGAGGGGACAATGGAAAAAAATTGGATTGGGGTGGTTGAAATGGTGGAAGGGAGGATGAGGAGATGGCGTTGGTTGTTATCCCGTATGTCATATAGGGGCGCACTATTATAGTTAACAATGTGATTGCCTCTGCACTGTGGCATCGGTTGTCAGTTTTAGAGCCACCATCTGGCTAAGATACAGGCAATTATTGTGGATTTTTTTTGGGATAAATATCACTGGGTTCCACAAAGTGTTTTGTATTTGTCAAAAGAGGAGGGGGGACAAGGTCTTGTACATCTTGCTAGTAGGGCTGCTGCTTTCCGGTTTCAGTTTATTCAAAGGTTGCTTTATGGACCGGAAAATGTGGTTTGGAGAGGGGTGGCAGGTCTTGTATTACAGCGGGTTGGGGGATTAGGTTTAAAGAAAGCTTTATTTTTGGTTGATAGTAGCCAGATTTCTAGGGAGGGAGTACCTCCGTTTTACAGAGGCCTTCTTAGGGTGTGGAGCATTATGAAGGTGTCCAGACGAACGTCAGCGGAGTCAGCGCATTGGCTGTTGGAGGAACCTTTGGTGTATGGGGCAAGACTGGATTGTACAACTGCAGCTGTTCCATATTTCTCCAAGATTCTGGTGAAGGGCAAAATCATCACCTTAAAACAGTTAATGGCCATGGCTGGGACCGCCTTAATGGATGGAAGAAGGGTGGCTGAACATTTGGGGGTGAGGTCGGAAAGGATTGTCGGACAACTGCTGGGAAGCTGCAGGAAGGCTCTGTCAGCAGAAGAGTGGGGTATGCTGAATAGTCACAAGAAGAAGGTACAAGATGAAAACGTCTCATTTCCAAGACTAGGGATTACACCCAATATCCCAGAGCCAGAAAGAAAGGCGCTATTACTGGATTTGAGAGGGTTGGAAGAGGTGGGTTTGGATGAGGTGAATGGGAAAGACTTAAACAGGGGGTGTGTCAAGGTTTTGAATAAAGATACATTGAAAAATAGAAAAGACACTCCATGGAGGGTAAAATTGGGCATTGATGACAAGGTAAAGCCAGCATGGAGAGCACTGTACAAGCCACCGTTACAAAGGGGGTACTGGTGATATGCAATGGAGGGTTTTGCATGGCATCATTGCAGTTAATGCTTTTGTAACTGTTATTTCCTCAGATGTTGGAGATGGATGTCCTTTTTGTAATTTAAGAGAAACAATTTTTCATTGTTTTATGGAGTGTGAGAGGATAAAACCTCTCTTGGAAATGCTGGAGTCTTTGTTTAAAGCTGTAGGGGAGATTTTCAATAACACTGTTTTTATTTTGGGGTTTCAATATAGTAAGCATCAGAAAATAAAATGTAAACTGTTAAATTTTATTTTGGGACAAGCTAAGATGTCAATTTTTCTGAGTAGGAAACATAAGATAGAAACGGGATATCGGCAGGATGTAAGATGTGTTTTTAAAGGATTAGTGAAAGCAAGAATAAAAGTGGATTTTGAGTTCTTCTCAGCTGTAAAAGATCTCCCATTGTTTGAGGAGAAGTGGGCTTACGGAAAGAGCGGTTTGTTTTGTGGAGGAGGGGAAACTTTTTTTGTTGATGAAATGAGTTGAATGTATATGTTCTTTTGTATTTGTATTTTATTTTATTTAGGAATTAGATTATTATTATTATTTTTATTTATTTTTTCTCTTTGTTTTATTTCATTTTTCATTTCTGAAAAGGCAGTGTGCCATTATTTATGTTAACACTTGAGTATAAAATAAAGGTTTTATAAAAACTCAAACTCTCTCTCTCTCTCTCTCTCTCTCTCTCTCTCTCTCTCTCTCTCTCTCTCTCTCTCTCTCTCTCTCTCTCTCTCTCTCTCTCTCTCTCTCTCTCTCTCTAAATTAATCACCACAACACATCCCTGCTGCTACTTGATGAGGTCACTAGGTGTTGTGTTAAGGCTGCTACAATATCATTGAGTTACACAGCTACTTTAGCTGTACTTTAGCTAGAGCTTTTAAATGCTCTAAAACAGCATTCAACATGAGGCAGACAGCTCTTACTTTTCTCCAGTGTATCAGCAAGCTCCTTCTGGTTCATTTTCCTCAGGACGTGCAGTGTGATCTTCAGAGCCCCCTCTCTGGCACTGCTCTCCTGCTTCTCATCTTCAGCATCCACCACTTCCTTATCCTGCTTCTGACTCTCAAAGCCTTCTGGGAGTTCTGGACTAAGAATCCTCTTGAACATCTTCAGCTCGTTCTTCACAAATGTCATAATATTCTCTTCAAGCAACTGAAATAAATCAAGTAAATAAGTTAAGCAAGAGAAGCAATGCTTTCTCATTAACACATGAATGAATGATTGACAGATCAACTTTACTTGAGGTAAACAAAAACAAATGTACATAACAGGACCACATACACTGAATATGGAGGCCAGGTATGTTTGATGACTCTGGGAAGACTGACCACTGAGAATCTCTGACTCTGATCTCTCCTGTTGGTTTCTGTGGACAAAACATGAGATTACATCTCCTCATCCAGGGAGTGCACACACACACACACACACACACACACACACACACACACACACACACACACACACACACACACACACACACACACACACACACACACTCACACACACACACACACACACACAGGGAGGGAATGTTGTGTTAGTTTAATATTGTTTCAGGACTATGAACATGGAAAAAAGGTTTAGCCTATGGATTATGAAAACAACAAAAATAAATGGGAAAATGGGAGAGGAGAAATGACTAGAGACAGTGTTGTTTAACTCACTGACCATGACCCATGAGTTCTTCTTACCTTTGTTCAGTAGAAAAGTCTCCCTCTCTGAAGTTTATAGGTTTACCCATAGACCGGTCACTCTTCATGGACACACAGCTGGGTACAGGGGAGGCTGGTCTCTCCTGCTTGATTGGGCTTCAACACAACAGAGACAAACATTACGTCTCTCATCTACTCTGAGCTCAGATGGGGAAACAAGAGTTTAATTCCAAAACGCTATATATCCATTTTCAGAAATGTTGGTAAATTAGCTTTTATAGTTTAAAGAAATTATGAAAGAGATTGGTGTGTTTTTTCACTAGCTAATCATGGTATGGGGTTGTTCAATGACAGACATGTGTTTGTTTAAAATCTATCACTTGATGGTTTCATTTCAGAGAGACAAAAAATCATGTTATTTGCTAAATACTACATATCTGCCTCACTCTCAGAGAAATAAGTAGTACTGCTAGGTTTTCCACAGTAATAATATATATATCTGCCTCACTCTCTGAGAAATAAGTAGTACTGCTAGGTTTTCCACAGTAATAATATATATATATATCTGCCTCACTCTCAGAGAAATAAGTAGTACTGCTAGGTTTTCCACAGTAATAATATATATATCTGCCTCACTCTCTGAGAAATAAGTAGTACTGCTAGGTTTTCCACAGTAATAATATATATATCTGCCTCACTCTCTGAGAAATAAGTAGTACTGCTAGGTTTTACACAGTAATAATATATATATATCTGCCTCACTCTCAGAGAAATAAGTAGTACTGCTAGGTTTTACACAGTAATAATATATCTGCCTCACTCTCTGAGAAATAAGTAGTACTGCTAGGTTTTACACAGTAATAATAATAATAAAAAAGAACGCTCGATCGAGGTGTTACTTTGGCAGATAATGTCACCCATCTAAATACATCGTTTTTTATTTATTTTTTATAATTAACTAAACGTATGTTGTTTTTGGTTTATGTCAGTTTCATTGTATGTTATGCTATAAATTGTTATTTTATTGTTGTAAGTGGTAAAATTAACTAGAAAATGTCATATTTTGCAATTCTGAGAAATTACTACTTTAGTAAGGATATACTTTATTCAGTACTACTGCAGTTACTAAATAATTCCAATAGATGGCAGCATAAGACCATGAATGACATTTCCAGAAGCTCAGTTTAGTTTTCTCCCTGGATACACCACCACTCCCCCTCACAGGAAAACTCCTGCACACACGCTTTTTACTGTCCCTTTCCACACTGCTAACGCAATAAGCCTGAACATTAATTTAGTCACCTCTGGTCGAGAAAATTATTACTATTTTCCTAGTACATTCATAGTCAGATTCATGAACCACCCGAGCCACTGCCTCTTCACCCCGCTATCATCCAATAGCGAGGTCAGTACAGGTGCATCAAAGCTGGGACTGAGAGACTGAAAAACAGCTTCTATCTCAAGGCCATCAGACTGTTAAATAGCCATCACTAGCACATTAGAGGCTGCTGCTGCCTATTGACATCATTGGCCACTTTAAGAAATGAAACACTAGTCACTTTAATAATGTTTACATATCTTTCACTACTCATCTCATATGTATATACTGTATTCTATAATATACTACTGTATCTTAGTCCATGACGCTCTGTCATTGCTTGTCCATATATGTATATATTCTTAAATTCCATTCCTTACTTAGATTTGTGTGTATTAGGTATATGTTGTGAAATTGTTAGATATTACTTGTTAGATATTACTGCACTGTCGGAGCTGCCATCTATTGGAAATATTTAGCAATTAAAAGTTATTAATTCACATACAGACATTGGTGAGGCAGCTGAGAAATAAAGTGTATTAGATCAGTCTCAAACCTGCCCCACGCCAATTGCTGGACTTTCACACAGAGGTTACTAGGTCACCCAATTCAAACCACATTTGAAAAATAAAACAAATGTGTCTTATTTATCAAGTGTTCTGTCTTGCAATTATACATATAATAAAATAACAGCAAAATAATCAAAATGCTATTTAATACTATAATTGTATTTACTAAGATAATATTATTACTAAAATAGGTTCTAAAAGTGTTCTAGGCTACCCTACCCTAAATTTAGGGGTTAGGGTTACGGCTAAAATAGGTTATAAGTAGGGTAAGAGTTTCTGTATAGCACTTTGTGACATCTGCTGGTGTAAAAAGGGCTTTATAAACAGGGGTGCACATAACTGGTATGCAGGTACGCAAGCGCGACAAAAATCAGGAATGCGTAATGCCACTTGTGTTACTACGTGCCTTTGCGTACTTGACCAATCTTCTCATCTAACCTTACACATGACATGTTGCTTGTCAACTACTGTCAGGGATGTCCAAAAAGCAACAGACATTAAGCAGCTTCTTTGGCGTTTCGCCACCTACAAAGAAACGCCAACTGGAGCCAGAGCCGAAGAAAATACTTTTTCCGGAAAAGTGGCTCCAAGATGTGCAGGTGCTTGAAGCTAACGATGAGCGCACTGAAATGTGGTGCAATATTTGCCACTCAAATCCACATCTAGCAGACAAAACGGGTGCATTTTATAAAGGCTCAAAGAATTTCAACCATCCTTTATTTGACAAACATGTAAAGAGCAAGGAGCAAACGAATGTGGCGCAAGCCATTGCTAAGCTAGCCGAGAAGAAATGTCCAGTCGCCCACTTGCCAGATGGCGAGACAAGCTGAATGAAGAACAGCGGCAAGCTCTGTTTAATATTTTTCTCCTCGCCTTCCATAAAGCTAAACACGCACGTCCCATGTCTTCCTATTCTGAGGATGTTCCTTTACTGAAGCGGCTAGGAGTAAATGTCGGAGGTGCATATCATTCACGTGAAGGGGGCACACGGATCATGCAGAGCATCGCTCACACCATCAGTGGGGAGTTACGAGCCAAGTTGCAGTCTGCTGAATTTTGGGGGCTGCTTTTTGATGGATCTGAGGACATCACAAAAACTGAGCAGGAAATCGTTTACATGTGTCTGTGTCCAGCAACGGAGAGTTTACTTCGGACTTTATTGGACTGATTGAATTGGGTGCTGACCTGAACCGCGCAGGCCATAACAGACGGACTTGTGAGACTTTTCCAGGACACAGGCTTGGATGACTGGACAACAAAGTTGGTCGCTGTGTGCACAGACGGGGCTGCTGTTAACGTAGGTATCTACAACGAGCGTTGTGCCAAAACTCCGGCAACTTGCTGCGGTTGGAGACTCCCTTGTGCACATTCTGTGCACCGCACACACACTGGAGAATTGCGCGAAATCAGCTGATCGCAACATTCCTTACTGTGAGACATTTAATCGCTCTGTGGTCAAGCTACTGCAGTTTTATTTACAAAAAGGTGGAGCAAAAAAACTGCTGCACTGAATTTAGTTATGTGAAGAAAATGGGATCTCCTTTGTGAAACTGGGTAAGTTTCATAATATCAGATGGTCTGCATGGAGGCATGAAACACTTAAAAATATCAAGACTATTGCCAGCCATTAAAATGCAACTGGTTACAAGCGATAACAGTGACTTGCAGCATTTCTGCACAGAGCGTTTTCAGTGCTTTCTGTCAAACATGCTTGACATTTGCAACATTTTGAAGACCACATCCATTAGGTTTCAGAAGGAAAAGCTGACCATTGGAGAATGTAAGGATGAACTCATGGTGGCCATTGGACAGTTCACACTTTTGCTTGATGATGAAAGCTACAGGGCACACACTGTTTCCAATGCTGATGCTGACAGAGACAAGACACACTTACTCAGGGGGTTAATTGAAGAGTTTAAAATCAGATATGACTCCCTCAAGTCATGTGATCATTTCTTAGTATTTGATCCTTCAACATGGCCTCAGGAAATGCAAGACCTACACAGTTTTGGAAACACAACAGTTTGCAACATTCTCAAGAAATATGAGGCCACCTTGCAACTTGACAAAGATACCACTGTGACAGAATGGATGCGCGTAAAGCAGGCAGGAAAACGCCTGGGAGCCTCTTCTGTGTATGACTTGGTCCAAATAGTAAATACAAGTAACCCAGATGCTTACTCCAACATCAACAAGGTGGTTAAGCTGTCTCTTACACTGCCTTTAAGTAGTGCAGCTTGTGAGAGGGGATTCTCACATCTCAACATAATAAAAACCAAGTACAGATCTCGTCTGTCACATGCTTGTCTCTCAGCCCTGATGCACATTCACCTGTCAAAGCAGACCACAGAGACATTTGACCCAAAGCCTGCTGTTGACTAATCGGAGGCTCAACCAAGGACAGGGAGGTGCATCTGCAGCATCTTCATCATCTACCATGCAGGAAGCTGAAGCAGAGGATAACACTGAAGAGGACAGTGGTGGCGGCACTGAGGAAGACTGCACTTCTTAAGACCACAATACATATGGGGTGAGTACCAGACACCATCTGCTGGTACTCACCTGAGTAACTCACTGAAAAGGTTATATGCACCCCTGTTTATAAATACATTTGATTGATTGTTAGGTTTATGGTTTATATGGCAAAAAACAGTATTGGTTTATGGCACTCTTGCTCCTCCTTGTGGCCGAATGTGGGTACTATATAATTCATTAATGACACTTGCTAGGCTCATAATCTGAGGTAGCAACTGCGTCAGATCTACAAATCCATTAGCTAGACCACCCGATTAGACAACAATCACCCCATTATACCCATTTGGTTTGCAACTCAGTGAACCTGCGCAGCATTCACTCAAGTTGATGCCTACGAACAAAGATTTCGATGCATATCAAATTACCCAGCAGCCTTTTAGAAACAACAAGTCCTCAAAGAAAAGGTTATTTCTTAATTAAAACATGTCTTCTGGCTGTTTAAATTGGCCACATCTTGAAAAAGAGGACAGGGATATGCGTTTTGTTTAGATTGTACACTTTTTTCTTAAAACAAATATGGTTAACCATGACCAGAAAATGTTTAATGTTTGATGGCTATCCGCCAGCCATCGCCACCTTAACCATGTTTCCGCGAGGGTTGCATGATGTTATTCATTGGTGGGCTGGAAGACGCACTCTTGTCTTATCTATTCCGAGGTTGTTTAATCGCAATATTAGATATTAAAAAATGCATGTATACTAGGGTTGAGGTTGGAGCATCTGACTAGTGATTATTTACCAGGGTTTCAACACCTGCTATAGTCACTATTTAATTGCTCTTCCAAAAGCAACACAGGCCTAATACGAGATATATAGCTAACTTCAGTAATGAGTGACCATTTCAGAAAATCATGGGACATATAGTATTTGGTTGCAAGCTATTTTATGTCAATCATATTGCTGCTTGTAGCCTATAACTGATGCTTCGTGGTCTTATGCTGCCATCTGTTTGAAATATTTAGCTATTAAAAGTTATTAATTCACGTTCAGACATTGGTGAGGCAGCTGAGAAATAAAGTGTTATAGATCAGTCTTAAACCTGCCCCACGCCAATTGCTGGACTTTCACACAGAGTTTATCAGGTCACCCAATTCAACCACATTTGAAAAATAAAACAAATGTGTCTTATTTATCAAGTGCTCTGTCTTGCTATTATACATATAATAAAATAACAACAAAATAATTAAAACACTATTTAATACTATAATTGTATTTATTAAGATAATATTATTACTAAAATAGTTTCTAAAAGTGTTCTAGGCTACCCTACCCTAGAATTAGGGGTTACGGCTAAAATAGGTTATAAGTAGGGTAAGAGTTTCTGTATAGCACTTTGTGACATCTGCTGGTGTAAAAAGGGCTTTATAAATACATTTGATTGATTGTTAGGTTTAGGGTTTTTATGGCAAAAAACAGTATGGGTTTATAGCACTCTTGCGCCTCCCTTTGGCCATCTGTGGGTACTACATTCATTCATTTTACATTTACATTTTACATATTTAGCAGACGCTCTTATCCAGAGCGACTTACAGTTAGTGAGTGCATACATTTTCATACTGGCCCCCCGTGGGAAACGAACCCACAACCCTGGCGTTGCAAGCGCCATGCTGTACCAACTGAGCTATATGACACTTGCTAGGCTCATAATCTGAGGTAGCAACTGAGTCAGATCTACAAATCCATTAGCTAGACAACCCGATTAGACAACAATCACCCCATTATACCCATTTGGTTTGCAACTCAGTGAACCTGCGCAGCAGTCACTCAATTTGATGCCTACGAACGAAGATTTCGATGCATATCAAATTACCCAGCAGCCATTTAGAAACAACAAGTCATCAGAAAAATGGTTATTTCTTAATTAAAAAATGTCTTCTGGTTGATTAAATCTGCCACATCTTGAAAAAAGAGGACAGGGACATGACATTTTGTTTAGATTGTACACTTTTTTCTTAAAACAAATATGGTTAACCATGATCAGAAAATGTTTAATGTTTGATGGCTATCCGCCAGCCATCGCCTCTTAAACTGTGTCTCACCTCACTATTGGTGACCACAACATGTACTCAGATGAACAGTGTACGCGCTCACCAAGTAGCTGTAACCTTGTTAATAGTAAGTTATCTGAGGTAAACCTACAGGGTTAGCGCTCACCAAGTAGCCGTAACCTTGTTAATAATAAGTTACCTGAGGTAAACCTACAGGGTCAACGCAGGCAGGTCTCATTGATAACAATAGTGAAGCTGGCATTGTGACGCAGAACAATGGGCTGGGAATAGAACGTTCTGAAGGCGAGTCGGTGTCACGGAGCTCAATAGAACTAATAGGAGCTGGTAGGGTGAAACATTTCCAAAACATGAGCCCTGTTTTTTAGCGATTACTTCATAACCAGGGAAAGAAGGTAATATTATAAAACTGGGCTCCATGGCGGATGCAATGAACTAATTTTATCAGAAATAAACGTTGTCACTTGAGGCGCCCCGAAAATAATATTCAAAATGTCAGTCCTTGGACACAAAGGGGTTAAACACTAAAGTTACCGTCCATCTAGTGAAGAGAGGAGAACCGGACAGAGGGAGCGTAGGCCAGCATCCGTCAACGAGAGAGGGAGAAGCCCTCCACGGTATTTAACAGGTGGAAGAAACAACCCGGGAGCTCCATCGGTCCACAAGAAATGCAGGCAGCCGGTGATGATGTAGTGGTAGCTAGGATAACTAGGATGCTGCTGGTAGAGTAGCTAGCTTAGCTAGCTGTACCGACTAGCTTGGCTAGCTAGCAGGTCGTTCGTCTGTGCCTCGAGGATGATGACGAATCCGGTGAACCACACAATTAAACAAGAATAGCGAGTGAAAAGGATCTGGCTACACTCATACTGTCACTGATCATTACGCAAAAGCTAATTGAACAATAAACTTCGGTGTCTCAACACTGTAACAAACTTCGTCGTTATTCCCCAACATCACCTCAGCCCACTCTGCGCGTAACTGGACAATATGCTTGGCGCCAAACCGTACGTGGACGCGGACAGTTTCAGAACGCGGACATGAGCAGAGCAACACAATAAACTAAACCCAGTCTTTAAAGTCGGGTACATTAGTAATATTCTTTTTTTATTATGTCAAACAAAAATTATTCGTTTTTTAAAACAATATTTTGAGATCTGGGCACGTATCCAAAAAGCGTAGAAAATTGGTCCTCTCTCTCCCCAGACAGACTAATTTTAGACCACTAACCCCTAAACAGAGATACAGCATGTTGGTTGTGGTTAACACATTTTAGTAATTTAGCAGAGGCTCTTATCCAGAGCGACTTACAGGAGCAATTAGGGTTAAGTGCCTTGCTTAAGGGCACATCGACAGATTTTTCACCTAGTCGGCTCGGGGATTAAATGGTTTTGTTAAGCAAACTGTGCAAATACAGTGCCTTGCAAAAGTATTCATCCCCCTTGGCATGTTTCCTATTTTGTTGCATTACAACCTGTAATTTAAATGGATTTTTATTTGGATTTCATGCAATGGACATACACAAAATAGTCCAAAATGGTGAAGTGAAATGAAAAAACTGCAAACTAGCTGCACTTCGTTTAGTTTGACCTGTTTTCTATTGATATTTCTTTGTATTCATGATTTCGACTGGTTGAGAAAAGCTGCCTGCCAGTCTGTCTCATCCCGACTCCTGACACGTTCATTACTATGCGACAGCTGGAGATCGAATTTGAATATTGAAACAATGTTGCAAATGTAAATGCAAACTAAATGTTAGTCTAAAAGAAATGTGAGATAATGTCTAGATACTTTTTATATGGCTGGGCTGATGAGATAGTGGATTGCGCAGTCAGATGGAACAGAATATATAGGCATTTAATGTCATAGATTTAGCCGGTGGTAATTTGTGGAATAGACACCGGCTGGAATGCGGGTTTTAACCAATCAGCATTCAGGATTAGACCCACCTGTTGTATAAATTTGTATATCCACTGCTCATTCTCTTATAGCTCAATGCTCACTCTAGCTATGTGTGTATAATGCTGTACGTAAACTTTGTGTAAACTCCTCTGTCTGTATTCTGTCTCTAAATGTTGTCTATCACTAGCAGCACCATATCATCAAGTACAATTCTGAGAAAAGATGTAGGATCTTAATTTGATCACCCCCCACTGCAGAATAACTTCCATGCGATGCAGGACATGTATTTGAGGTTTAAAACGGCTTCTAAAGTTTCAGACTATATTTTTTAATATGAAGAATATATCAACCTTACAAAAATTTACATAAATTGTGATCCACATTTCCTGTTGCTGCAGGAATATTTTCCTGCTGTAGCAAACTGGCTCAAATTAAGATCCTACATACAGTTGAAGTTGGAAGTTTACATACACCTTAGCCAAATACATTTAAACTCAGTATTTCACAAATGCCTTTCTTAGGTCAGCTAGGATCACCACTTTATCTTAACCCTTCCGTTGTCCTAGGGTCAAAATGACCGCCACTGTGTTGAACCAACTTTATTTAATTTTTATATTTTTTTGGATCATTTGTGAGAAGGAGGCAGTGATACTTTCTTTAAAGTCTCACTGCCTCCTTCTCACAAATGATCCCCAAAAATAAAAATAAATTAAGTTGGTTCAACACAGTGGTGGGTCATTTTGACCCCTAGGACAACGGGGAAGGGTTAAGAATGTGAAATGTCAGAATAATAGTAGAGAGAATGATTTATTTCTGAGATGTTGCTTCAATATATCCACATCATTTTCCTTCTTCTTGATGCCATCTATTTTGTGAAGTGCACCAGTCCCTCCTGCAGCAAAGCACCCCCACAGGATGATACTGCCACCCCCGTGCTTCACGGTTGGGATGGTGTTCTTTGGCTTGCAAGCCAACCCCCTTTTTCCTCCAAACATAACAATGGTCATTATAGCCAAACAGTTATATTTTTATTTCATCAGACCAGAGGACATTTCTCCTAAAAGTACAATCTTTGTCCCCATGTGCAGTTGCAAACCGTAGTTTTGCTTTTTTATGCCGGTTTTGGAGCAATGGCTTCTTCCTTGCTGAGGGGCCTTTCAGGTTATGTCGATATAGGACTAGTTTTTACTGTGGATATAGATACTTTTGTACCTGTTTCCTCCTTTTTTTCTGAGGTCTTGCCTGATTTCTTTTGATTTTCCCATGATGTCAAGCAAAGAGGCACTGAGTTTGAAGGTAGACCTTGAAATACATCCACAGGTACACCTCCAATTGACTCAAATGATGTCAATTAGCCTATCAGAAGCTTCTAAAGCCATGACATCATTTTCTGGAATTTTCCAAGCTAAGTAAACTTCTGACCCACTGGAATTGTGATACAGTGAATTATAAATGAAATAATCTGTCTGTAAACAATTGTTGGAAAAATTACTTGTGTCATGCACAAAGTAGATGTCCTAACCGACTTGCCAAAACTATAGTTTGTTAACGAGAAATTTGTGGAGTGGTTGAAAAACGAGTTTAATGACTCCAACGTAAGTGTATGTAAACTTCCGACTTCAACTGTAGGTAGGGGTAAAAGTGACTAGGCAATCAGGATATAGATTACATCTCCTGTGCGCACACACACACACACACACACACACACACACACACACACAGGGAGGGAATGTTGTGTTTGTTTAATATTGTTTCAGGACTATGAAAATGGAAAAAAAGGTTTAGCCTATGGATTATGAAAACAACAAAAATAAATGGGAAAATGGGAGAAGAGAAATGACTAGAGACAGTGTTGTTTAACTCACTGACCATGACCCATGAGTTATTCTTACCTTTGTTCAGTAGAAAAGTCTCCCTCTCTAAACAGTATAGGAAGATTCATAGACAGGTCACTCTTCATGGACACACAGCTGGGTACAGGGGAGGCTGGTCTCTCCTGCTTGATTGGGCTTCAACACAACAGATACAAACATTACGTCTCTCATGTACTCTGAGCTCAGATGGGGAAACAAGAGTTTCATTCCAAAACGCTATATATCCATTTTCAGAAATGTTTGTAAATTAGCTTTTATAGTTTAAAGAAATTATGAAAGAGATTGGTGTGTTTTTTCACTATCTAATCATGGTATGGGGTTGTTCAATGACAGACATGTATTTGTTTAAAATCTATCACTTGATGGTTTCATTTCAGAGAGACCAAGAATCATGTTTTTTGCTAAATACTACATATCTGCCTCACTCTCAGAGAAATAAGTAGTACTGCTAGGTTTTACACAGTAATAATATATATATCTGCCTCACTCTCTGAGAAATAAGTAGTACTGCTAGGTTTTACACAGTCATAATATATATATCTGCCTCACTCTCAGAGAAATAAGTAGTACTGCTAGGTTTTACACAGTAATAATATATATATCTGCCTCACTCTCAGAGAAATAAGTAGTACTGCTAGGTTTCACACAGTAATAATAATCAAAAAGAACGCTCGATCGAGGTGTTACTTTGGCTGATAATGTCACCCATCTAAATATATCGTTTTTTAATTATTTTTTATAATTAACAAAATGAATGTTGTTTTTTGGTTTATGTCAGATTCATTGTGCTATGCTATAAATTGTTATTTTATTCTTGTAAGTGGTAAAATGAACTAGAAAATTTCATATTTTGCAATTCTGAGTAATTACTACTTTAGTAATATATACTTTATTCAGTACTACTGCAGTTGCTAAATAATTCCAATAGATGGAGGCATAAGACCACGAATGACATTTCAGAAGGTTAGTTTAGTTTTCTCCCTGGATACACCACTCACTCCCCCTCACAGGAAAACTCCTGCACACGCTTTTACTGTCCCTTTCCACACTGCTAACGCAAGAGGAACGACTGAAAAAGCATTTAACAGATTACTGTGAGATAATATAATGATGATTCATGTTTATTATTAGCTGTTTTTATGCTCATGTTTTGAAATTAGACTTCATTACTATAACGATTATCAATAAGCCTGAACATTAATTTAGTCACCTCTGGTCAAGAAAAACGTATTTTCCTAGTACATTCATTGTCAGATTCATCAACCAGCAGCGAGCACTCTGCCTTCTAGCCAAGCGAGGGGCATGTTGAGGTACATTTGCTAACCGTGAGGGTTGCATTATCAGGGGGAAACTACCCGCCCTCCAAGACACATACAGCACCCGATGTCACAGGAAGGCCAAAAATATCATCAAGGACATCAACCACCCGAGCCACTGCCTGTTCACCGCACTATCATCCAGAAGGTGAGGTCAGTACAGGTGCATTAAAGCTGGGACCGAGAGACTGAAAAACAGCTTCTATCTCAATGACATCAGACTGTTAAATAGGCATCACTAGCACATTAGAGGCTGCTGCTGCCTATTGAAATCACTGTTCACTTTAAGAAATGGAACACTAGTCACTTTAATAATGTTTGCATATCTTGCACTACTCATCTCATATGTATATACTGCATTCTATAATATACTACTGTATATTAGTCCATGCTGCTCTGTCATTGCTTGTCCATATATGTATATATTCTTAAATTCCATTCCTTACTAGTTTTGTGTGTATTGGGTATATGTTGTGAAATTGTTAGATATTACTTGTTAGATATTACTGCACTGTCGGAGCTAGAAGCACAAGCATTTCGCTACACCCGCTATAACATCTGCTAAACACGTGTATGTGACAACTAACATTTGATTTGATTTGATGTAATTTATTGGCGGGCTGGAAGATGCACTCGTCTTTTCTATTCCGAGGTTATTTACTCCCAATATCAGATATTAAGATTATTTTCTATAATGCATGTAAACTAGGGTTGAGGTTAGTGCATCTGACTAGTGATTATTTACCCGGGGTTCAACACCTGCTATAGTCACTATTTTGTTGCTCTTCCAAAAGCATCACAGGCCTAATACGAGATATATAGCTAACTAAAGTAATGAGTGACCATTTTAGAAAATCATGGGACATATAGTATTTGGTGAGGCAGCTGAGAAATAAAGTGTATTTTTCTTGTTAATTCCTTAGATCAGTCTCAAACCTGCCCCACCTATCCTACGCCAATTTCTGGTCTTTCACATAGAGGTTACTAGGTCACCCAGTTCAAACCACATTTGAAAAATAAAACTAATGTTTATCAAGTGTTCTGCCTTGCAATAATAAATATATAATAAAACAACAACAAAATAATCAAAACGCTATTTAATACTATAATTGTATTTACTAAGATAATATTATTATTAAAATAGTTTCTAAAAGTGTTCTAGGCTACCCTACCCTAGAATTAGGGGGTTAGGGTTACGGCTAAAATAGGTTATAAGTAGGGTAAGAGTTTCTGTATAGCACTTTGTGACATCTGCTGGTGTAAAAGGGCTTTATAAATACATTTGATTGATTGTTAGGTTTAGGGTTTATATGGCAAAAAACAGTATGGGTTTATGGCACTCTTCCTCCTCCTTGTGGCCGTATGTGGGTACTACATAACTCATTCATTCCGAAAAAAAATTTTTTAGTCATGGGTCTCCCGGTCGCGGCCGGCTACGACAGTCTGGATTCGAACCAGGATCTCTAGTGGCCTTAGACCACTGCAGGAGACCTGACACTTCATGACACTTGCTAGGCTTAGGCTCATAATCTGAGGTAGCAACTGCATCTTATCTACAAATCCATTAGCTAGACCACCCGATTAGACAACAATCACCCCATTATACCCATTTGGTTTCCAACTCAGTGAACCTGCGCAGCATTCGCTCAATTTGATGCCTATGAACGAAGATTTTGATGCATATCAAATTACCCAGCAGCCATTTAGAAACCACAAGTCGTCAAAAAAATTGTTATTTCTTAATTAAAAATGTCTTCTGGCTGTTTAAAATCAGCCACATCTTGAAAAAGAGGACAGGGACATGCGTTTTGTTTAGATTGTACACTTTAAAAACAACAACAAATATGGCTAACCATGACCAGAAAATGTTGAATGTTTGATGGCTTTGCGCCAGCCATCACCTCCTTAACCGTGTCTCACCTCACTATTGGTGACCACAACATGTACTCTGGAGAACAGTGAGCGCGCTCACCAAGTAGCTGTAACCGTGTTAATAATAAGTTACCTGAGGTAAACCTACAGGGTTAATGCTCACCAAGTAGCTGTAACCTTGGTAATAATAAGTTACCTGAGGTTAACCTACAGGACTAACGCAGGCAGGTCTCATTGATAACAATAGTGAAGCTGGCATTGTGACGCAGAACAATGGGCTGGGAATAGAACGTTCTTAAGGCGAGTCGGTGTCACGGAGCTCAATAGAACTAATAGGACCTGGTAGGGTGAAAAATGCCCAAACATGAGGCTTGTTTTTTCGCAATTACTTCATAACCAGGGACAGAAGGTAATATTATGAAACTGGGCTCCATGGCGGATGCAATGAACTAATTTTATCAGAAATAAACGTTGTAAAAAATGTCACTTGAGGCGCCCCGAAAATAATATTAAATAGGTCAGTCCTTGGTCACAGAAGGGTTAAACACTAAAGTTACCGTCCATCTAGTGAAGAGAGGAGAACCGGACAGAGGGATGGTAGGTAGCCAGCATCCGTCAACGAGAGAGGGAGAAGCCCTCCACGGTATTTAACAGGTGGAAGAAACAACCAGGGAGCTCCATCGGTCCACAAGAAAAGCAGGCAGCCGGTGATGATGTAGTGGTAGCTAGGATAACTAGGATGCTGCTGGTAGAGTAGCTAGCTTAGCTAGCTGTACCGACTAGCTTGGCTAGCTAGCAGGTCGTTCGTCTGTCCCTCGAGGATGATGACGAATCCGGTGAACCACAAGATGAAACAATGATAGCGAGTGAAAAGGATCTGGCTACACTCATACTGTCACTGACCATTACGCAAAAAAAGCTAATTGAACAATCAACTTCGGCGTCTCAACACTGTATTGAACTCCGTCATTATTCCCCAACATCACCTCAGACCACTCTGCGCGTAACTGGACAATATGCTTGGCGCCAAACCGTACGTGGACGCGGACAGTTCTGTACGTGGACGCGGACAGTTCCAGAACGCGGACATGAGCAGAGCAACACAATACATTTACATTTTAATCACTTAGCAGACGCTCTTATCCAGAGCGACTTACAGTTAGTGAGTGCATACATAACCCAGTCTTTACACTGGCTTACATTAGTAATATTCATTTATTTATTTTTATATGTAAAACAAACATTCAAAGTTTTTTTATAACAATATTTTGAGATCTGGGCCCATATCCACAAAGTGTCTCAGAGTAGAACATTGGTCGTATAAGTGCTGAGAATAAAGACATTTTACACTCATGGGTATAAATTAAAGCTATGCATGAAGCCTCTAGTCCCACCTAGTCGGCAGATATTTAGGACACCTCATGAGCTGTCCTAACCAGTTAAGAGTTAACAGCAGGTGTCTTGATAATACTATAGAATAATGCAGCGAGTCAGTGGTTCCTGTGCCACATGTAATTGCTTTGGAGTAGTTTAAATAATATTTTTATATTTCTATATGATCAATCCATAAATATTATAGACCTACATGCAACAGTATGTCTTGTGCTTTTGGCAATGATTTATGTATAATAATTATATACAAGTGACAACATGTATGTCTGCATAGCATTTTGTCTTCATTTTGGCATATTAACTCATGCTTATTTCTGAAGAGAAACTCAGGTTTTCGCCCAGCGCCTAAGGAGTTGGAGCTGTGGCAGGAGATGGACCTATGGCAGAAAGGTGGCTGGTTTGAATCACGGGCCGGGCGCTGGAAATAACGGGCAGGCTTGATCTGACCACTGGAGGGCTGCTGGGTTCACATCCTCAAAACATTCACCTTTCGTTGATCAGAACTCTAGAGGTTCTTCTTCACTGAACCCAAAAATATATCTAACTTTTAGTGGTTCAATATATTAATGAAGTGATAGAAGCCTTTTTGGTTCTATAAGGAACCTTATTTTCTAAGTGTATAATAAACACGATTTTCTTTTGATTATTTAATTACCTACATCATGTTATTTCAAGTTATCCCTTTGGAGCGCAACATCACGTTGTTAAAAAATAATCCTAAATTGGCCATGGCTATAAATTGGGCAATTGAAGGCATCTAGGGCGAAATATGTGTTCGATGAAAATGAACATTGTATGCAAAGTTGTAGGCAACATTATTGACAAGGGACCCTGATGCCTACGATGCCAAAGCTATTTAGAGTTGTTAAATGGGTGTGAAGAGTGTGTTGGTATAACGGTAATATTGTCAAAATTCCGCTTGTAACAACCATCAGAATTGGTTAAAGAAATATGCATTCCATTATATTAGGCAATAATGAAGAGTAGGCAAAGTGGTCGTGTCGTATTAAAATTCTATCAAATGTCTTCCATTGCAACGAGTCCAGTCAGGGTGCTGCAGAACCCCTGCAGTACCTCCACTGAACACGGATTGAGAACTCCTGATTTAGCAGATACTCTAATCCAGAGTGATTTACAGTAAGTGCATTCTTCTTAAGATAGCTATTTATTTTGTAAATAAAATTAATACATTCTTAATAAAATTGTCATCTCACCTCTTAGCTTTGGTGTCATGTTCCCCAGAGAGACGCATTTTAGAGGCAGGGCCCCCCTCCTCTCTCTCCCCAGAGAGACTCATTTTAGAGGCAGGGCCCCGTCCTCTCTCTCCCCCAGAGAGACTCATTTTAGAGGCAGGGACCCCCTCCTCTCTCTCCCCAGAGAGACTCATTTTACACCACTGACCCCTAAACAGAGATGCAGCATGTTGGTTGTGGTGAACACAGTGACAACTCATTCTAGAATGTCAATTGTTCTCTTTTACTCATGATCTCTTAGAAATAAAACATTTACTAACAGACATATCCAAACAGTCGGGTGATTTAATTTAATCACATGAACATTGTTACATTCCTCAACAATAAATAAAACATTGTCTCTCAAACAGAAGAAGGAACTAACAAAGAGTCACTAACAACAACCAAAACGAAACAGGTGGTTTTAGGAGGGGTTCTGAAAGACACTCATGGGGGTGTCCACTAGTGGTGGGAAACAGAGGCTTTCTGAACGCTTTGGGGCTTTCACCAAATTGTGCCGAAAATGCCATTGATAGATTTGAGTGCTAATAAACAACATTTAGTTAGAATGTGGGGTGCTCTTTTTTGCCTCCAGGTTCACTATGTTTTGAAAACGATGCATATGTGACTTTCAACGTGGCACCGTCATAGGATGCCACCTTTCCAACAAGTCAGTTCGTCAAATTCCTGCCCTGCTATAGCTGCATGTTTGTTGATTTATGTAATGGCATATATTTTAATGCTTTATGTAATGTATTTTATCTATTGAAATATAATTTTGATATAGTTTAAAATGTAGTTTCATGGTGATTTATTATGTTTTCCAGAATCTCCAACCAAACTCTGAGATCAGTCTCTCCAGTACCCAGTCATCTGTCCATGAAGAGTGACTTCTCTATGGATCATCCTATACATTTTAGTGATAAATCAGGGACCTTTGACCCCAGGTAAGTTACTGGTCAGAATTGATGATATTACTATTGAAGAGGAGAATCTTCTAGATCTGAAACCAGATGTATTTTGTGTATCTGAGCATATCATTTGTTGTTTATGTTACATATTTTAATACACTGAGTGTACAACATTTCCCACAACATTTCCAATGGAGACCATCAGGTTGGTAAGTCATCATACTGTAGCTCAAACCTACTGTGATGACGACCTAACTTTATAATAGTTCGTAGCCTACCTAGCAGAATCTGCCCGTCTTTCTTTCAAAATCAACACATTTATCCATCTTCTTATGCAGTGGTGTAAAGTACATAAGTAAAAATACTTTAAAGTATCTGTACTTTACTATTTATATTTTTAGCAACTTTTACTTTTACTTCACTACATTCATAAAGAAAATGATGTACTTTTTACTCCATACATTTTCCCTGACACCCAAAAGTACTCCTTACATTCAGAAAATGGTCCAATTCACACTTATCAAGAGAACATCGCTGGTCATCCCTACTGCCTCTGATCTGGCAGACTCACTAAACACATGCTTCCTTTGTAAATGATAAAAATTATGTCTGAGTGTTGGAAAGTGACCCTGGCTATCCATAAATGAAAATGACATTTAAAAGCTCCTCCACCATCTTTACCAGACGTTTGACTGATAACATGTGATAACACTTTGAAAACTGCTGTCTGTCAGTAACTCAGCTCAAGTAGCAGTTCTACTAACTAGTACTATCTCATTCCAGGTATTCATTCTCTTACTCTGTCCTTTAGAATAGATTATTATTCAGAAATACTCACTTTTTTTTTTCTCTCTCCATATAGCGTTTTCTGCTCAGTCGTCTTAAAATGGATCCTGTACAAAAGAACAACTTTACTTTCTGTTTCAGCTCAACCGTCTCACCTTCCTGATAATAAAGTGTTTTATTGGTATCTTCTACTAGATGGCAGTAAACACCTGCTGTAACTAGACTACGACTATGTGTTCGGTTTCATACATGCAGTTTCCCAGAGGAGGAGTGCTGATCTAGGATCAGGTCCCCCCTGTCCATCTAATCTGTTTCATTATGATCTAAAAGGAAAAACTGATCCCAGATCAGTACTCCTACTCTTTATGAATACTGTCACAGGTGACGCCTCAAGATGAGGCTCATGATTTATAAGTTATATTCTTTAAGAATAAATTAATATCATTAATTGAACTGCTTTGCCATGAACAGATCTGTGAGGTCTTAACTTAAAGGTGCTATATAGACTTTATGGTCATTTAAATGGGGTTGAACATTCATCCCATCAGATTGTGTAAAGGATTTTATGAGTTCTGAAAAATACTGACTTGGAAGCATCTCTCTGACCTCACCCTGCTGAAACACACCCAAGTAAAGACCACATAGCTACAGTTATATGCTTTTCTGTTTTTACCCACTTTTACAGCCAATGTGTGCACTGGCATCCATATGAATCAGTGGAAAATACAGACTAGTTAGCCATCTCCCAATAGATGGACCCCACGCAGAACTTTCAGCAATGCAGCATCTTCAGTAAGCGAGTATTCCAGACACTCTCTTCTTATGAACCAGTTGCTATTAAATGAAGGTTTTTGGACAGAAAACCTGCGTGCTACGGTAGGATTCTAGGCTAATCTGGGCTGGCACCTCTGTTCCAAGATAGTCAGGAACAGTCGGAGGTGGAGGGGGCTGTGGAGCCATTATCCTGGCGGTGCTTGTGGAAGGGTGGGTAGGCTCTGCACACGGAGCTAACTGGAGCTCGGCAGCATCATCACTGTTGGGCTTGCCGGCGGCCTCGCTGGTTTGATGATGCTGCTGCTGCTCATCACTCTCCTTTGGCTTTGTTTGGCTACTTTTTCTACCATTGTCTGAAGAAGCCTATTGTGGTGAAACGTCAGGAGTACGTTTTTTTGTTGTTGAAACTTTTAAATGAGCCACATGGATGCTAACTGGGGACTCAGCTAAAACTAGACAAATACACCTTTTTATTTTGGTATTTTGGGGACCAAATAAATGTATACCAACAGTGGACAATTCCCAGCAAAAGCATGGAGCTACAACTCTCTAGTGGAGAATAGAGGGAGTATTCCCCTTGGAGAATCCAGAGAGGCTCACTGAAGAAAAACATATTGGAGAATAACAACAATCTCAATCTGAAGCTTAAAAAAAAAGGGGGAATTCCTCTGAAAATCAGGAACACCATTCTTCCTCCTGCCCCACCTATTGTCCCTGTATGAATATTAGTTGGAATCTAATTGAAGAACATACTGCTTTATAGATCCCAGCCTGACAAACAATTGTTTGGGCCTTACTTAGAGCACTTTGCACTGTGCCTCCTCCATTGAGTCTCCATGTGTCAAGCAGTACAGAGAAACGCCCTCTAGATGACAGCAGAGGCCTGCTCTTGGATCTACCCTGTCTAACCACCAGTTTAGTGACCTTGTTCCATCAATATGTCCATACTACTTCACAACCGATTTGAGGCCTTGACCAGCAATGTCCCATTGGGCTCAACCAAGCCGAGAGTGAGGTTCTAGAAAGAGGACTGACTTTCATACCAACTCCTAAACAGGTGGACTGCGGGGAGCTCCGGAGGGATCTACACTTCTATCATAGAAGATTGAAGTTATTAGATCATTTTCAATATGAAACAGATTTTCCTCATATACTATTTCCAACCCCCTCACATTGGGAACCTCAGTTGGAGTCAGTGTCAGAAACTATACAGACTGTTATACGTAGGGATGTGGCTTCCTTTTCACAATTCAGAACCAGACCTGTATATCAGCTTAACCTTACATTTTTCAAAAAATCAAGCTCTAGAAACATTGAACATCAGAATATAGTGATTAAACCAGCAGATAAGGGGGGCTCAGATTGTTGTAATGGATAAAGTGAATATCTTCTTGAAGCCAATAGACAATAGGATAATGGTAAGCACTATGTTCCATTGTCCCACTCAACACAACCGGAAAACACAAAGATTAATCCAGGAGATAGTGAGTAAACTATATGAGGATAAGTACATTACAGATAAACAGATGGTCTATCTTTTTGGGGCAGATTCTCCAAGGCCTAGGCAGTTTTACTTACTGCCTAAAATACATATCTCCTGAGACGTTGGCGGTTCCCTACGGCTGACCAATAGTAAGTGATTGTGTCTCAGAATCTTCCTGTATTGCTGATTATATTGACTTTTATATCAACCCTCTATCCCAGAAACACCCCAGGTATGTTAAGGATAGTTATGAATGCAGGGTTTATTACTATTGTATTACTCTTTATATTAACTTAGCTACTGACTTGTTCTATTGTTGTTGTCAAGAGGTTAACCTGCTAGTCAGCATTTCATTGCACTGTTAACTCCATGTATATGACAAATAAACCACCTTGAACTTAGAAGGGAAGGGGAGGACAGCCAGAAAGGGAGGGGAAAAGATGGCCAGCTAAATTACAGTATGTGTCCTCAAATGTTCTGTCATCTAATCATCTCACATTAGCTGGAAGAACTGACAAATGAAATGAATCATAGAGGTCTTATAACTTATTCCATTCTACAGGTCCATTGTTTTGTCTCATGTCTCTTTATATTCATATACCCTGGGGACCATGTAGCTGTATTGAAATCACCTTGTTTTATAACCTTCTTTGTTGCTCAGTGGTACTTCAATTGGCCGGACCATGCCCAATTCTTTCACACGGTAATGCTCCAGCATCCACTCAGAGCTTATGCATCTAATGCATTCCTCAAATACTGCAGAGTTGTTAAGCAAGTCCCATCTTCATCCACATGTATTTGCTTATTTGTAAGATGAAACCTGAGAGGATCACTGTAGTGTGTCATAAATGCATCCAAAATGGTTCTGAGGTCCTCAACAATGCTATTATGTACCGTAACTGGGATGCAGTGTTCTTTCCTGATTTCCAAAATCAAAAAATAGATATTCTTTTTGAGACCTTCAATTAGCTGCTCAGTGTTGATCTCTGTGGCTTGAACATATTCAGCCTCTGGCAGACTCTACATCGCTCATGTCATCTTCAATGGGATCAGTCCCCGTATAAAATTCATCATGAGGGCAATTCTCATCTAAGTTGGGGCTTAAAAGCTCTGTGGTTTTGGTAGATGTGTGACCGATAGGCAGTGGCGGCTCCTGAAAAAATTCTCAGGGGGGCAATTTTTCAGATGATTTAGGTGACCTACACACATTTAAAAAAATATATGTCCAGCAACAACATGAAGACAGGGGCAGCATATAAGTCAATACCAGAAGCATTTATTGACTGATCTCAAAAGTGTTGGCTTACAAAAGCAAAATAAGTTATCACAGTAAAAATAATCAAGGGTGTTCTTTCACATTCCTCAACACTGCATAAACAATATGCATTTCCATAAACAAATGAAATATCAGCTGAAAATACAGCATCTTGGTATTTGTTCAGATTGCAGGATCAACAAGAGCTTTTACCACATTTTTTGCCTCATGGTTGAATTGGAAATATGTGCACCTGAGCATAATTCACAACAAGCAAGCAGGAGCTTTTGATAGAGGCTACTGAAAACATTGATGCAAGTTATTGGTAATAAGAAATTTTTATAGACTTCCATATTCTGCCCTCTTGTATAGATTTGTGAAAATGAACAGTGATAGACATTTTGCCTGAAAACAGAATTTGAAAGTAATTTCTAGAAAAGGTAAACACAGCTATCTGTATGGCTTTGTAAAAATGAACAACCATATTCTGGCCAATTGTATAGATTTGTAAATATGAACAACCATATTCTGGCCAATTGTATAGATTTGTAAAAATGAACAGATTATTTTTTTTTACTTTTTAAAATGAAAAATAACTATTTTAAACAACATCAACTGTGAACTGATTTGGGCGTGTGTGTGTTAAAGAGACAGACAGGGAGGGACAAAGATGTCCATGTAGCATCCTCACGTAGCCAGATGCCTCTCTCACGGTGGGCTGGTCAAATGAACCCAATGAACCCGTCCGGATGGCTTCAAAACATTCAATGAGGTCGTCTCGATTCTCGTAGACAGTGTTCACGACTCTGCTGTTGCTAACCTCATCGTTGTGGCGGCGGACAGCTAGCCTGTATCCCTCATCCAGTTGAGTGGCAATATTCACTCTCCCCAAAGCAGACAATCTCAAACAGCTATCCATGTGGGTCTTTGACAGCTCATATTTTCTGAAAGATGGTGCATGTCGGTTACACCAGTCGCTGTCCAAGCGGTGCTGTGCCGCCTTCAGGGTGAAAGAGTAAGCAGGGGTAGCAGAAAACTGCATTAGCTACATCGCAGCCTGCTAGCCAGATTTTTCGTTCATACCAATTTTTGGAAAATCCTCGGGTGTAGGACTTTCCCCCTTTAGTAGAAACCTGTTGAATTATTAAATTTGGTCTGGGAGGTCCTAATTGTTTCGTTGCCAATTTATCTTGATTTGTTCGCCGACAAATAGGAACTTCTTTCAAAGAGACAATCGAGTTGCACTGAAGGCTATCCATGTTGACAGTAGTAGTGAATTGATTGATGAGGCTACCCGCTCTTTTCTTAGTTACGTTCATGGTTATGTTACGTATGACGAAAGCGTAAGTGCAAGCCCTCAGAAACCCATAGAGATTGTATTGAAAGCTCTGATATTTGAAAAAAAAGATTTTACATTAGAGGCTATGAGAGACTTCTGGGCGATTTTCAACCTGACTGAAATCGCCCCAAAACGACGGGGGACATTTGAAGCACGACTTTAGCCTGATTGGACATTTAGTGGCAGATCAGACGTCTAGATTAGAACACTGATAACTACTGTTGCCGTGATATAATTGATTAGAAAAAAAATCCCTTCCTTTTCCCGTTTGGCAGTGCGTCGCCCATATCGCCCTAATGAACACACCGCCCCTGCCGATAGGCGCTAAAACATATATTTGCTTTCCCACACCCATTAATTCCACAGGTAATTAGAAAATGTGGTTAATGCTGGTGATAGAGGCCAATATGTGTGAGTCGTCTGGACACAGAGAAAGTATGCTCGTTGCAAAGTGGACAATTGAAGAGAGTTGGCATTCTTGAGAAAGATTGTGAACCTTGGAATGATGGGATGGAATCATGGAGATCATTGGTACTCAGCCACTTGCAGACATCATCAAGGGACCAGTCTTCCACAGCCACACTCAAATTAAAGTTGACACATAGCGCAAAAGTGAAATGTATTAGTGTTGAGGCTAAAACAAAACCTATCCCACTCTTTCCAGACAACCACCTTTCCTCCTAATTTGTATTTATGGTTGTTCCATAACGAAGCAGAGCTTGTCAGGAAAGGTGAAGATGTCCGTCTCTTATAATATGGGATTCTGCAGTCCCACATTTAAGTGTTGACTCAGATAATATGATGCTCCAAATGGGGCATTAAGATCTTCTTCCATGTCAACCCAAATTGGCCTATTAGAGTTCTCAATAAAGAGAGTCTATTTGGGCAGTTATAAAGGCTTCTTGCTATAATTACATGTTAGGGAGCTTTAATCCTCCTGGCCCTTTTAATAGTCAAAATGAATCATTTTGTCTATGGTGTTAAAGGTGTAGGCAGGTATGGACAGTGGAAACATGCTGATGATGTAATTCAGTTTAGGAGCTTTAACCATCTTTATAACATGTGGCCTACCCCACAATGAGATTTATAGCTTGTCCCAGTTCTTCATCTGGAGTTGAGTTTCGTTCAAACACTGTATTGATTGATTGATTGATTGACTGCAAATACATTCATTCACCATTCAGTTAGTGTTGAAAAAGATGAAGGAATGACATAAAACACACAATAATCAAACTGTATTGATTGATTGATTCACTATTCAGTTAGTATTGGATTGACAAAGGAGTAACACAGAACACACTATAATCACACTGTAAATACATCCAAATACTTTATAGAGGCTAACCTGTTAGTAGATCCATAGTGAGCTTTAAACATTGTCTTGCTTTGGTCTGAAATACAGAGGACAGAACAATCCGCCCCAATACACCAACCTGAAAGACATCAATTAGACACAAACACAACATAAACAACATGAGTATTCAATATCAAATGCATCTAACTAATCTGATCTGCTTTATGTATTCTTCTTTTTGTCAAGTCGAACATAATCTACATTGGGTCATCTGTGTGTGTGTGTGTGTGTGTCTGTTTTACCTGTTCGTGGTGGTTGATACATTTCTCTATCAGAGCTCACAGCTCCCAAACTCTCCACCACTTAACTGGACAGGGGCAGGATAAGCCAGGTACTAAAGGGAGGAGGATGGAAGGAGATGGTGAGAAAGTATATCATGGGTTTAAATGACTACAATTTCTCAATATTGAGTCTAGCTAGCTAAAGTTAGCTAACGTTACAGTAACTTTAACTAACTAGCTACTGTAGCTAACGTTAGCTAGCTAAAACGTACCAACATTTATACAACAATTACCAGCTAACATTACAGGCTATGTAGCTTGGCTAGCTGATGAAAAACCAAGAGTACATTACATCATGTATTGTTTTTTAGTTATTTGATAGTAGTTTGATGAATTATTATCTTAGCTAGCGAATAGCTAAGGTTCACTCACCTTTCACGTCAATCCGTTGCAAGTCATCTCTTATTGGTCGCGTCTCTCCAACCATCCGCGCGCTTCCCGCTTCCAGTTGTCTTTTGACCAACGGTCTCAATTTGAATTCTGCGCTGGAGCGCCCTTTACTCACGAGGGCGCTGCTGGTTCCAAACCGAACCCCTCTTTTGAAAAGGCTTCTTCAAAGAACCCCTGAAGTCTACAACGGTTCAACAACGAGCTGATGGCAGAGTATAGGCTTGGAAATTAATCTTAAGGTATATTTTTTAACCTTATATTATCCTAAAGGATCCTACAGGAAGCTTTTCTTTTAAGAGTGTAGTTCACGTTTACTCATTTATCTGCAAAACCATGCCTTCCGAGTTGTAAAGGGGTGGCCAGCCACATAATTAGTTTTAAAAGTCTACCATGACAACAACTATCCCATTGACTATATCCAGTAATAGTTTCTTATTGTTCTAGTTAAGATCTCACAACACAGTTACGTTGCTACAATTAAGGCATAAGCCATAAGTATATATCATTTCAAAATGCAGACAAAATTGGCTTGAACTTGTCGTGTAATAACAATTTAGAAAAACACTAAAAAGGCTATGTATTCTCCCAAGGTCAATACTTCAAAAAAATTATGAATCATAAAATGTTTGTCCTCTGTAGTTGTGTGTCTTTCTTTTTTTGCTGAAATCCATACTTTTTCATTAAACGTTAATGAAATTCAACCACCGACTTTTTGCTCCTTTTTTTTTGCAACTGTGTCAATTGAATATCCAATGACTTAGACCAAGGACTCCAAATACTCGTTGTCCAATCAAATCACACAATCTACAGATGGGCTGTCAACCAATCAAAATTTCGCAGATCATTACAGGCGTCAGTAAACACAAAATTGGGCGCATAACTTTATTGACTTGGCACATTTTCTGTCCAGAGACACTGAGAAATAACAACCAGGAAAGATAAATCATAAAAAAATATGTTTATTTTACATATTACAATAATTGTATAGCCTAGGTTTCATTTACAAACAGACACATTCACTACATTTGTTCCATTATTCACTAAATTACTTATTATTTTCAGTAAACTCTTATTCTATAACATTTATTGTTTTAACATTCACACTGCTAGTTTTACACATTATATTTATATATATATATACACACTACCGCCATTTATATAAATATAATATATAATTATCAATATATAACCATATAATAGATATATAGCATTTACTATATAGACACACACACACACAGACACACACACACATACATACATACAGTATTGAGAGATAGGGAGAGACAGACAGTTGTGAGGACAATATGTCTGAGAATCAATATGTAGGTTGTAGTTTAGAATGAGTTAAAGGCAGAGGAGGGTACAATAGGACAAGTGTTTTGTCCCTGGCCAGTCCTCCTACTGCCAGACCACTGGATCCTGTGTCTCCATCTAAAAGCGTCATTTCTGTGCCGGCCATGCGTGGCACACTAAGAACCAAGACCCAGAAGAAGGGCAAGAAGAGGACATTGGCTGTTACACCAGCTAAGGAGAAGAAGGTGAGATTGTCTGTTACAACAGCTAAGGTGAAGAAGGTGGGATTGGCTGTTACACCAGCTAAGGAGGAGAAGGTGAGATTGGCTGTTACACCAGCTAAGGTGAATAAGGTGAGATTGGCTGGAACACCAGCTAAGGTGAAGAAGGTGAGATTGGCTGTTACACCAGCTAAGGAGAAGAAGGTGAGATTGGCTGTTACACCAGCTAAGGAGAAGAAGGTGAGATTGTCTGGAAGACCAACAAAGTCCCCTGTCCCCGAGGTGAAGAGGACACCTCCAGTCTATGGGTCTGGTCCCCTTGCCAGGGCCAGATATTACCTGGATTGCCATCAATACCTCCATGCTTTGTTTATGAGGTCACACGTGAAGAAGTACAAAGAGGACATCATCAGAAGGTAAGGTAGTAGAAGTATGTGATAAGAGTGATTGTTTTTTAGACTTGAGATTATAATTCAGTTGATATGCCATACCATACATCTACAATGTAGGATCATAGGTTTGTGTGATTTCTATGTACTTTCAGAGAAAAGGAGTTAGTGCTGGAAAAAGATGGTCCCTTGTCCCAACCGGTGGAGACAGAGGTCTTTCAGACCTTTTCCTGGAGTGAGACTCTGGCGTGGGCAGAGGAGAAGGCACCTTTGATGACCACCTGTTAGAGGGCAACCCTTCCCCAGACCAAAAACCTCAAAGTAGACGTCATCAAAGGTAGAGAAATCACCACAAGGTGAGGATTAACCCAATATCATGTTCACACTAGATGTCCAATATCAATCATTTCACAATTGACATGTTGTATATAGTTGTACCGTTTCTACAAGTCAATTAGTAAAGTAAGTACAACTCTGACATGTAAGCCTTAAGCCTTGTCCGAGACAAAAGACAAAACTAAGAGAAGAAACCTTCTAATGTCTCCTCTTTTCAGAGACGACTTTCAACGTAAGAACAGGAGCTCCTTGACAGAGGGACATGGATGGTGCTGTCAATGGCCTTGTTCACCAGCAGGCAAAATAAAATGAAGTTTGTACCAACATGCCTGGAGATGGAGCTGTGGAGGGAGGATGCTGTGAGAAGATGTTCTTCACTCTGAACTCCATGGCCATCTGCCTATGTTCTGATGCCACTAGAGGACATGTTAACAGGTTGAGGGTCGGCAATGATACCCAGATCATGAAGTGGAAGAAACAGGCTGAGGTAAGTGTGAGTCTTAAACATATGTAAACACAATCTGATTCAGCCTATTTCGTAATTCTGTTATTTCAAGGTGATTACACAGGCTACCTTATTTATGAGTACAATGAGTGGTTATTACGTGTATGTCAGTAATCTCAATGTTAATTCCAGACTAAGATATTTAAGAGGAGACTGGCCTATTCACAGGAGGAAACTGTGATGTACGGAGCGTTCTCAATGACCTGGGACAATGTCCAAGTATGTCCAAAATGTGTGGTCTAACATTCTATTTATTATTGTGATAGTTCAGTAAAACAAGAATATATCTTCCAAATGGCATTTCCCATTAACAGTGCATTCGGAAAGTATTCAGACCCCTTCCCTTTTTCCACATTTTGTTACGTTACAGCCTTATTCAAAAAAATAAAAAATAAATCCTCATCAATCTACACACAATAAATACCCTATAATGATGAAGCGAAAACAGGTTTTTAGAAATGTTTGCAAATGTATTAAAAATAAAAACTGAAATGCCTTATTTACAGATGTATTCAGACCCTTTGCTTTGAGACTGGAAATTGAGCTCATGTGCATCCTGTTTCCATTGATCATCCTAGATATGTCTTTACAACCTAAATTGTATGGATACGTAATACATAAAAATGTACGCAAAAATAACATGCAAAAATGCAAATGAAATGTTGTCGTTATTTGAAATGGGTGAATTATTGTTATGGTCATCAAAGAGGCCAGAAGGATGGCTGAGCAGCTGATTAAAAACATGTATTATACCCCCTCTAACCCAGGGTCATGTATTATACCCCCTCTAACCCAGGGTCATGTATTATACCCCCTCTAACCCAGGGTCATGTATTATACCCCCCTCTAACCCAGGGTCATGTATTATACCCCCTCTAACCCAGGGTCATGTATTATACCCCCTCTAACCCAGGGTCATGTATTATACCCCCTCTAACCCAGGGTCATGTATTATACCCCCTCTAACCCAGGGTCATGTATTATACCCCCTCTAACCCAGGGTCATGTATTATACCCCCTCTAACCCAGGGTCATGTATTATACCCCCTCTAACCCAGGGCCATGTATTATACCCCCTCTAACCCAGGGTCATGTATTATACCCCCTCTAACCCAGGGTCATGTATTATACCCCCTCTAACCCAGGATCATGTATTATACCCCCTCTAACCCAGGGTCATGTATTATACCCCCCTCTAACCCAGGGTCATGTATTATACCCCCTCTAACCCAGGGTCATGTATTATACCCCCTCTAACCCAGGGTCATGTATTATACCCCCTCTAACCCAGGGTCATGTATTATACCCACTCTAACCCAGGGTCATGTATTATACCCCCCTCTAACCCAGGGTCATGTATTATACCCCCTCTAACCCAGGGTCATGTATTATACCCCCTCTAACCCAGGGTCATGTATTATACCCCCCTCTAACCCAGGGTCATGTATTATACCCCCCTCTAACCCAGGGTCATGTATTATACCCCCTCTAACCCAGGGTCATGTATTATACCCCCTCTAACCCAGGGTCATGTATTATACCCCCTCTAACCCAGGGTCATGTATTATACCCCCTCTAATCCAGGGTCTTTGGGTGGGAAGGAGAGGTTCCAGACAGCTACAGCTGAAGAAACAGGCCGCAGGTTAAACGATGACCAAGTGACCGATTGGCTAGCAGAGCAGGATGCTTACACTTTGCATAAACCTGTGCGAAAAACAATTTCCATCGAAATATAGTTTTTTTCTATTCATCCCTTGTCACAGTTTCAGGCTGATCTATGTGACATGCAGGCACTTGCCGATAAAAATGATGGAGATCGATACATGCTAACGGTTATAGACGTTTTACTCTAAAATAGCTTTTGTAAGGGTCTTAAAAAATAAGAGTGGGGCAAAGGAGACTCGGGCCTTTGACTCTATCTTGGAGGAAGGAGGAGCACCCAAGAAAGTACAGACTGACGGTGGTAAAGAATTTTTCAGAAACTTCGTGAAGAATCACAATATCGTGCATTTTGCTACAGGCTCGGATTTTAAAGCTTCAGTGGTCGAACGCTTTAACGGGACTTTGAAGGAGACGATGGGGAAATACTTTACGGCTCACAACACCCGTAGATATGTGGCTATAGTTCAAGATTTAGTAAAGGGGTATAACTACAGCTACCACAAGAGTATCCGTATGAAGCCCTGTGAGGTGTCTTTGGATTACTCTTTTCATGTCTTTAAAAATCTGTATGGGTTGATCCCCTTCACCGTAAGAAAGACATTGATTTTAAATTCATAGTTGGTTACTTGGTACGTATCTCCAAGTTGAGGGGTGTTTTTAGACAAAACATATGAGCAAGGTTACAGCGATGAGCTGTTCACAGTTACAGAATGTTCACCCGTATACCTCCTGTCTACAAGTTAAAAAGATGATGATGGGGAGCATATAGAGGGGTCCTTTTACGAGAAGGAACTCCAGAAGGTAAAGATGGGTAAAGACAAAGTCGTTCATGTGGAGAAGATTCTGGATCAAAAGAGAAAAGGGGAAAAAATGGGTATTAGAGGAAGAGGTCGTGGAGGCAGGGGGGCGAAACTTAAACCCCAATGCATGATAAACACACTTCCATTCCAGTGTACACTGGAGTGCATCATGGAGCACAGTGGATTTTACCCGACTCTCCCCAGTAATTCGTCTGCAGATATATATAGGAATAACACAAGTTGGGATTTTACAACCAATTTTCCAAAACCTATCGAGTTATCAGAGGCCTGGGAAGTAGGTCTCAGCGAGATTACATACCCCCATAGTTGGTATAATGTCAAGGAAAAAGACGGTGATTTTTATTTTTAAAGGATATCTGAACCCCCAAAAACCTGTTAAGCTTAAAAAAAGGATTCTGTAGAACTGTAGAGAGGATGGTCTTTGAGATGAACGGCCGCCTAGCCCTGAATCATATGAAAATAGTGTTGACCTACAACCCTATTCAACAACGTGTATAAATCACAGGGGTGATGAGCTAGCTATACAGACCAGTGGTCATTTATCCTCCATGTTGGGGGACGACGCCCAATAAAGGGTGGCTGTGACAGATAGATTATTCCCATACCCTGTGGATATACATGCAGGGCTTTACACCATGTTGGGGACGACGCCCAATAAAGGGGTGGCTGTGACAGATAGATTATTCCCATACCCTGTGGATATACATGCAGGGCTTTACACCATGTTGGGGACGACGCCCAATAAAGGGGTGGCTGTGACAGATAGATTATTCCCATACCCTGTGGATATACATGCAGGGCTTTACACCATGTTGGGGACGACGCCCAATAAAGGGGTGGCTGTGACAGATAGATTATTCCCATACCCTGTGGATATACATGCAGGGCTTTACACCATGTTGGGGGACGACGCCCAATAAAGGGGTGGCTGTGACAGATAGATTATTCCCATACCCTGTGGATATACATGCAGGGCTTTACACCATGTTGGGGACGACGCCCAATAAAGGGGTGGCTGTGACAGATAGATTATTCCCATACCCTGTGGATATACATGCAGGGCTTTACACCATGTTTGTGCATACCGACATCATATCCTATCAAAGGGTAGGAGACAGTTATGTACCCCTCCTGAGAACAGTTCATATAGATGGCAAGGATGGGGATGTAGTCAGTGTTAACTATGACAAGCCACACTACGTAACTGTAAGCAAGAAATATATTGAAAACATTCAGCTTGAGATCAAAACGGATCAGAACCAAAATATAGAGTTTACTTCTGGAAAAGTGATTGTAAAACTCAAATTTAGACCTGTCAAAGCTTCTCTACATATCTAATAAAAAACAAAAACAATAATAATAATAATAATAATAATAAAATATATATATTTCAATACAAAAATAAAATGGTTATGGTAGACAAATACCATCTCGATCCTAACCACTATGTATCATCCTATGTTGATCAAGTGGGTAATGGATTTCCTGGTTATTAAGGAACCCAGACCATGTATGGTTCGGGGATAGGGGTATATATCATAACCTCTTTAGGATGGTTATACCCTTTATGAAGAGAGGCATTAGCATAGCCAAACCTCATTTAAAATCAGCAGCCAAAAACATAGTAAGTGAAGTGGTGGCTAATGCTATGACTAGACGTGGGTCATCAGATCCTGACCGTCAAGAAGGCTCAGGCCTCATGCTGTTGTCTCAAAGACCAAAAAAGAGACCTCTGGGTAGAAGACGTATGTCCTCCCTTAAAAAGACAACTCTGGGTAGAAGACGTATGTCCTCCCTTAAAAAGAGACCTCTGGGTAGAAGACGTATGTCCTCCCTTAAAAAAGAGACCTCTGGGTAGAAGACGTATGTCCTCCCTTAAAAAGAGACCTCTGGGTAGAAGACGTATGTCCTCCCTTAAAAGAGACCTCTGGGTAGAAGACGTATGTCCTCCCTTAAAAAGAGACCTCTGGGTAGAAGACGTATGTCCTCCCTTAAAAAGAGACCTCTGGGTAGAAGACGTATGTCCTCCCTTAAAAAGAGACCTCTGGGTAGAAGACGTATGCCCTCCCTTAAAAAGAGACCTCTGGGTAGAAGACGTATGTCCTCCCTTAAAAAGAGACCTCTGGGTAGAAGACGTATGCCCGCCCTTAAAAGAGACCTCTGGGTAGAAGACGTATGTCCTCCCTTAAAAGAGACCTCTGGGTAGAAGACGTATGTCCTCCCTTAAAAAGAGACCTCTGGGTATAAGACGTATGTCCTCCCTTAAAAAGAGACCTCTGGGTAGAAGACGTATGCCCTCCCTTAAAAGAGACCTCTGGGTAGAAGACGTATGTCCTCCCTTAAAAGAGACCTCTGGGAATAAGACGTATGTCCTCCCTTAAAAGAGACCTCTGGGTATAAGACGTATGTCCTCCCTTAAAAAGAGACCTCTGGGTATAAGACGTATGTGCTCCCTTAAAATAAACCTCTGGGTAGAAGACGTATGGCCACCCTTAAAAGCGGAGGTTAACCGCTGGAAGAAAGTCAGTAAGTCAAAGACGGCGTAAAGTGTGGAGGTCTCGACCAAAAACTGCTAAAATATATACTCCAGAAGCGTTTTCTAAAAGAACAATCAACATGTCTCTTTTACACCGCATGTCCTCTGAAGCTATAAAGACAGAGCTCCATCTTTTCACGGACCCCTTAACCCAGTTTCCAATAGATAGGTCCTGTTATGTGGAGATAGCCCCACTCTCTGCCATTACAGACAATGGACCTATAGAGTTGTTCACCCCAGTCCATGGTGACAACTACCTGGACCTCAACAACACAGACAATGGACCTATAGAGTTGTTCCACCCCAGGCCATGGTGACAACTACCTGGACCTCAACAACACAGACAATGGACCTATAGAGTTGTCCATCCCAGGCCATGGTGACAACTACCTGGACCTCAACAACACAGACAATGGACCTATAGAGTTGTTCACCCCCAGGCCATGGTGACAACTACCTGGACCTCAACAACACAGACAATGGACCTATAGAGTTGTCCATCCCAGGCCATGGTGACAACTACCTGGACCTCAACAACACAGACAATGGACCTATAGAGTTGTTCACCCCAGGCCATGGTGACAACTACCTGGACCTCAACATCACAGACAATGGACCTATAGAGTTGTTCACCCCAGGCCATGGTGACAACTACATGGACCTCAACAACACCTTATTACCTTTGCATCTCAGAGTGGCCTAAAGAGATGGGACCAATATTGCAAATGATGCCAAGGTGAGCCTCATTAATTACCCCTTGGCTACCATCTTCTCCCAAGTGGATGTGACTTTGGGTGAACACCTTATCAGTCAAAGCAGAGCCACCTATCCTTACAGGGCTATCCTGGAATGTTTACTAAACTACTCCGAAGACACTTTGAAGACACAGTTCAGCACTGGGCTGTTTAGCAAGGATACTGCTGGAGCTTCTATGGAAGACATAGACCCCACGACTGGTGGAAACAAAGGACTGGAGGATACTGCTGGGCTTCTATGGAAGCCATAGACCCCCACTGGTGAAAACAAAGGACTGGAGGATACTGCTGGAGCTTCTATGGAAGACATAGACCCCACGACTGGTGGAAACAAAGGACTGGAGGATACTGCTGGAGCTTCTATGGAAGCCATAGACACCACGACTGGTGGAAACAAAGGACTGGAGGATACTGCTGGAGCTTCTATGGAAGACATAGACCCCCCGACTGGTGGAAACAAAGGACTGGAGGATACTGCTGGAGCTTCTATGGAAGACAGACCCCACGACTGGTGGAAACAAAGGACTGGAGGATACTGCTGGAGCTTCTATGGAAGACATAGACCCCCCGACTGGTGGAAACAAAGGACTGGAGGATACTGCTGGAGCTTCTATGGAAGACATAGACCCCACGACTGGTGGAAACAAAGGACTGGAGGATACTGCTGGAGCTTCTATGGAAAGCCATAGACCCCCACGACTGGTGAGTCTTTTATTTTGTTCATAATGTATCTAACATTTCTCCGGTTACGTGCTGGAACATGTGTCAACATGTCATGCAGAACATGATCTTCAACATGTATTTGATTTTCAACCTGTAAGGTCTCCGGTCCAGGCATTACCAGGGCAGGCCTCTCTCTATGCTCTTCCTCCTTTAAGAGTTCCGGTAGAAGCGATAAATGGTTGGTCTCTCTCTCACCTTGTTTTACCAAGGCCAAATACCTTGGCAAAGAGGTTTGTGTATTTTTTGGACCTTATCATAGGGATTCAATCCTTTTCTGTTCAAGATATCCTTCATGGCCGTATCCAAATCATTTCCTGCTGTTTGTCTGATATTTTCAGGGCCCTGTAATTGTTGTTTAAGTCTATCCAAATCTTGTTGAGGCACTAAGTACATTTTATTGGCCATCACACTCTGTGTTCAACCCCCACGCCTGGCCATCACACTCTGTGTTCAACCCCCACGCCTGGCCATCACACTCTGTGTTTAACCCCCCAAGCCTGGCCATCACACTCTGTGTTCAAACCCCACGCCTGGCCATCCACTCTGTGTTCAACCCCCACGCCCTGACCATCACCCTCTGTGTTTCAACCCCCACGCCTGGCCATCACACTCTGTGTTCAACCCCCCACGCCTGGCCATCACACTCTGTGTTCAACCCCCACGCCTGGCCATCACACTCTGTGTTCAACCCCCACGCCTGGCCATCACACTCTGTGTTCAACCCCCCACGCCCTGGCCATCACACTCTGTGTTCCAACACTCACGCCTGGCCATTACACTCTGTGATCAACCCCCCACGCCTGGCCATCACACTCTGTGTTCAACCCCCACGCCTGGCCATCACACTCTATGTTCAACCCCCACACCTGCCCATCACACTCTGTGTTCAACCCCCCACGCCTGGCCATCACACTCTGTGTTCCCACCCCCACGCCTGGCCATCACACTCTGTGTTCAACCCCCATGCCTGGCCATCACACTCTGTGTTTCAACCCCCCTGGCCACAGTAAGGCTGGTGATGAAGGGCAGGGCTCCCCCCTGGCCACAGTAAGCTGGTGATGAAGGGCAGGGCTCCCCCCTGGCCACGTAAGGCTGGTGATGAAGGGCAGGGCTCCCCCTTGGCCACAGTAAGGCTGGTGATGAAGGGCAGGGCTCCCCCCTGGCCACAGTAAGGCTGGTGATGAAGGGCAGGGCTCCCCCCAGTAAGGCTGGTGATGAAGGGCAGGCTCCCCCCAGTAAGGCTGGTGATGAGGGCAGGGCTCCCCCCAGTAAGGCTGGTGATGAAGGGCAGGCTCCCCCCTCCAGTAAGGCTGGTGATGAAGGGCAGGGCTCCCCCTGGCCACAGTAAGCTGGTGATGAGGGCAGGGCTCCCCCTCCAGTAAGGCTGGTGATGAAGGGCAGGGCTCCCCCCTGGCCACAGTAAGGCTGGTGATGGGGCAGGCTCCCCCCTGGCCACAGTAAGGCTGGTGATGAAGGGCAGGGGCTCCCCCCTGGCCACAGTAAGGCTGGTGATGAAGGGCAGGGCTCCCACCCCCTGGCCACAGTAAGGCTGGTGATGAAGGGCAGGGCTCCCCCTGGCCAGCAGTAAGGCTGGTGATGAAGGGCAGGGCTCCCCCAGTAAGGCTGGTGATGAAGGGCGGGGCTCCCCCAGTAAGGCTGGTGGGTGAAGGGCAGGGCTCCCCCCAGTAAGGCTGGTGATGAGGGGGCAGGGCTCCCCCAGTAAGGCTGGTGATGAGGGCAGGCTCCCCATAAGGCTGGTGATGAAGGGCAGGGCTCCCCCAGTAAGGCTGGTGATGAAGGGCAGGGCTCCCCCAGTAAGGCTGGTGATGAACAGGGCTCCCCCCAGTAAGGCTGTGATGAAGCGGCTCCCCTCCCCAGTAAGGCTGGTGATGAAGGGCAGGGCTCCCCCTGCCACTAAGGCTTATCAGGCTCCCCCCACATAGCTGGTGATGAAGGGCTCCCCCCAGTAAGGCTGGTGATGAAGGGCAGGCTCCCCCCAGTAAGGCTGTATCAGCTCCCCCCAGTAAGGCCTGGTGATGAAGGGCAGGGCTCCCTCCCTGGCCACAGTAAGAGGCTGGTGATGAAGGGCAGGGCTCCCCCCTGGCCACAGTAAGGCTGGTGATGAAGGGCAGGCTCCCCCTTCCACAGTAAGGCTGGTGATGAAGGGCAGGCTCCCCTGGCCACAGTAAGGCTGGTGATGAAGGGCAGGGCTCCCCCTGGCCACAGTAAGGCTGGTGATGAAGGGCAGGGCTCCCCCCTGGCCACAGTAAGGCTGGTGATGAAGGGCAGGGCTCCCCCTGGCCACAGTACAGGCTGGTGATGAAGGGCAGGCTCCCCCCATAAGGCTGGTGATGAACACTCCCCCCCCAGTAAGGCTGGTGATGAAGGGCAGGGCTCCCCCCAGTAGAGGCTGGTGATGAGGGGCGGGGCTCCCCCTCCCCAGTAGAGGCTGGTGATAAGGGCAGGGCTCCCCCTGGCCACAGTAAGGCCCTGGTGATGAAGGCAGGGCTCCCCCCTGTCCACAGTAAGGCTGGTGATAGGGCGAGGGCTCCCCCTGGCCACAGTAACGGCTGGTGATGAAGGGGCGGGGCCCCCCTGGCCACAGTAAGGCTGGTGATGGGGGGGGCAGGGCTCCCCCAGTAAGGCTGGTGATGAAGGGCAGGGCTCCCCCTGGCCACAGTAAGGCTGGTGATGAAGGGCAGGGCTCCCCCTGGCCACAGTAAGGCTTACCCCTGGCCACAGTAAGGCTGGTGATGAGGGCGGCTCCCCCAGTAAGGCTGGTGATGAAGCAGGCTCCCCCTGGCCACAGTAAGGCCTGGTGATGAAGGGCAGGGCTCCCCCCTGGCCACAGTAAGGCTGGTGATGAAGGGCAGGGCTCCCCCCTGCCACAGTAAGGCTGGTGATGAAGGGCAGGCTCCCCCTGGCCACAGTGGGCCTGGTGATGGGGCCTCCCCCATAAGGCTGGTGATAAGGGCAGGCTCCCCCTGGCCACAGTGGTTATGGCAGGGCTCCCCCTAGGCTGGTGATGAAGGGCAGGGCTCCCCCGGTGTGATGAGGGCGGGGCTCCCCCTGGCCACAGTAAGGCTGGTGATGAAGGGCAGGGCTCCCCCACTAAGGCTGGTGATAGGGCAGGCTCCCCCCAGTGGCTGGTGATGGGCAGGCTCCCCCCCATAGGCTGGTGATGGGCCAGGCTCCCCCAGTAGGGCTGGTGATGAAGGGCAGGGCTCCCCCTGGTGATGAAGGGCAGGGCTCCCCCCTGGTGATGAAGGGCAGGGCTCCCCCTGGCCCCAGTAAGGCTGGTGATGAAGGGCAGGGCTCCCCCCCAGTAAGGCTGGTGATGAAGGGGCAGGGCTCCCCCCAGTAAGGCTGGTGATGAAGGGCAGGGCTCCCCCCACTCCCATAAGGCTGGTAATGAAGGGCAGGGCTCCCCCCCTCCCAGTAAGGCTGGTGATGAAGGCCAGGGCTCCCCCCAGTAAGGCTGGTGATGAAGGGCAGGGCTCCCCCCAGTAAGGCTGGTGATGAGCCTCCCCCTGGTGATTCCCTGTGATGAAGGGCAGGGCTCCCCCCTGGTGATGAAGGGCCGGGCTCCCCCTGGTGATGGGGCCTCCCCCTGGTGATGGGCAGGGCTCCCCCATAACTGGTGATGAAGGGCAGGGCTCCCCCAGTAAGGCTGGTGATGAAGGGCAGGGCTATACTGATGAAGGTAGAAAACCTCCAGACTGTTGTATGGTCTTTTCTTCCTGAAACTAACCCTTTTATTGCAAAGTTTATCCTGCCTTTGGTCTCTTAGATTGTTTTATTGTCGGGGTGAGTGGAATCTCTTTAGATCCGCAACCTCACATGGGATATTATCTATCATGGCTTTACATCATTTATGTACCACATAATCTCAAGAGTGGTTGATTTCTTTTTAAACGCAGATTAAAATAAATAAAAATTCGGAATTAACTTCGGCCACTCCCACAAAACAATCCTGTTCGAGCCTCAGGTGTTCTGGAGTATTCGATTTTAAATCCACAATTAAATAAGAAAACAGAGCTTTGTAGCGTCCTCATAGCTTTCCATAAAGTAGGATTTATGTCTGAATGTTTATTGTAGTTTGTCTCTAGGTTTTAACATACCAAGTAATTGGCGTTCCTAATGTACCTATTTTTACCTTGGTGAAACACATTTTTTGTGCAGTAACACCTACAAGTTTTATATTATATTGAGTAAAAGCTTGAGCTATTTCAGGATGTTCACTACCGGCAAAAAACATATAATCCAAAACCGCGGGGTAAGAATTCATCCATCAGACAGGGATGCTGGTATTCCTTCAATAAATTAGATTTTTATTTTCTTCAACACCTCATCATACAAAATTTGATAACATGAATAACACCACACTTTGTCAGGTTTCTGAATTCTGTTCAGAATTCTCTAAAATCCTTTTTACAAAACAAGTTTTACCACTATTGGATGGTCCTGCGATTAAGGCTAAAATGTAGTTGCAACCTAGATAAAACCTTCTACAGCATCCATTGTATCTTCAGTGTTAAGCACACAAGGATTGAACATAAAGTCAGTAGCCAAGGGGTTAAGGTGTCCCTCAGGTAAAAGGATTGGAACATAAAGTCAGTAACCAAAGGGTAAGGTGGTCCCGTCATAAAAGGATTGAACATAAAGTCAGTAACCGTGTTCGTCATAATTAACATAAGTCAGTCTTTAAAGGATTGGACATAAATCATAACCGGGTAAGGTGGTCCCGTCAGGTAAAAGGATTGGAACATAAAGTCAGTAACCAAAGGGTAGGTGGTCCGTCAGGTAAAGGTTGGAACATAAAGTCATAACCAAAGGGGTAAGGTGGTCCCGTCAGGTAAAAAGGATTGGAACATAAAGTCAGTAACCAAGGGGTAAGGTGGTCCCGTCAGGTAAAAGGATTAACATAAGTCATAACCAAAGGGTTAAGGTGGTCCCGTCAGGTAAAAGGATTGTAACATAAAGTCGTAACCAGTAAGTGTCCCGTCAGGTAAAGGATTGCAACATAAATCATAACCAAAGGGTAAGGTTCCTCAGGTAAAAGGAGTTGTAACATAAAGTCATACCAAATAGTGGTCCCGTCAGTAAAAGGATTAAACATAAAGTCAGTAACCAAAGGGTAAGGTGTCCCGTCAGTAAAAGGATTGGAACATAAAGTCATAACCAAAGGTAAGTTCCCGTCTAAATTAACTAAATCTCAGTATGTCCCGTCAGTAAAGGATTGGAACATAAAGTCAGTAACCACAGGGTAAGGTGATCCCCGTCATAAAGGATTAACATAGTCATAACCAAAGGAGTAAGGTGGTCCCTCAGTAAAAGGGATTGACATATCTACCACATAAGGTGGTCCCGTCAGTAAAAGGATTGAACATAAAGTCAGTAACAAAGGGTAAGGTGGTCCCGTCATAAAAGGATTGAACATAAAGTCAGTAACCAAAGGGTAAGGTGGTCCCGTCAGGTAAAAGGATTGAACATAAAGTCATAACCAAAGGGTAAGGTGGTCCCGTCGTAAAAGGATTGGAACATAAAGTCAGTAACCAAAGTTAAGGTGGTCCCGTCAGGTAAAAATTGGAACATAAGTCATAACAAGGGTAAGGTGGTCCTCGGTAAAAGGATTGGAACATAAAGTCATAACCAAAGGGTAAGGTGGTCCGTCGGTAAAAGATTACATAAAGTCAGTAACCAAAGGTAAGTTCCTCTAAAGGATTAACATAAAGTCAGTAACCAAAGGGTAAGGTGGTCCCGATCAGGTAAAAGGATTGGAACATAAAGTCATAACCAGGGGTAAGTGTCCTCGGTAAAGGATAAACATAAATCATAACAAAGGGTAAGGTGTCCCTCGTAAAAGATTGAACATAAAGTCAGTAACCAAAGGGTAAGTTGGTCCCGTCAGGTAAAAGGATTGGAACATAAAGTCATAACAAGGTAAGGTGGTCCCGTCAGGTAAAAGGATTGAACTAAAGTCAGTAACCAAAGTAAGGTGTCCGTCAGGTAAAAGGTTAACATGAATCATAACCAAAGGGTAAGGTGGTCCCGTCATAAAAGGATTAACATAATCAGTAACCAAAGGGTAAGTGTCCCGTCATAAAAGGATTGGAACATAAAGTCGGTAACCGAAGGGTAGTGGTAGTCCCGTCAGGTAAAAGGGAGTTGGAACATAAAGTCAGTAACCAAAGGGGTAAGGTGGTCCCGTCTAAAAGGATTGGAACATAAAGTCAGTAACCAAGGGTAAGGTGGTCCCGTCAGTAAATGGATTGGAACATAAAGTCTAACAAAGGGTAAGGTTCCCTCAGTAAGGATTAACATCAAGTCAGTAACCAAGGGTAAGGTGTCCTCAGTAAATTAACATAAGTCATAACCAAGGGTAAGGTTCCCGTCCAGTAAAGATTACATAGTCAGTAACCACGGGGTAAGGTGGTCCCGTCAGGTAAAAGGATTGGAACATAAAGTCAGTAACCAAAGGGTAAGGTGGTCCCGTCATAAAAGATTACATATCTACAAGGTAAGGTGGTCCCGTCAGGTAAAGGTTGAACATAAGTCAGTAACCAAAGGGTAAGGTGGTCCCGTCAGGTAAAAGGATTGGAACATAAAGTCAGTAACCAAAGGGTAAGGTGGTCCCGTCAGGTAAAAGGATTGAACATAAGTCAGTAACCAAAGGGTAAGGTGGTCTCGTAAAGGATTGAACATAAAGTCAGTAACCAAAGGGTAAGGTGGTCCCGTCAGGTAAAAGGATTGAACATAAGTCAGTAACCAAAGGGTAAGGTGGTCCCGTCTAAAAGGATTGGAACATAAAGTCATAACCGGGTAAGGTGGTCCCTCATAAAAGGATTGAACATAAATCATAACCAAAGGTAATTCCCGTCAGTAAAAGGATTAACATAAAGTCAGTAACCAAAGGGGTAAGGTGGTCCGTCATAAAAGGATTGAACATAAAGTCAGTAACCGAAGGGGTAAGGTGGTCCCGTCAGGTAAAAGGATTGGAACATAAAGTCATTAACCAAAGGGTAAGGTGGTCCCGTCGGGTAAAAGGATTAACTAAAGTCAGTAACCAAAGGGTAAGGTGGTCCCGTCAGTAAAAGGATTAACATAAAGTCATAACCAAAGGGGTAAAGGTGTCCCGTCAGTAAAGGATTGAACATAAAGTCAGTAACCAAAGGGTAAGGTGGTCCCGTCAGGTAAAAGGATTGGAACATAAAGTCAGTAGCCAAAGGGTAAGGTGTCTGTCAGGTAAAAGGATTGGAACATAAAGTCATAACAGGGTAAGGTGGTCCCGTCAGGTAAAAGGATTGGAACATAAAGTTCAGTAACCAAAGGTAAGGTGTTCCCGTCATAAAAGATTGAACATAAAGTCATAACCAAGGGTAAGGTGGTCCGTCGGTAAAGATTAACATAAAGTCAGTAACCAAAGGGTAATGTCCGTCAGGTAAAGGATTAACATAAAGTCAGTAACCAAAGGGTAAGGTGGTCCCGTCAGATAAAAGGATTAACATAAAGTCATAACCAAAGGGTAAAGGTGGTCCGTCAGGTAAAAGGATTACATATCATAACCAAGGTAAAAGGTGGTCGTCTAAAAGGATTAACTAAAGTCATAACCAAGTAAGTTCTCTAAAAGATTGAACATAAAGTCATCCATTTCTCTAAGGATTAACATAAAGTCAGTAACCAAAGGGTAAGGTGGTCCCGTCAGGTAAAGGGATTGGAACATAAAGTCAGTAACCAAAAGGTAAGGTGGTCCGTCAGGTAAAGGGATTGAACATAAAGTCAGTAACCAAAGGGTAAGGTGGTCCCGTCAGGTAAAAGGATTGGAACATAAAGTCATAACCAAAGGGTAAAGGTGGTCCCGTCAGTAAAAGGATTGAACATAAAGTCAGTAACCAAAGGGTAAGGTGGTCCCGTCAGTAAAAGGATTGAACATAAATTCAGTAACCAAAGGGTAAGGTGGTCCCTCAGTAAAAGGATTGGAACATAAAGTCATAACCAAAGGGTAAGGTGGTCCCGTCAGGTAAAAGGATTGAACATAAAGTCAGTAACCAAAGGTAAGGTGGTCCGTCATAAAAGATTGAATAAAGTCATTAACCAAAGGGTAAGGTGGTCCCGTCGGTAAAAGGATTGAACATAAAGTCAGTAACCAAAGGGTAAAGTGGATCCCGATCAGTAAAAGTCATCTCTTGTCACAGGCGACCGGAATCTTTTATAATGGGGCATTACGTAGATACCCCTTTTAATCCCTAAAATCTTTTTTGTTTCAACATTTCTAAAACACTATTTTGATGTTTATAAAACCCTCACTAAGCGTGTGATTGATTCCATTTACACGCTGGGAATTTTCATAGTTTTGTGTATCACGCCTTTGCTTTCAACGTTACGTGATTGTGTTTAGTCCTACAGCATAGCGTTTGGGTCCACAGGATGACCACTCTATGATATTTCACCATCTTCCAGTTCACTCGTTAAACCACCCAGAGTAGTTGCTAAGAGGGGGGTTCCAATCACCAGGTTTGCTTTCATAGACCACAGAGTCTGTGTCATGGTAAAGAACCCGACTCTGCAGGTGCTCCATGAGGGTGTGTAGTTCAAGTCGCCCATAGGCCATGGTAAAAGCTGCAAGAAACACGTTTCCATTATTCGGGGGTAGAACCCACTTCTTGTTACGTTTCCATTACACCAGAGCTTTGTCTTGATTCAAGAACAAAACATTTGAAATGTCAGATTGGTCTGAAAAAACCAATCCCATAAATTCTTTGGGATCTTTAATGATAGATGTTGTTAACATATTGCTTCCTTGGGCAAATGTGCCACACAAACTGTTCAAGAAAAGCTTACACACATTTATTTTGGCTTTGTTGACCTCTATTCTGTCAGGGTCAAGATGTATAACCACTTTTTCATGATAGTCCTGAATGTATCTGTCTTTGCTCTCTTGATCAGTGACTGATGCAGGAAACCCTGAAGCCATTTGCTTGCCTCTCAAGAAGGTCTTGATGTACTCTTTAAAAAGAGTGTCTGATTTCCTGGGAAAGTTCCACACTTCAGAAAGACTTTGGCCACACGATACCCCCTTCTCTATAGCCTTAGAGAATTCAACGGTGACCCATTTTATTTTTTTATTTAACCTTTATTTAACCAGGTAAGCCAGTTGAGAACAAGTTCTCATTTACAAGTGCGAACATACACCATACACCGGTCAGGGCTCTTTCTTGATCTGAATGATCACAAGGCTTTTCCTGGTTGTTGTTTTCACTGCAGGTGCGACAAAGGGGAAATAAAAGTTTTCCTTGAGGTCCTTTGTAAGGCAACACTGACAAAAACAAGCCCCCGGGAGGTAAACAGTTGCTTTTATCAAGCAAAATAGTTTTGTGGTAAGTCAAAGGAATCACAGTGAATAATTTCAGGATGCCCCAAGGATAACAAGAGGAACTCATTACTTGAGGATAAAGGGGAAGTATAATTTATATATCCAATTTCCTCATCAGCTATATAACGTAAGGTCAAAGCATTGGTACGACCCCCAAACAAGGCCTGACAGGGCTCCAGGGGTTGGGGTCAAGGTGGAAAGGAAAGCTGGAACATGAGGATCAGACCTTGTGAGTTCTGTCCCCTCGTACTCCCACATCACCTTCCCTTTCACACCATAAGCAGCCTGGAAAGAGGACCACTTGTCTTGGAACTCCAGGTACATTTCCCCAAAAGTCTTCTGGGTTCAGACACACATGGCCTGGGGCAGAAAGCAAGATTTACAACCATGGAAGAAACAACCGTTGTACTCAAACACTGTCTCAACAATCTGTGTGTACTCATCTACATGGTAGGGCCAATCTTTTTTTTCACCTTTATTCAAAGCATGTTGAATAAAGATGTTTTTTACCCTGGGACAAGTACTCCAACCATTGAATGGAGCCACTAGAGTCTAAATTGTATTGTCTACGGTAATTGTCAGGGCGATGGAATAGCATTGAGTCTGACTTGTATTGTCTACGGTAGTTGTCTGGGGATGGAATAGCATTAGAGTCTGACTTGTGTTGTCTACGGTAGTTGTCAGGGCGATGGAATAGCATTAGAGTATGACTTGTATTGTCTACGGTAGTTGTCGGGGGCGATGGAATAGCATTAGAGTATGACTTGTATTGTCTACGGTAGTTGTCGGGCGATGGAATAGCATTAGAGTATGACTTGTATTGTCTACGGTAGTTGTCAGGGCGATGGAATAGCATTAGAGTCTGACTTGTATTGTCTACGGTAGTTGTCAGGGCGATGGAATAGCATTAGAGTATGACTTGTATTGTCTCACGGTAGTTGTCGGGCGATGGAATAGCATTAGATATGACTTGTATTGTCTACGGTAATTGTCAGGGCGATGGAATAGCATTAGAGTATGACTTGTATTGTCTACGGTGGTTGTCAGGGCGACGGAATAGCTATAGAGGCTGGAGGTAAAAGTGTCTACGATAAGTTTTCATGCATGCCGATGCAATAGTTGTACAACTCAAGGGGTCAATGCATGCATCTTTGATTACCTCTGCGCTGAATCTGAGGCATCCTTCTCGCAGTATAACCACATCATTATCACAATATAATTTCATTTCTTTATGGAAATCAAAGGTATTATGGCGTACTGTCTCATACTAAGTCATGAATCTCTCTCTCTCTCTCTTTGGGAGACATTTGATCACACCTGTACATTTCGGGACCAGGATAAGATCCAATATAATGTTGATTCTCCTCAGATGTGAAGAAATGAGGAAACCATCCTTTCACAGAGTTTTCAAAACCCAAAGCCTCTGGCATTTGAGCCAATCTCATGGGCAAGAAACTTAAACTGTCAATGTATCTCTGGTTGAAGGCTGGGTCTACAAAACACAAGATTTGACTACCTTGGGCTATGACATTGGGTGCAACACCTTGTTGGCATTAGAGAGAGGTAGTGTGTACGCCCAGTACATCACTGGGGCCAAGCTCCCTGCCATCCAGGACCTCTATACCAGGCGGTGTCAGAGGAAGGCCCACATAATTGTCAAAGACTCCAGCCACCCTAGTCATAGACTGTTCTCTCTGCTACCGCACGGCAAGCGGTACCGGAGTGCCAAGTCTAGGTCCAAAGGCTTCTTAACAGCTTCACCCCATTTTTACACTGCTCACTCTCTGTTTATTAACCATAGTCCATTTACCTCTACCTACATGTACATATTACCTCAATTACCTCGACTAACCGGTGCCCCTGCACATTGACTCTGTACCGGTACCCCCTGTATATAGCCTCACTACTGTTATGATATTGTTGATACTTAATTATTCGTTTTATTTTTTATTTTTTATTTTTTACTTCAGTTTATTTTACTAAATACTTTCTTAACACTTTTTTTCTTAAAACTGCATTGTTGGTTAAGGGCTTGTAAGTAAGCATATCACTGTATTCGGCACGTGACAAATACAATTTGATTTGATTTGATCAAGGGATTGGAAAGAAGATAGGAATCACAGGATCTAGAATTGTGAGCTATAAAAGTGAAGTTTTTGTACTGGGGTTTTTGGAACGTTTCAGAAAGAGTAGTGCACCATTGGGGTCCTCTGCCGACCCCTTTTTCACCCTTGAAAGTCCTGGTAGATACAGAAATATGCAGGTTAACCCCTGATTGCTGATTACTCTCAAAGTCATAAAACACACATTTCTCTGAATGTTCATCTTCATCTGATGGTTGAAGGTAGCACTCATGTTCCAATTCTTGAGCAACTTCTGGGTCTCTGCTTTTCAAAGGCCCTTTACAGGTAGGGCAGTGTAGGATACCATATACGTGAGGTTGGGGGGGTTGTCTAATTTAAGGGTGGCGTTAGCTCGTTAATTTGTTTAATTAAGGAGCTAAGTTCTGGGAGTACCTGTGATAATGTGTCCTCATTTGTCTGATTTAAAGGATGTGTGTGTTGTTGTGTAGGGGTTGGTCCTAGAGCCTTCATTTGTTTGATGAAGGAGTTTAGTTCTAGGGGTATTCTAGAAGTATCCATGTTACATATGGCTATATCCTTTGTTTGGCCGTTTTTATCAGATTGCTGCTTATCAAACTTGCCATGTTTTTCGTCCAGAGGCTATGTCTTGGATGTACTGACGTTTTAGCAAAGCAACCATACGTTTGTGTAACTGGACCTTTCTGGCTTTCAGAGCCCTGTAAAGGCTGTGAGAAACCTATCTTGAAGATCTATATCCTGATCCTCGTCCCCACTAACGCTGTCCTCAATCAGTATAGGCTCTACCTCAGAATGTATTGTATCAAGCTGATTAGCCACATCATACCTCAACACATCATCCTCATCATACATCAACACATCATCCTCATCATACCCTCAACACATCATCCTCATCATACCTCAACACATCATCCTCATCATACCTCAACACATCATCCATCATACTTCAACACATCATCCTCATCATACCTCAACACATCATCCTCATCATACATCAACACATCCTCCTCATCATACATCAACACATCATCCTCATCATACCTCAACACATCATCCTCATCATACCTCAACACATCATCCCTCATCATACCTCAACACATCATCCTCATCATACCTCAACACATCATCCTCATCATACCTCAACACATCATCCTCATCATACCTCAACACATCATCCTCCTCATACCTCAACACATCATCCTCACTCATACATCAACACATCATCCTCATCATACATCAACACATCATCCTCATCATACCTCAACAATCATCCTCATCATACCTCAACACATCATCCTCATCATACCTCAACACATCATCCTCATCATACCTCAACACATCATCCTCATCATACCTCAACACATCATCCTCATCATACCTCAACACATCATCCTCATCATACCTCAACACATTTATCCTCATCATACCTCAACACATCATCCTCATCATACATCAACACATCATCCTCATCATAGCTCAACACATCATCCTCATCATACCTCAACACATCATCCTCATCATACCTCAACACATCATCCTCATCATACCTCAACATATCATCCTCATCATACATCAACACATTATCCTCATCATACCTCAACACATCATCCTCATCATACCTCAACACATCATCCTCATCATACCTCAACACATCATCCTCATCATACCTCAACACATCATCCTCATCATACCTCAACACATCATCCTCATCATACCTCAACACATCATCCTCATCATACCTCAACACATCATCCTCATCATACATCAACACATCATCCTCATCATACATCAACACATCATCCTCATCATACCTCAACACATCATCCTCATCATACCTCAACACATCATCCTCATCTACATCAACACATCATCCTCATCATACCTCAACACATCATCCTCATCATACCTCAACACATCATCCTCATCATACCTCAACACATCATCTTCATCATACCTCAACACATCATCCTCATCATACATCAACACATCATCCTCATCATAGCTCAACACATCATCCTCATCATACCTAATAATAATAATAATAATATGCCATTTAGCAGACGCTTTTATCCAAAGCGACTTACAGTCATGCGTGCATACATTTTTGTGTATGGGTGGTCCCAGGATCGAACCCACTACCTTACGTTACAAGCGCCGTGCTCTACCAGTTGAGCTACAAGAGGACCACATTCATCCTCATCATACCTCAACACATCATCCTCATCATACCTCAACACATCATCCTCATCATACCTCAACACATCATCCTCATTATACCTCAACACATCATCCTCATCATACCTCAACACATCATCCTCATCATACATCAACACATCATCCTCATCATACCTCAACACATCATCCTCATCATACATCAACACATCATCCTCATCATAGCTCAACACATCATCCTCATCATACCTCAACACATCATCCTCATCATACCTCAACACATCATCCTCATCATACCTCAACACATCATCCTCATCATACATCAACACATTATCCTCATCATACCTCAACACATCATCCTCATCATACCTCAACACATCATCCTCATCATACCTCAACCATCATCCTCATCATACCTCAACACATCATCCTCATCACGCCTCAACACATCATCCTCAGTCATACCTCAATACATCATCCTCATCATACCTCAACACATCATCCTCATCATACATCAACACATCATCCTCATCATACATCAACACATCATCCTCATCATACCTCAACACATCATCCTCATCATACCTCAACACATCTTCCTCATCATACATCAGCACATCATCCTCATCATACCTCAACACATCATCCTCATCATACCTCAACACATCATCCTCATCATACCTCAACACATCATCTTCATCATACCTCAACACATCATCTCCTCATCATACATCAACACATCATCCTCATCATAGCTCAACACATCATCCTCATCATACCTAATAATAACATAATATGCCATTTAGCAGACGCTTTTATCCAAAGCGACTTACAGTCATGCGTGCATACATTTTTTGTGTATGGGTGGTCCCAGGATCAAACCCACTACCTTGGCGTTACATAAGCGCCGTGCTCTACCAGTTGAGCTACAGAGGACCACATTCATCCTCATCCTACCTCAACACATCATCCTCATCATACCTCAACACATCATCCTCATCATACCTCAACACATCATCCTCATCATACCTCCACACATCATCCTCATCATAGCTCAACAATCATCCTCATCATACTCAACACATCATCCTCATCATCCATCAACACTCATCCTCATCATAGCTCAACACATCATCCTCATCATACCTCAACACATCATCCTCATCATACATCATACATCAACAATCATCCTCATCATACATCAACACATCCTCCTCATCATACATCAACACATCATCCTCATCATACATCAACACATCCTCCTCACTCTACCTCAACACATCATCGTCATCATACCTCAACACATCATCCTCATCAAACATCAACACATCATCACTCATCATAGCTCAACACATCATCCTCATCATACCTCAACACATCATCCTCATCATAGCTCAACACATCATCCTCATCATACCTCTACACATCATCCTCATCATACATCAACACATCATCCTCATCATACATCATACATCAACACATCATCCTCATCATACATCAACACATCCTCCTCATCATACATCAACACATCATCCTCATCATACCTCTACACATCATCCTCATCATACCTCAACACATCATCCTCATCATACATCATAGCTCAACACATCACCCTCATCATAGCTCAACACATCATCCTCATCATACCTCAACACATCATCCTCATCATACATCAACACATCATCCTCATCATACCTCAACACATCATCCTCATCATCCATCAACACATCATCCTCATCATAGCTCAACACATCATCCTCATCATACCTCAACACATTTATCCTCATCATACATCAACACATCATCCTCATCATACCTAACACATCATCTTCATCATACCTCAACACATCATCCTCATCATACCTCAACACATCATCCTCATCATACATCAACACATCATCCTCATCATACCTCAACACATCATCCTCATCATAGCTCAACACATCATCCTCATCATACCTCAACACATCATCCTCATCAAACATCAACACATAATCCTCATCATAGCTCAACACATCATCCTCATCATACCTCAACACATCATCCTCATCATACATCATACATCAACACATCATCCTCATCATACATCAACACATCCTCCTCATCATACATCAACACATCATCCTCATCATACATCAACACATCCTCCTCATCATACCTCAACACATCATCGTCATCATACCTCAACACATCATCCTCATCAAACATCAACACATCATCCTCATCATAGCTCAACACATCATCCTCTCTACCTCAACACATCATCCTCATCATAGCTCAACACATCATCCTCATCATACCTCAACACATCATCCTCATCATACATCAACACATCATCCTCATCATACATCATACATCAACACATCATCCTCATCATACATCAACACATCCTCCTCATCATACATCAACACATCATCCTCATCATACCTCTACACATCATCCTCATCATACCTCAACACATCATCCTCATCATACATCATAGCTCAACCACTTCACCCTCATCATAGCTCAACACATCATCCTCATCATACCTCAACACATCATCCTCATCATACATCAACCACATCATCCTCATCATACCTCAACACATCATCCTCATCATCCATCAACACATCATCCTCATCATAGCTCAACACATCATCCCTCATCATACCTCAACACATTTATCCTCATCATACATCAACACATCATCCTCATCATACCTCAACACATCATCTTCATCATACCTCAACACATCATCCTCATCATACCTCAACACATCATCCTCATCATACATCAACACATCATCCTCATCATACCTCAACACATCATCCTCATCATAGCTCAACACATCATCCTCATCATACCTCAACAATCATCCTCATCAAACATCAACACATCATCCTCATCATAGCTCAACACATCATCCTCATCATACCTCAACACATCATCCTCATCTGCTCAACACATCATCCTCATCATACCTCAACACATCATCCTCATCATACATCAACACATCATCCTCATCATACCTCAACACATCATCTTCATCATAGCTCAACACATCATCCTCATCATACCTCAACACATCATCCTCATCATACATCAACCATCATCCTCATCATACCTCAACACATCATCCTCATCATAGCTCAACACATCATCCTCATCATACCTCAACACATCATCCATATCAAACATCAACATATCATCCTCATCATAGCTCAACACATCATCCTAATCATACCTCAACACATCATCCTCATCATACATCAACACATCATCCTCATCATAACTCAACACATCATCCTCATCATGGCTCAACACATCATCCTCATCATAGCTCAACACATCATCCTCAACATACCTCAACACATCATCCTCAACATACCTCAACACATCATCCTCATCAAACATCAACACATCATCCTCATCATAGCTCAACACATCATCCTCATCATACCTCAACACATCATCCTCATCACAGCTCAACACATCATCCTCATCATACCTCAACACATCATCCTCATCATCCATCAACACATCATCCTCATCATAGCTCAACACATCATCCTCATCATACCTCAACACATCATCCTCATCATACATCATACATCAACACATCATCCTCATCATACATCAACACATCATCCTCATCATACATCAACACATCATCCTCATCATACCTCAACACATCATCCTCATCATACCTCAACACATCATCCTCATCATCCATCATAGCTCAACACATCACCCTCATCATAGCTCTACACATCATCGTCATCATACCTCAACACATCATCCTCATCATACATCATAGCTCAACACATCACCCTCATCATAGCTCAACACATAATCCTCATCATACCTCAACACATCATCCTCATCATACATCAACACATCATCCTCATCATACCTCAACACATCATCCTCATCATCCATCAACACATCATCCTCATCATAGCTCAACACATAATCCTCATCATACCTCAACACATCATCCTCATCATACATCAACACATCATCCTCATCATACCTCAACACATCATCCTCATCATACATCAACACATCATCCTCATCATACCTCAACACATCATCCTCATCATAGCTCAACACATCATCCTCATCATACCTCAACACATCATCCTCATCAAACATCAACACATCATCCTCATCATAGCTCAACACATCATCCTCATCATACCTCAACACATCATCCTCATCGTAGCTCAACATCATCCTCATCATACCTCAACACATCATCCTCATCATACATCAACACATCATCCTCATCATACCTCAACACATCATCTTCATCATACCTCAACACATCATCCTCATCATACCTCAACACATCATTCATCATACATCAACACATCATCCTCATCATACCTCAACACATCATCCTCATCATAGCTCAACACATCATCCTCATCATACCTCAACATATCATCCCTCATCAAACATCAACATATCATCCCTCATCATAGCTCAACACATCATCCTCATCATACCTCAACACATCATCCTCATCCTACATCAACACATCATCCTCATCATACCTCAACACATCATCCTCATCATAGCTCAACACATCATCCTCATCATAGCTCAACACATCATCCTCAACATACCTCAACACATCATCCTCAACATACCTCAACACATCATCCTCATCAAACATCAACACATCATCCTCATCATAGCTCAACACATCATCCTCATCATACATCAACACATCATTCTCATCATAGCTCAACACATCATCCTCAACATTAACATCATTGACATTATCATCATTGAATGTATTGACTTGTTTAGATGCAGTAATCAGTATATCAGTTAATGTATTATGTGTTAACATATCAATATATCCTAACTCACTGTTTCTGTTTCTCACTGTTCGGACTTGGGTTACAGGAAATAGCTGTCTGTTTGTTGACTAAACCTGTTTTTTCTGTGGAGTCGTGGAAGGCGTGTTTTCTTCCCCTGTCCATTTTCTGAGTCTGTCTTTTTTACAAAAATAATAATCACTCTAATATCGTTTTTAACATAGTCATCAAAAGTGATATCTATAATAAAACAGGCCATATCCATAAAGACATGTTCTTCAATCCAGTCCTTTTCAGACCAATCGATTCTCCTCGGTCAAAGGTGAAGCCATTCTGTCAACTTGAACTATGTGTCTGTGGAGCCATGCTGGACTTTGAAATAGTGTCGATTGCCCTATTATATACTGGAACCCTCGGGGGGGTTTGGAGCGTGTCTAGGTATGACAATACCTCTGTTCTTGGGTTGGTTTGAGTTTCGTCTATGTCAAAGCCTGCTTTACAGAAAGAGAGGAGAACGTCGTTTTCACAATCATTCAAGCAGTCATTCAACGGAGGAGTCCATAATGCTGGTTGAACGCTGTACACGCTTCTACATGGAGAGTCAGCTGTAAACACACAGATTAGGTTTTTTAAAACATAGTACACCTTTTGTTTATTGCTTATTATATAAAGATTATTACCCATTTAAATGTTGACTCACGTCTAAAATATCTTGATGGCGAGTGACTGAGTAAAGATACAGCTTCTGTCTGTTGTTCCTCTAACTCGTTATCCTCTATAACAATCACTTCTGTTTGTGGTGTTGCTTCTTGATCCACATCAATTACTTTGGGTACCTCCTTCATAAATGTAGGGTAACCTGTAGAATTTACATTATATTACAATATAAATTTTTTACTTACAAATACAGATATTGAACATAAAATACAATATAGTAATAATATTAATTACCTGAAAATTGTATGTCATTCAGTCTTAAAATGTCTGCAAAAAACAAATATTAAAACACTGTTAAATATTTGAAAAAAACCTTGTTATACATTGAGTGATATAGAATAGTATACTAACATTCTAGATACAGTCCACACACACACACACACACACACACACACACACACACACACACACACACACACACACACACACACACACACACACACACACACACACACACACACACACACACACACACACACACACACACACACACAAACATTTTTTTTTTGTGGTCCTCTGTAGCTCAGCTGGTAGAGCACGGCGCTTGTATCAAGGTAGTGGGTTCGTTCCCCGGGACCACCCATACACCAAAATGTATGCACGCATGACTGTAAGTCGCTTTGGATAAAAGCGTCCGCTAAATGGCATATTATTATTATTATTATTATTATTATTATAAGCAAGTCGCTAGGTTATTATTTTTTTATAACTGTGATGTAACTCTACATCCACTACGTGGAGCCAGTGGATATATATTCTGCCCTCTTGTATAGATTTGTGAAAATGAACAGTGATAGACATTTTGCCTGAATACAGAATTTGAAAATAATTTATAGAAAAGGTAAACACAGCTATCTGTATGGCTTTGTAAAAATGAACAACCATATTCTGGCCAATTGTATAGATTTGTAAATATGAACAACCATATTCTGGCCAATTGTATAGATTTGTAAATGAACATGAACAGATTTATATATATTTTTACTTTTTTTTAAATGAAAATCACTTTTTTAAACAACATCAACTGTGAACTGATTTGGCGTGTGTGTGTTAAAGAGACAGACAGGGAGGGAGCAAAGAGAGAGAGAGGCTACATTACTTGTACTGAAACTGTTCTCTTCTCTCTTTCAATAAAGCAAAGCGGTCAATGACTTTCTCATTGAAATCAGGCATGCTGAGGACTAGTTCCCTCTCCATGGAAAGCATGGCCAGTGCATTCAGACGTTCCTGGCCCATTGAATTTCGAGGAATGTCTTAACTCGTGTCAAAGTTGAGAAACATCTCTCAGCTTCAGCTGTTGTCATTGGAGTAGTTATGAGGGATGTTCAACAGAGTCACAGTCTCAGAGGAACGTCTCCTGGAGGTTGTAGCTCATGAGAACCTGGTACAGTGCCAGTGCACCACAGCATCCCTTGAATTCATGATTCTCATAGATCGGAGATAGTTCTGTCTTGAGCTTTGCCTTGCTCAGCATGGGGTATGCATTCACAGTGGCATTCAGAGCCTCATCAGGAAATGAATGGCAGTACCTTTTCAAACATGTCTGCTTGCAGTAGGTAGCACTCACAAGGTGGCCAGAGAAAGAGAACCTTTCTTTGGTGTGATCCAGGATGGTGTTGCAGACCTCTTCAGACAGCCTCTGATTCTCCTCTTCTCTCAAAGCTGTTCTGGGTCTTTTGTCTCCTGTTGCTTCTTGCAGCTGCTGTTGAGAGGAGTCCCTGAAGGCAAACAGACCAATGTGTTTGTTGGCTTTGTACAGTATTGTTGTCTATGTGATGCACAGGTATATGCAATGTATCCATGTATAGTACAAATACTTCAGTTCCACTTAAAATGGGCAGGGATGCATAAAGTCTTTAGTGTTTAAGTTAGCCTTTGTGTCTCACTAGCCTGGATGTTCAGCACAGTATACAGTGGTGCTCATAGCTTATGAGCCCATGCTAAGTTGACTAAAAGAGGAATAAAAATAAAAGAAAATTGGTGTCCTTAAAAGTTGGATTTTCCAACTTTTTAATTAAAGTCATTAAGATCAATTTCCAAAAAGATGATTTTTAAATTTTTTATTCCTCTTTTCAGTCAACTTTAGAATGTGTTCATACTTATGAGCACCACTGTACAATACACATAGTATATAAAATAAGCTAGATTACACCACTGGCCATATATAATGAGAATAATGTATTTCAAACACAAATGCAGTCTCCTTTCATGCATACATTTTTCAAATAAAGCTCTGCTTTGAGAAAGATCCGAATGATATTGTTTAATCTTACCTTATGGCCTGCACACTGCTTGTGAAGCTGTCGAGGCACGTTTGATGAAGACAGCATCGATGTCCTTCTTCTGTAGCTTCTGGTACAGAATGTCGACGTGGGGCATGATTTTGTGAAAAAAGCCCCAGGAAAAAAAATAAAATCTTCATCATGTAGCATCCTCCGTAGCCAGATGCCTCTCTCACGGTGGGCTGGTCAAATGAACCCAATGAACCCGTCCGGATGGCTTCAAAACATTCAATGAGGTCGTCCTCGATTCTCGTAGACAGTGTTCACGACTCTGCTGTTGAAGTTCCACTGTGTGGATGAAGGTCTGGGCAGTCTTCGTGCAACAGTCTGGTCAAGAATGCTGGTGCGTTTTGGGTGACCGGAAAAAAAGTTGCAATCCCGCTCAGATCGGAAAAGAAAATGTTCACTTTTTGATGCGAGAAGTAGCTTGCTGCATGATCAAATTCAGCTGATGCGCATAGCAATGCACGTAATGGGCATTCTTGAAATGCTCACGCACCTTTGCTGCACACCAGCCTTCTCTCCCCCTCATCACACTGGCTCCATCGTAAGCTTGCGCAATGAGTTTGACTTTCTGTCGTCGGCAAAAAGACCGTTCAGTCTCTCCAAAAGCACACTGGCGATTGAGACTGAGGTTGATTCCGAGATGGGAAGGAACTCAAAAAAGCGCTCCTGCACTTTGTGGTTGCTATCTATGTACCTCAGCACAAGCACCAGCTGTGTCTGTGTAGAAACGTCCGTGGTCTCGTCAGCTTGGATAGCTACGAGTTCGCCGACTTCACCTCCTCCACAATATGTTCCCTCATGACCGCTAGCATACACTCCAGTAGCTCGTTTTGAATGGTCTTTGATGTGCCCTTGAAAACTTTAGCATTTTTAAGATGGTCATCAAACACCTCATCTAATTGTGCCACAAAGTTGACAAGTCCAAGAAAAATACCAGGGTTGGTGGAGCCCTCAGTTTCATCTTTGCCTCGTAAAGCTAACTCAAACACTCCGCAAAACTTCACACACTGGATTAGCCGGCTGAGGATGTGGCGGTTCTTGCTAACCTCATCGTTGTGGCGGCGGACAGCTTGCCTGTATCCCTCATCCAGTTGAGTGGCAATGTTCACTCTCCCCAAAGCAGACAATCTCAAACAGCTATCCATGTGGGTCTTTGACAGCTCATGTTTCTTAATCTTTTCTGAAAGATGGTGCATGTCCGTTACACCAGTCGCTGTCCAAGCGGTGCTGTCTGCCGTGCCGTCTTCAGGGTGAAAGAGTAAGCAGGGGTAGCAGAAGACTGCATTAGCTACATCGCAGCCTGCTAGCCAGGTTTTTCGTTCGTACCAATTTTTGGAAAATCCTCGGGTGTAGGACTTTCCCCCTTTAGTAGAAACCTGTTGAATTATTAAATTTGGTCTGGGAGGTCCTAATTGTTTCGTTGCCAATTTATCTTGATTTGTTCGCCGACAAAGGAACTTCTTTCAAAGAGACAATCGAGTTGCACTGAACGCTAGCCATCTTGACAGTAGTACGTGAATTGATTGACGCTGCTACCCGCTCTTTTCTTAGTTATGTTCATGGTTATGTTACGTATGACGGAAAGCGCGTAAGTGCAAGCCCTCCCGGAACCCATAGAGATTGTATTGAAAGCTCTGATATTTGAAAAAAAAAAGATTTTACATGAAAGTCTATGAGAGACTTCTGGGGCGATTTTCAACCTGACTGAAATCGCCCCAAAATGGGCGGGGCCATTTGAAGCACGACTTTAGCCTGATTGGACATTTAGTGGCAGATCAGACGTCTAGATTAGAACACTGATAACTACTCTTGAGGTTTCTTGTCGCTCGTAGTGTTCACAGGACAAGTCTAACACTTACTTATACTCAGGCAGACCTACCCAGAAATTACTTTCTCATTCTACAAGGGGTCACAAGCTCACTACACAGCATCTCCATAAGTTCACTACAAAAAATTCCCAACTGTTTCACATTTTTCAAACAGTTCAAACTTTAAGTTCAACTAGGTCAGTACACGACACATCAATCACCAGGCCATTACGTTTTATTTCAAACATGTGCTTTACTTCAAAGAAACAGCTGCACTATCAAGTTACATAAGCACACCCTAAATAGTGAAGAGAACGTCCAGACAGGATGTCCTTAAAAGGTCATAAACACAGGACACAGGAAAACTCACCAATCACTTTTTGACAGCAACCGTCTACTATATTCTCTCTCACAGGAGTCTGTGAAACAAGACAGTTGGAGATTGAAACATTGTATGTGTATTCCCTTCCCCCAACTGTTCTGTTCACCCAGACAAACAAACCAGACTGCAGTTTCCCACGCAAGAATTGACTTCAAATCCTAAATTACTTGATATCTTTCAGAAATACATAATTTCCCCCTCCTCATAATTCCATAGGTCTATAGGAGTGTCCCAGGTTTTCATTACAACCATTTCTAGTGCATATTGTATATGGTTTCAATATCTTACTATCAGATTTGATAAATAACAGATTATAACATGAAAAGCTCAGTGTTGATTTTAAATATTAACATTAACAGTCCACAAAAAGGGTGTGTAACACATTATGTTGGCTTGGCTGATAAAAAGGGTAGATTGAATTTCTCTTTGCAGTTGTGGCTCCCAGGTCTACAGCCAATCAAGGACTAGCTACCCATCCCCCACTGCTGCTCTCACCCCCCACCCCCCACCCCATCCCCTGACATGCTGGACTCTCAATAATCCCCTCCATGAAGACTGGGGGTCAGCCTGATGAACCAAACTACCCAATAATCCCCTCCATGAAGACTTGGGGTCAGCCTGATGAACCAAACTACCCAATAATCCCCTCCATGAAGACTGGGGGTCAGCCTGATGAACCAAACTACCCAATTATCCCCTCCATGAAGACTGGGGCTCAGCCTGATGAACCAAACTACCCAATAATCCCCTCCATGAAGACTGGGGGTCAGCCTGATGAACCAAACTACCCAATAATCCCCTCCATGAAGACTGGGGGTCAGCCTGATGAACCAAACTACCCAATAATCCCCTCCATGAAGACTGGGGGTCAGCCTGATGAACCAAACTACCCAATAATCCCCTCCATGTAGCCTGATTCTCTCTCACACACATACATAATCAAACATGGTTTTTCTTCCAGCCTCACCTGAACACAGTTTTTACCTGTTTATTTTCATATCAGCCCTTTGGGCTTCCAGCCTCACCTGAACACCGTTTTTACCAGTTTATTTTCATATCAGCCCTTTGGGCTTCCAGCCTCACCTGAACACCGTTTTTACCTGTTTATTTTCATATCAGCCCTTTGGGCTTCCAGCCTCACCTGAACACTGTTTTTACCTGTTTATTTTCATATCAGCCCTTTTGAGCTTCCAGCCTCACCTGAACACCGTTTTACCTGTTTATTTTCATATCAGCCCTTTGGGCTTCCAGCCTCACCTGAACACTGTTTTTACCTGTTTATTTATCTGCAGTGTTTTGTCTTTCACTTATTTTCTTTGGTGTGAATAAATAAAACCTAAAACCTAATTGAGAAATGTTTTCACTTGCAATGACTTGTTATGTTTAAACCGTGATTTAAACTGAGACTCAGTGATATGACATGTAAGGCTGTGTGTCTGCCTGTATTCATATATGGACCTGATTTCCATTCAGACTGCTTTGTCCAGCCAAGTGGCACTTTGTGGGATACATTGAATGTAATGGAGTTGAAGTTGTGTTCCCAGCAGTCCACAGGATGGTGCCAGAGCAGCATAACTGGACTGGTGAGACCTGAGTAATATCCCAGGGAAATACACTATATATCAAATCAAATAAAATCAAATTTTATTGGCCACATGCGCCGAATACAACAGGTGCAGACATTACAGTGAAATGCTTAATTAACCAACAGTGCATTTATTTTTAAATAAAAAAAGTAAAATAAAACATCAACAAAAAAGTGTTGAGAAAAAAAGAGCAGAAGTAAAATAAAATAACAGTAGGGAGGCTATATACAGGGGGGGTACCGGTGCAGAGTCAATGTGCGGGGGCACTGGCTAGTTGAGGTAGTTGAGGTAATATGTACATGTGGGTAGAGTTAAAGTGACTATGCATAAATAATTAACATAATATACACAAGTATGTGGACCTTCTTCAAATGAGTGGATTCTGCTATTTCAGCCACACCTGTAACTGACAGGTGTATACAATCAAGCACACATAGTTACACAGTGATTTCGGAAAGTATTCAGACCCCTTGACTTTTTCCACATTTTCAGCATTATTCTAAAATTGATTAAATAGTTTTTTTTACTCATCAATCTACACAAAACATCCTATAATGACAAAGTTATGGGTTTTTAGAACTCCTGTGTTGTCTTGGTTGTGTGCTTAGGCTCCTTGTCCTGTTGGAAGGTGAACCTTCACCCCAGTCTGAGGTCCAGAGCGCTCTGGAGCAGGTTTTCATCAAGGATCTCTCTGTACTTTGCTCTGTTCATCTTTCCCTCGATTCTGACTAGTCTCCCAGTCCCTGCCACTGAAAAACATCCACACAGCATGCTGCCACCACCATGCTTCACCATAGGGATGGTGCCAGGTTACCTCCAGACGTGACGCTTGGCATTCAAGCCAAAGAGTTCAATCTTGGTTTCATCAGACCAGAGAATCTTGTTTCTCATTGTCTGAGAGTCTTTTGGCAAACTCCAAGCGGGCTGTCATGTGCCTTTTACTGAGGAGTGGCTTACGTCTGGCCACTCTACCATAAAGGCCTGATTTGTGGAGTGCTGCAGAGATGTCCTTCTGGAAGGTTCTCCCATATCCACAGAGGAACTCTGGAGCTCTGTCAGAGTGACCATCGGGTTCTTCGCGGGTTCTTCGTCACCTCCCTGACCAAGGCCCTTCTCCCCCGATTGCTCAGTTTGGCCGGGCGGCCAGCTCTAGGAAGAATCTAGGTGGTTCCAAACTTCTTCCATTTAAGAATGATGGAGGCCACTGTGTTCTTGGGGACCTTCAATGCTGCAGAAATTTTTTGGTACCCTTCCCCAGATCTGTGTCTCGACACAATCCTGTCTCGGAGCTCTACGGACAATTCCTTCGACCTCATGGCTTGGTTTTTGCTCTGACATGCACTGTCAACTGTGGGACCTTATGTAGACAGGTGTGTGCCTTTCCAAATCATGTCCAATCAATTATATTTACCACAGGTGGACTCCAATCAAGTTGTAGAAACATCTCAGGGATGATCAACGGAAACAGGATGCACATGAGCTCAATTTCGAATCTCATAGCAAAGGGTCTGAAAACTTCTGTAAATAAGGTATTTCTATATATTTGCAAACATGTCTAAAAACCTGTTTTCACTTTGTCATTATGGGGTATTGTGTGTAAATTGATGAGGAAAAATAACTATTTTAATCTATTTTAGAATAAGGCTGTAACTTAACAAAATGTGGAAAAAGTCAAGGGGTCTGAATACTTTTTGAATGCACTGTAGATATGGTGTGGACTGTATACTCAATACAATCTAAATCTGATACGTCACTGTCTGTCTTTTGACTGATACTGCTTTTTAAACTGCTCTGGTCAGTCTACTCAAATATTTGTACTATACATCTACAAGCAATACTTTGATAATTTGTCATTTCTAATAATGAAACATCCATTTATGAATAGATAGGGCAGGTTTCAGGACACTGATTTAACTGAAAATGTTGAAAAATATACTGCCAATATCTTCACCACCAAAGAATAGCAGTGAGGTTTTAATATGATTTGACTCTGTGCAGGCTGTCAGGCTGTCTAGTCACAGAGGAAGGCTGTGCTTCTCTGATCTCAGCTCTGAGGTCAAACCCCTCACACCTGAGAGAGCTGGATCTGAGTAACAATGACCTGAAGGATTCAGGAGTGAAGCTGCTCTCTGCTGGACTGGGGAATCCCCACTGTAAACTGGAGACTCTGAGGTCAGTATTCCTGTAGTTGGTCAACAAGTGGTAACTGTTCACCAGATCCACATGTGTTTACCAGGCACACATAGTCCACACCACACCATATGTGTTTGGACAGTGAAGCTTACAGTTTTAAATTTGGCGCTCTTCTCCAGCATTTTGGATTTGAGATAGAACGTTTCATATTAGGCAACAATATAGTATGTCACCTTTTATTTTAGAGTATTCATACATACCTGTTTTTCCCTTTCAGAAATTAAAGTACTTTATGTATCTAGTATTTAAGTAGTCAACAGTTTAGTATTTGGTCCCATGTTCCTTGCCTGCAGTGATTACATCAAGCTTGTGACTACAAACTTGTTGAATGAATTTTTTGTTAGTTGCTAACATGATTTTAATAATCATGAATGAATCGTAAATAATGATGTATGAGAAAGTTTCAGAGGCACAAAGATCATCCCCCCCCCCCCAGATTTCAGGACAATGATACTCTATATCTGAAAATATTATAAAATACACTGCCACTCTATTTTCACCACCTAAGAATAGCAGTGTGGTTTTAATATGATTTGACTCTTTGCAGGCTGTCCGGCTGTCTAGTCACAGAGGAAGGCTATGCTTCTCTGGCCTCAGCTCTGAGGTCAAACCCCTCACACCTGAGAGAGCTGGACCTGAGCTACAATCTCTCGCTCTCTGCTGGACTGGAAGATCCACAATGCAGACTGGAGAAACTCAAGTATATAGAGGGTTTATGTCAATGTTCATATCAGACATGTTGGAGTTATCAGGCTAGTTAAGACAAACATTCTTACCACCACTTGGGCAAAGTTATATGCTGACCGTGTGTGTGTGTGTGTGTGTGTGTGTGTGTGTGTGTGTGTGTGTGTGTGTGTGTGTGTGTGTGTGTGTGTGTGTGTGTGTGTGTGTGTGTGTGTGTGTGTGTGTGTGTGTGAGTATGTGTGTGTGTGTGTGAGTTAAGGTGTATCCCTCAATGACTGTCTGTTCTTCTGCTTACCGCTACAGTGTGGAACATGGTGGAGAGAACACAATGAAACCTGGACTGAGAAAATGTCAAAGACCACCATCATTACTTACTTGGTCATATTAAATATCAGCTGTAGTTCTACAGAAGCAGAAATCAGGGACACCAAAGTTCAGAAAGAGTTGCTTTGACAATGTGTGTGTGTGTGTGTGTGTGGCGCATTCGTGTTACTTAAGAAATGTGTGTTTGTGTTCATGCACATTAACAGATAGGGGTCTATATTATAGACAGTTGTCCTAACCCTAACCCTGTTGGGTGATGGTATATATATACATCTATATCTATATTATAGACAGTTGTCCTAACCCTAACCCTGTTGGGTGATGGTATACAGTGGGGGAAAAAACTATTTAGTCAGCCACCAATTGTGCAAGTTCTCCCACTTAAAAAGATGAGAGAGGCCTGTAATTTTCATCATAGGTACACGGCAACTATGACAGACAAAATGAGGAAAAAATTCAGAAAATCACATTGTAGGATTTTTAATGATTTTATTTGCAAATTATGGTGGAAAATAAGTATTTGGTCAATAACAAAAGTTTCTCAATACTTTGTTATATACCCTTTGTTGGCAATGACACAGGTCAAACGTTTTCTGTAAGTCTTCACAAGGTTTTCACACACTGTTGCTGGTATTTTGGCCCATTCCTCCATGCAGATCTCCTCTAGAGCAGTGATGTTTTGGGAATGTCGCTGGGCAACACTGACTTTCAACTCCCTCCAAAGATGTTCTATGGGGTTGAGATCTGGAGACTGGCTAGGCCACTCCAGGACCTTGAAATGCTTCTTACGAAGCTACTCCTTCGTTGCCCGGGCGGTGTGTTTGGGATCATTGTCATGCTGAAAGACCCAGCCACGTTTCATCTTCAATGCCCTTGCTGATGGAAGGAGGTTTTCACTCAAAATCTCACGATACATGGCCCCATTCATTCTTTCCTTTACACGGATCAGTCGTCCTGGTCCCTTTGCAGAAAAACAGCCCCAAAGCATGATGTTTCCACCCCCATGCTTCACAGTAGGTATGGTGTTCTTTGGATGCAACTCAGCATTCTTTGTCCTCCAAACACGACGAGTTGAGTTTTTACCAAAAAGTTATATTTTGGTTTCATCTGACCATATGACATTCTCCCAATCCTCTTCTGGATCATCCAAATGCACTCTAGCAAACTTCAGACGGGCCTGGACATGTACTGGCTTAAGCAGGGGACACGTCTGGCACTGCAGGATTTGAGTCCCTGGCGGCGTAGTGTGTTACTGATGGTAGGCTTTGTTACTTTGGTCCCAGCTCTCTGCAGGTCATTCACTAGGTCCCCCCGTGTGGTTCTGGGATTTTTGCTCATCGTTCTTGTGATCATTTTGACCCCACGGGGTGAGATCTTGCGTGGAGCCCCAGATATAGGGAGATTATCAGTGGTCTTGTATGTCTTCCATTTCCTAATAATTGCTCCCACAGTTGATTTCTTCAAACCAAGCTGCTTACCTATTGCAGATTCAGTCTTCCCAGCCTGGTGCAGGTCTACAATTTTGTTTCTGGTGTCCTTTGACAGCTCTATGGTCTTGGCCATAGTGGAGTTTGGAGTGTGACTGTTTGAGGTTGTGGACAGGTGTCTTTCATACTGAAAACAAGTTCAAACAGGTGCCATTAATACAGGTAACAAGTGGAGGACAGAGGAGCCTCTTAAAGAAGAAGTTACAGGTCTGTGAGAGCCAGAAATCTTGCTTGTTTGTAGGTGACCGAATACTTATTTTCCACCATAATTTGCAAATAAATTCATAAAAAATCCTCCAATGTGATTTTCTGGATTTTTTTCTCTCTCAATTTGTCTGTCAAAGTTGACGTGTACCTATGATGAAAATTACAGGCCTCTCTCATCTTTTTAAGTGGGAGAACTTGCACAATTGGTGGCTGACTAAATACTTTTTTCCCCCACTGTATATATATATCTATATCTATATTATAGACAGTTGTCCTAACCCTAACCCTGTTGGGTGATGGTATATATATATATATATATATATATATATATATATATATATATATATATATATATATATATAAATAATTTAAAGTCAATGCTACCAAATACTAATTGAGTGTATGTAAACTTCTGACCCACTGGGAATGTGATGAAAGAAATAAAAGCTGAAATAAATCATTCTCTCTACTATTATTCTGACATTTTATATTCTTAAAATAAAGTGGTGATCCTAACTGACCTAAGACAGGAAATTTCTACTAGGATTAAATGTCAGGAATTGTGATAAACTGAGTTTAAATGTATTTGGCTAAGGTGTATGTAAACTTCCGACTTCAACTGTATCTATAAAAGTGCTGATCCAATGAGGCGTGGTGGTTGACAACATATTTTTAGCTGCTGTCAAACCTGACAACATTAAACGTCTTTTCTGTAATGATAGTGGTGAATTATCATTAAGTGATAACAGTTTTGGGGAACAAAGTATGATGATATCCACTACAGCAGATAAGACAGAGGGTATCACTTTCCCAAACAATGTCCCCTGGTCACTCCCAGTACATATGATTAAAGGAGTCCAAGGCACCTTGATTACATAGATCACACGGAGAGGTTATGATTTTCATTAAATTATGTTTTCTAGGTGGAAGGTTTACCCTGTGTATGAGATTAAAATGTATCAGCTGATGATTAGGATTGTTAGATGAACCCACTAAGTTCCTGATGAACTCAACTGGTGAGCCTCTTTAGCAGCTAGTTCCATGGACACACTGATTTCAATGTCCTTTGCCAAGGTCAGATGACTTTCAGTCAACAGTCTCTTTTGTGTAGCTTCACTCCGTAGCCCACATACTAGTCTGTCTCTAATGATGTCATTTAGAACAGCATTAAACTCACAGTGTTCTGGTAGTTTCTTTAATGCAGCAGAAAACACTGTTACTGATTCTCCCTCTTCCTGATGTCTCCTGTGGAACCTGAACCTTTCAGCATTAACTAGTGGTTCTGGTGAAAAATGTCCTTTAAGTATCTCCACAATATCCCCATACGTCTTATTACCTGTTCTGACTGGCTGTAGCAGGCTGCCTAGTAAATTAAATGTCTTTGGCCCCATTACACTAAAACATGTAGGCACAATGTTGTCCTCATCCATGTCATTTACAAGAACAAAATATTCAAACTGTTCTGTATATGAGCTCCACTGATCAATACTTTTATCAAACTGTCCAATGTTTCCATCAATTCCAATAATTGTTCATTTCCCAATAAGCTCCTGATTGTCACTCACTTCAATATTGTCCTCAACCAAATCAATATTTTCCTCAGTCACGTGATCTTCATTCACTTCACTCACTGACGTTTCCTCCTAAGTTCGCTCATTTAGCAGATTTAATGAAAAGGTTTGTCTTCACGGTTGAATAAATGTACTTTCCTTTAATCACTGTATGTTCCTCCCTTTTTAATCATTTTGTTTTCCCGCTCCGACGTCCGTCTCCAGTCCTTTTCTGCCGTCCATGACGATGTTAACTCTCTTTCTTAGCTAGCTAAACTATGCACGTGCCTCTGCTATCAATACACTGTGCTAACATTAGCCTAGACTGTACCACAGAAAATAACAGTTTTAAACAGTTGTAAAAACCCACTTCTTCCAGACAGAATAGTTCCTGTAGATTCAGACTTACTCATCACCAATCTTTTGTTATGTCTCGTGGGTTTCATAACCACGTCTGTATAACAATTCAATAATGATGAGACAGGAGACAGGAATCAGTTCAACCATTTATCTGGAACGTGATCATCTCAACACATACAAACCCCCATGATGCTCTGCAGCACAACCCCAATATACAACAAATACATACATAAGTAAATGGACACGAAACAAAACTCATAGAGGAATTTAAATATTCAGTTGTAGAAAGTAGGGCCATGGGATAGGGTCAGAAAGGTCAGTATGTTTGATAACTGGTTCCAGAGGTGACATAACAAGCATAAGGTCCATTATAACACAGTGAAGTAGAGGTGGGAGCTAAAAGCAGACATGGACAGTGAGACGGTGTGAGGAGGTCAGGGGTGAAACACTAGATCAGGACATGTAGAAATGGCAGGCTGGAAATAGACACAGAGACACATTCTGATCATGGCTCAGACCTGACCTGAGACACCCAAACAGAAGATGCCATAGCAAAGTCCTGTCCAGTAGGCTATATGGGATTTCCTTTCATCAAAATCCAACACAAGGATATGTGTCCAGTGTGTGTGTGTGTGCAGTATGTGTGTGTGTGTCCAGTGTGTGTGTGTGTCCAGTGTGTGTGTGTATGTGTCCAGTGTGTGTGTGTGTGTTTGTCTAGTGTGTGTGTGTGTGTGTGGGTGTGTGTGTGTGTGTGTTCAGTGTGTGTGTGTGAGTGTGAGTCAAGTGTGTGTGTGTGTGTTAAGTGTGTGTGTGTGTGTTCAGCGTGTGTGTGCCCAGTGTGTGTGTGTCCAGTGTGTGTGTGTGTCCGGTGTGTGTGTGTATGTTCAGTATGTGTGTGTGTGTGTGTGTCCAGTGTGTGTGTGTGTGTCCAGAGTGTGTGTGTGTTCAGTGTGTGTGTGTGTGTGTCCAGTGTGTGTGTGTGTCCAGAGTGTGTGTGTTCACAGTGTGTGTGTGTTCACAGTGTGTGTCCAATGTGTGTGTGTGTGTTAAGTGTGTGTCTGTGTCTAGTGTGTGTGTGTCCAGTGTGTGTGTCCAGCGTGTGTGTGTGTGTTAAGTGTGTGTGTGTGTCTAGTGTGTGTGTGTTCAGAGTGTGTGTCCAGCGTGTGTGTGTGTGTTAAGTGTGTGTGTGTGTGTCTAGTGTGTGGGTGTCCAGTGTGTGTGTGTGTTCAGTGTGTGTTTCTAGCGTGTGTGTGTGTTAAGTGTGTGTGTGTGTGTTCAGCGTGTGTGTATCCAGTGTGTGTGTGTGTGTGTGTTCAGTGTGTGTGTGTCCAGTGTGTGTGTGTGTGTTTGTGTGTGTGTGTCTAGTGTGTGTGTGTGTGTGTGTGTTCAGTGTGTTTGTGTGTGTCTCCAGTGTGTGTGTGTGTGAGTCCAGTGTGTGTGTGTGTGTGTGTGTGTGTGTGTGTGTGTGTGTGTGTGTTTGTGTGTTCAGTGTCTGTGTGTGTAGTGTGTGTGTGTGTGTGTGTGTGTGTGTGTGTGTGTGTGTGTGTGAGTCCAGTGTGTGTGTGTGTGTGTGTGTGTGTGTGTGTGTGTGTGTGTGTGTGCTGTGTGTGTGTGTGTGTGTGTGTGTGTGTGTGTGTGTGTGTGTGTGTGTGTGTTTGTCCAGTGTGTGTGTGTGTGTCCAGTGTGTGTGTGTCCAGTGTGTGTGTGTCCAGTGTGTGTTTGTCCAGTGCGTGTGTGTGTGTCTGTGTGTGTCCTGTGTGTGTATGTGTCCAGTGTGTGTCCCCAGTGTGTGTGTGTCCCCAGTGTGTGTGTGTGTGTGTGTGTGTGTGTGTGTGTGTGTGTGTGTCCAGTGTGTGTGTGTTTGTCAGTGTTACCATGGTTATTATTTACAGGGACACTGAGTCTCCATCATACAAAATCCTAAACCCTGGATAGAGGGGCTCAGTGAATGTGGAGTGGAATGTGTTCAGGTGGGTCAGTGTGTCAGAGGAGACTCTGTAGAAGGACAGAGTGCCGGCTGGCCAGTCCAGATACACTCCTACTCTGTGGGAGCTGGAGGAGGGGACGTCTATGGTAGTGGACGTATTATTGTGCCAGGCAGAGTAACTGTTGTCAGAGCAGAACAGACTCCAGGACTTGTCATTGTATCCAATAACACAGTCATCACCCCCTCCTCTCCTGCTGATTCCTTTATATGCCACTCCTATACCAGCCCAACTCCCACTCCACTCTACCTCCCAGTAACAGCGCCCAGTCAGACCCTCTCTACACAGCACCTGAGGCCAGACCTCAAATCTCTCTGGGTGATCAGGATACGGCTGCTCCTCTGTCCTCCATGTCACCTTTCTGTTCTCCTCAGACAGAGAGAGGAGTCTGTTTACTGTGTTTAGGTCCAGTGTGAGATCACAGACATCTGATGGAGGAAACCAGACACAATATTAGAAATCATCATCATTCACATTAGAATGTTAACTCACTTTTCACTAATTCATTTAATGTAGATGTTTCTAGGTATCAAAAGGAGAAGTTAAGGTAACTTGAGACTTGTTGAATGATCATATGTTATACTGTATGGTAATATAAAACACATTTATTCCCATTAATTACACACACACACACACACACATCCTGAACACACACACACACACAATATTACAAATCATCGTCATCCTGAACACACACACACACTGAACACACACACACACACACACCTTCAGGTATGCACATTTCTAATGTAACAGGAACGCGCCACACACACACAGACACATTGTCAAAGCAACTCTTTGTAATCTTTGGTGTCCCTGATTTGTGCTTCTGTAGAACTACAGCTGATATTTAATATGACCAAGTAAGTAATGATGGTGGTCTTTGACTTTGACTTCACTTGAATTAAGACTTATTCTTAGTCATATTCTTCACAGCAGTCAACACTCACATTTTCTAAGTCCAGGTTTCATTGTGTTCTCTCCACCATGTTCCACACTGTAGCGGTAAGCAGAAGAACAGACAGTCATTGAGGGATACACCTGAACTCACACACACACACACACACACACACACACACACACACACACACACACACACACACACACACACACACACACACACACACACACACACACACACACACACACACACACACACACACAAACAGTCAGTATATACATTTGTCCAAGTGTGTGTGTGTGTGTGTGTGTCCACTGTTTGTGTGTGTCAGTGAGTGTGTATGTACAGTGTGTGTGTGTGTGTGTGTGTGTGTTTGTGTGTGTGTGTGTGTGTGTGTGTGTGTGTGTGTTTGTCAGTATGTGTGTGTGTGTGTGTCCAGTGTGTGTCCAGTGTGTATGTGTGTGTGTGTGTCCCAGTGTGTGTGTGTATGTCAAGTGTGTGCGTTTGTGTGTCCAGTATGTGTGTGTGTGTCAGTGTGTGAGTGTGTCCAGTGTGCGTGTGTCCAGTGTGTGTGTGTGTGTGTGTGTGTGTGTGTGTGTGTGTGTCCAGTGTGTGTCAGTGTGTGTGTGTCAGTGTCTGTGTGTGTGTCAGTGTGTGTGTGTGTGTCCAGTGTATGTGTCCATTATGTGTGTGTGTCCAGTGTGTGTGTGTGTATGTTTAGTGTGTGTGTGTGTGTGTGTCCAGTGTGTGTGTGTGTCCAGTGTGTGACACACACACACACTAAACATACACACACACACACTGGACACACACACATAATGGACACACACACACACACTGGACAAACATACACACACACACACACACTGGACACACACACACACACACACACTGGACACACACGCACACACACACACTGGACAAACACACACACACTAGACACACACACACACGATACACGACACACACAGACACACACACACACACACTGGACACACACACACACACACTGGACACACACACACACACACACTGGACACACACACACACACACACACACACACAGACACACACACAGACACACACTGGACACACACACACACACACACTGGACACACACACACACACACACACTGGACACACACTGGACAAACACACACACACTAGACACACACACACACGATACACGACACACACAGACACACACACACACACACACACACACACACATGGACACACACACACACACACACATGGACACACACACACACACACACTGGACACACACACACACACACACAGACACACACACAGACACACACACACTGGACACACACACACACACACCGGACACACACACACACACACACACAAACACACACACACACACTGGACTCACACACACACACACACACACTGGACACACACACACACACTGGACACACACACACACACACAGACACACACACAGACACACACACACACACACACACACACACTGAACACACACACACACATACCGGCAACACACACACACACACACACACACACACACACACACACACACACACACACACACTGGACACACACACACACACACACACAAACACACACACATACTGGACACACCCACACACTGGACACGCACACACACAGGACACACACACAGGACACACACACACACACACACTAAACATACACACACACACACTGGACACACACACATAATGGACACACACACACACACTGGACAAACATACACACACACACACACATGGACACACACACACACACACACACTGGACACACACGCACACACACACACTGGACACACACTGGACAAACACACACACACACTAGACACACACACACACGATACACGACACACACAGACACACACACACACACACCTGGACACACACACACACACACTGGACACACACACACTGGACACACAGACACACACACAGACACACACACACACACACACACTGGACACACACACACACACACACACACACTGGACACACTCGCACACACACACACTGGACACACACTGGACAAACACACACACACACACGATACACAACACACACAGACAAACACACACACACACACACACACACACACACACACACTGGACACATACACACACACACACACTGGACACACACACACACACACCGACACACACACACACACACAAACACACACACACACACTGGACTCACACACACACACACACACACATGGACACACACACACACACTGGACACACACACACACAGACACACACACAGACACACACACACACACACACACACATGGACACACACACACACATACCGGACACACACACACACACACACACACACACACACACACACACACACACACACACACACACACACACACACACACAAACACAAACACACACACATACTGGACACACCCACACACTGGACACGCACACACACAGGACACACACACACAGGACACACACAAACACACACAAACACACACACACAGTCAGTATATACATTTGTCCAGGTGTGTGTGTGTGTGTGTCCACTGTTTGTGTGTGTCCAGTGAGTGTGTGTAGATAGTGTGTGTGTGTGTGTGTGTGTGTGTGTGTTTGTCAGTATGTGTGTGTGTGTCAGTCCATGTGTGTGTGTGTGTGTGTGTGTGTGTCTGTCCAGTGTGTGTGTGTATGTCAAGTGTGTGTGTTTGTGTGTCCAGTATGTGTGTGTGTCCAGTGTGTGAGTGTGTCCAGTGTGCGTGTGTCCAGTGTGTGTGTGTGTGTGTGTGTGTGTGTGTGTGTGTGTGTGTCCAGTGTGTGTCAGTGTGTGTGTGTCAGTGTGTGTGTGTGTGTCAGTGTGTGTGTGTGTGTGTCCAGTGTATGTGTCCATTGTATGTGTGTCCAGTGTGTGTGTATGTGTAGTGTGTGTGTGTGTGTGTCCACTAAACATACACACACACACACTGGACACACACACATAATGGACACACACACACACACTGGACAAACATACACACATACACACACACTGGACACACACACACACACACACACTGGACACACACGCACACACACACACTGGACACACACTGGACAAACACACACACACTAGACACACACACGATACACGACACACACAGACACACACACACACACACTGGACACACACACACACACACTGGACACACACACACACACACTGGACACACACACACACACACACACACACACACAGACACACACACAGACACAAACACACACACACACACTGGACACACACACACACACACACTGGACACACACGCACACACACACACTGGACACACACTGGACAAACACACACACACACACGATACACGACACACACAGAAAAACACACACACACACACACACACTGAACACATACACACACACACACTGGACACACACACACACACACTGGACACACACACACACACACACACACAGACACACACACACACACACACACACACACACCTGGACACACACACACACACACCGGACACACACACACACACACAAACACACACACACACACTGGACTCACACACACACACACACACACTGGACACACACACACACACTGGACACACACACAGACACACACACAGACACACACACAGACACACACACACACACACACACACACACACACACACACACTCGGACACACACACACACCGGACACACACACACACACACACACACACAAACACACCCACACACTGGACACGCACACACACAGGACACACACACAGGACACACACACACAGGACACACACACACACACACAAACACACACACACTGGACACACACACACACTGGACACACACACACACTGGACACACACGCACACACACACACTGGACAAACACACACACACTAGACACACACACACACGATACACAACACACACAGACACACACACACACACACTGGACACACACACACACACACTGGACACACACACACACACACAAACACACACACATACTGGACACACCCACACACTGGACACGCACACACACAGGACACACACACAGGACACACACACACACACACACTAAACATACACACACACACACTGGACACACACACATAATGGACACACACACACACACTGGACAAACATACACACACACACACACACTGGACAGACACACACACACACACACACACACACACACACACACACACACACACACTGGACACACACACACACACACACACAAACACAAACACACACACATACTGGACACACCCACACACTGGACACGCACACACACAGGACACACACAGGACACACACACACAGGACACACACAAACACACACAAACACACACACACAGTCAGTATATACATTTGTCCAAGTGTGTGTGTGTGTGTGTGTCCACTGTTTGTGTGTGTCCAGTGAGTGTGTGTGTACAGTGTGTGTGTGTGTGTGTGTGTGTGTGTGTTGTGTGTCAGTATGTGTGTGTGTGTGTGTCCATGTGTGTGTGTGTGTGTGTGTGTGTGTCTGTCCAGTGTGTGTGTGTATGTCAAGTGTGTGTGTTTGTGTGTCCAGTATGTGTGTGTGTCCAGTATGTGAGTGTGTCCAGTGTGCGTGTGTCCAGTGTGCTGTGTGTGTGTGTGTGTGTGTGTGTGTGTGTCCAGTGTGTGTCAGTGTGTGTGTGTCCAGTGTGTGTGTGTGTGTTCAATTGTGTGTGTGTGTGTGTCCAGTGTATGTGTCCATTATGTGTGTGTGTCCAGTGTGTGTGTGTATGTTTAGTGTGTGTGTGTGTGTGTCCAGTGTGTGTGTGTGTCCAGTGTGTGACACACACACACACACACACTAAACATACACACACACACACTGGACACACACACATAATGGACACACACACACACACTGGACAAACATACACACATACACACACACTGGACACACACACACACACACACACACACTGGACACACACGCACACACACACACTGGACACACACTGGACAAACACACACACACTAGACACACACACACACGATACACGACACACACAGACACACACACACACACTGGACACACACACACACACACACTGGACACACACACACACACACTGGACACACACACACACACACACACACACAGACACAAACACACACACACACACTGGACACACACACACACACACACTGGACACACACGCACACACACACACTGGACACACACTGGACAAACACACACACACACACGATACACGACACACACAGACAAACACACACACACACACACACACACACACACACACTGGACACATACACACACACACACTGGACACACACACACACACTGGACACACACACACACACAAACACACACACACACACACACACACACACACACACACTGGACACACACACACACACACCGGACACACACACACACACACAAACACACACACACACACTGGACTCACACACACACACACACACACACACTGGACACACACACACACACTGGACACACACACACACACACACACACACACAGACACACACACAGACACACACACACACACACACACACACCTGGACACACACACACACACCGACACACACACACACACGACACACACACACACAGGACACACACACAGGACACACACACACAGGACACACACACACACACACAAACACACACACACTGGACACACACACACACTGGACACACACACACTGGACACACACACACACACACACACACACACACACACACACACACACACACACACACACACACACAGTCTTTATATAACTTAGTCCAAGTGGTGGTCAGAATGTTTGTCTTAACTAGCCTGATAACTCCAACATGTCTGATATGAACATTGACATAAACCCTCTACATACTTGAGTTTCTCCAGTCTGCAGTGTGGATCCTCCAGTCCAGCAGAGAGCAGTCTGACTCCTGAGTCTCCTGGGTGATTGTAGCTCAGGTCCAGCTCTCTCAGGTGTGAGGGGTTTGACTTCAGAGCTGAGACCAGAGAAGCACAGCCTTTCTCTGTGACTAGACAGCCTGACAGCCTGCAAAGAGTCAAATCATATTAAAAAATCACACTGCTATTCATTGGTGTGAAAATTTATTCTTTCAACAATTTCAGATACATCAGAGTCCTGAAACCTGCCATATCTATTCATATATACATATGTATATGTCACGGTTTCGCCGAGGCTGCTCCTCCTCCTTGTTCGGGCAGGTTTCGGCGTTCGTCGTCCCCGAGTACTAGCTGCCACCGTTGGATGTTTTCGATGTTCGTTTGGTTTTGTCTAGTTGTTGTGCACCTGTTCCCTGTTAGTGTGATTTTGTACCCTATATATTGTTCCATTTGTTTGTCATGTGTTGTGTGTAATTGTTTTACCGTCGCACTATTGTTCGTGCACAGTTCGGTTTGGGAGTGTTTTACGCACTGTGGCGTATGTTTCGCCTCCGGGTTGTTTGACCCGTGTTATGATTTTTGGATTTTCTAGTAAAGTCTGGATTAACTGAGCTCCTGTGTCCTGCTATTGATTCGCACCACATCCGCATCAGAGTTCGTGACAGTATATATACAGTACCAGTCAAAAGTTTGGACACACCTACACATTCAAGGGTTTTTCTTTATTTTTACTATTTTTTACATTGCAGAATAATAGTGAAGACATCAAAACTATGAAATAACACATATGGAATCATGTAGTAACCAAAAAAGTGTTAAATTAATCCAAATCTATTTTATATTTGAGATTCTTCAAATAGCCACCCTTTGCCTTGATGACAGCTTTGCACACTCTTGGCATTCTCTCAACCAGCTTCATGAGGTAGTCACCTGGAATGCATTTCAATTAACAGGTGGGCCTTCTTAAAAAGTTAATTTGTGGAATTTATTTCCTTCTTAATGTGTTTGAGCCAATCAGTTGTGTTGTGACAAGGTAGGGGGGTATAAAGAAGATGGCCCTATTTGGTAAAAGACCAAGTCCATATTATGGCAAGAACAGCTCAAATAGGCAAAGAGAAACGACAGTCCATCATAACTTTAAGACATGACGGCCAGTCAATACGGAACATTTCAAGAACTTCGAACATTTCTTCAAGTGCAGTCGCAAAAAACATCAAGCGCTATGATGAAACTGGCTCTCATGAGGACCGCCACAGGAATGGAAGACCCAGAGTTACCTCTGCTGCAGAGGATAAGTTCATTAGAGTTACCAGCCTCAGAAATTGCAGCCCAAATAAATGCATCACAAAGTTCAAGTCACAGACACATCTCAACATCAACTGTTCAGAGGAGACTGTGTGAATCAGGCCTTCATGGTCGAATTGCTGCAAAGAAATCACTACTAAAGGACACCAATAATAAGAAGAGACCTGCTTGGGCCGAGCAATGGACATTACACAGGTGGACATTTGTCCTTTGGTCTGGAGTCCAAATGGGCGATTTTTGGTTCCAACCGCCGTGTCTTTGTGAGAAGCAGTGTGGGTGAACGGATGATCTCGGCATGTGTAGTTCCCACCGTAAAGCATGGAGGAGGAGGTGTGATGGTGTGGGGGTGCTTTGCTGGTGACACTGTTTGTGATTTATTTAGAATTCAAGGCACACTTATCCAGCATGGCTACCACAGCATTCTGCAGCGATACGCCATCCCATCTGGTTTGGGCTTAGTGGGACTATCATTTGTTTTTCAACAGGACAACACACTTCCAGGCCAACACACTTCCAGGCTGTGTAAGGGCTATTTGACCAAGAAGGAGAGTGATTGAGTGCTGCATCAGATGACCTGGCATCCACAATCACCTGACCTCAACCCAATTGAGATGGTTTGGGATGAGTCGGACGGCAGAGGGAAGGAAAAGCAGCCAACAAGTGCTCAGCATATGTGGGAACTCCTTCAAGACTGTTGGAAAAGCATTCCAGGTGAAGCTGGTTGAGAGAATGCCAAGAGTGTGCAAAGCTGTCATCAAGGCACAGGGTGGCTAATTCTATATTTTATTTGTTTAACACTTTTTTGGTTACTACATGATTCCATATGTGTTATTTCATAGTTTTAATGTCTTCACTATTATTTTACAATGTAGAAAATAGTAAAAATAAAGAAAAGCCCTTGAATGAGTAGGTGTGTCCAAAATGTTGACTGGTACTGTACATAAATGAATGAATGTATCATTATTAACAATAGATAACATGTTTCTAAATTAATCATTGTGTGTCTAGTGTGTGTGTGTCCAGTGTGTGTGTGTGTGTGTGTGTGTGTGTGTCAGTGTGTGTGTGTGTGTGTGTGTGTGTGTGTGTGTGTGTGTGTGTGTGTGTGTGTCCAGTGTGTGTGTGTCCAGTGTGTGTGTGTGTGGGTGTGTGTGTGTGTGTGCCAGTGTGTGTGTGTGTGTGTGTGTGTGTGTGTGTGTGTGTCCAGTGTGTGTGTGTGTGTGTCCAGTGTGTGTGTGTGTGGGTGTGTGTGTGTGTGTGTCCAGTGTGTGTGTGTGTGTGTGTGTGTGTTCCAGTGTGTGTGTGTCCATTGTGTGTTTGTGTGTGTGTGTGTGTGTGTGTGTGTGTGTGTGTGTCCAGTGTGTGTGTGTCCATTGTGTTTGTGTGTGTGTGTGTGTGTGTGTGTGTGTGTGTGTGTGTCCAGTGTGTGTGTGTGTGTGTGTGTGTGTGTGTGTGTGTGTGTGTCCAGTGTGTGTGTGTGTGTGTGTGTGTGTGTGTCCAGTGTGTGTGTGTGTCCATTGTGTTCTTGTGTGTGTGTGCCCAGTATGTGTGTGTGTGTGTCCAGTGTGTGTGTCCAGTGGGGGTGTGTCCAGTGTGTGTGTGGGTGTGTGTGTGTGTGTGTGTGTGTGTGTGTGTCCAGTGTGTTGTGTGTGTGTGTGTGTGTGTGTGTCCAGTGTGTGTGTGTGTGTGTGTGTGTCCAGAGTGTGTCCAGTGTGTGTGTGGTCATTGAGTGATACAGGAATACTGACCTCAGAGTCCTCAAGTTTACAGTGTGGATCCTCCAGTCCAGCAGAGAGCAGCTTCACTCCTGAATCCTTCAGGTCATTGTTACTCAGATCCAGCTCTCTCAGGTGTGAGGGGTTTGACTTCAGAGCTGAGACCAGAGAAGCACAGCCTTCCTCTGTGACTCCACAGCCTGACAGCCTGACAGAGAGATCATCATGATTTCACAAACACACTGTTAATTTAACACCAGTAGTGTAGAAGGACAATGGCAGATGCATTTGGTTTATTCTCTTAAACAACATATAGATTCATCTTCCATCTCCTAGAATTGTATGGTCATATTGTTATACTAATGTGAACATCAATGCATTGATTCAATATGTTTTTCAATAATACATATATTTCTCTAAACTGAATATTTCTTCCTGATGATTAGTACTTAAAAGTCATTTTATGTACTCACAGAGCAGCTCTGGAGGCTTTGACCACTGGCAGCAGCCTCAGAAGACCTTCCTCTGATCTGGAGTATTTCTTCAGGTCAAACACATCCAGCTCCTTTTCTGAAGTCAGCAACACAAAGACCAGAGCTGACCACTGTGCAGGTGACAGTTTGGCTTCTGAGAGACTTCCTGATCTCAGGTAGCTTTGGATCTCCTCCACTAGAGAATGGTCATTCAGTTCATTCAGACAGTGGAACAGATTGATGCACCTCTCTGGAGAGGGATTCTCCTGATCTTCTCCTTGATGTAATTGACTGTTTCTTCATGGCTCTGTGAGCTGCTTCTTGTCTTTGTCAGTAGACCTCGTAAGTACTTCTGATTGGACTCCAGTGAGAGGCCCAGAAGGAAGCGGAGGAAAAGGTCCAGGTTTCCTGTCTCACTTTGTAAGGCTTTATCCACAGCACTCTTGTACAAAGTAACTTCAGGCTTGTCTCTGAACAGTGCAAAAAAGTTCCTGGTTGATTGAGGTTCGGCCATTAGATTCTCATTGTTGTTGATGAATGAGAGGAACACATATACAGCAGCCAGAAACTCCTGAATGCTCAGATGCACGAAGCAGTAGACCTTGTCCTGGTACAGCCCACATTCCTCTTTAAAGATCTGTGTGCACAATCCTGAGTACACTGATGCGTCATTGACATCAATGCCAGCCCTTTTCAGGTCTTTTTTTTATAGAAAATCAGATTGCCATTCATAAGCTGTTGAAAAGCCAGTTTTCCCAGTGACAGAATGCTCTCTTTATTCCAGTGTGGACCTGTCTCTTCTTTCCCAAGATACTTTTCATTCTTCTGTTTGGTATGAAACTCCACAAGGTGTGAGTACATCTCAGTCAGTGTCTTGGGCATCTCTTCTGTCTTGTCTGTACTCAACATGTGTTCAAGGACTGTTGCAGAAATCCAACAGAAGACTGGAATGTGGCACATGATGTGGAGGCTCCTTGATGTCTTTATGTGTGAGATGATTCTGCTGGCCAGGTCCTCATCACTGAATCTCTTCCTGAAGTACTCCTCCTTCTGTGGGTCATTGAACCCTCGTACCTCTGTCACCCTGGTGAACACACCCTGAAGGGATCTTATTGGCTGCTGCAGGTCGGGTAGTTATCCAGAGGAGAGCAGAGGGAAGCAGATTTCCCTTGATGAGATTTGTCAGCAGAACATCCACTGAGGTTGACTTTGTGACGTCACAACATATCTTGTTCTTCTGGAAGTCTAGGGGCAGTCGGCACTCATCCAGACCATCAAAGATGAACAGAACTTTGTACTTGTCGTAGTTGGAGATTCTTGATTCTTTGGTTTCCATTGAGAAGTGATTGAGAAGTTCAATCAAAGTGTGTTTTTCCTTTTTCATCAAATTCAGCTCCCGGAAAGGGAATGAAAATACAAATTGGACATCCTGATTTGCTTTTTCCTTCAGCCCAGTCCAGAATGAACTTCTGCACAGAGACTGTTTTCCAATGCCAGCGACTCCCTTTGTCAGCACAGTTCTGATAAGTTTGTCTTGTCCAGTTAAGGGTTTGAAGATGTCATTACATTTGACTGCAGTCTCTGGTCTTGCTTGTTTCCTGGTTGTTGTCTCAATCTGTCTCAGCTCATGTTCATTATTGACCTCTCCTGTTCCACCCTCTGTGATGTAGAGCTCTGTGTAGATCTTATTGAGAAGTGTTGGGTTTCCTTGTTTAGCGATCCCCTCAAATACACATTGAAACTTCTTCTTTAGATTAGATTTGAGTTCACGTTGAAGAATCACAGCACGCTCATCTGAATCTAGAAATAACACAGAGCATATTAATATTACGTCTGTTTTAATGCCTACAGTATTCTAGGACTGTTATAACATTTTAAATGATAATACTTTATTATCTTAACTGACTGTATAAATGTGTAAATGTTTTCATAATGCATTACAGACTGGTGTGACTGATTATATTATATGATCTCTCTCTCTCTCTCTCTCTCTCTCTCTCTCTCTCTCTCTCTCTCTCTCTCTCTCAATTAACAACACAACACATCCCTGCTGCTACTTGATGAGGTCACTAGGTGTTGTGTTAAGGATGCTACAATATCATTTAGTTACACAGCTACTTTAGCTGTACTTTATCTACAGCTTTTAAATGTTCTAAAACAGCATTCAACATGAGGCAGACAGCTCTTACTTTTCTCCAGTGTGTCAGCAAGCTCCTTCTGGTTCATTTTCCTCAGGACGTGCAGTGTGATCTTCAGAGCCCCCTCTCTGGCACTGCTCTCCTGCTTCTCATCTTCAGCATCCACCACTTCCTTATCCTGCTTCTGACTCTCAAAGCCTTCTGGGAGTTCTGGACTAAGAATCCTCTTGAACATCTTCAGCTCGTTCTTCACAAATGCCATGATATTCTCTTCAAGCAACTGAAATAAATCAAGTAAATAAGTTAAGCAAGAGACTAAATGCTTTCTCATTAACACATGAATGAATGATTGACAGATCAACTTTACTTGAGGTAAACAAAAATAAATGTACATAACAGGACCACATACACTGAAAATGGAGGCCAGGTCTGTTTGATGACTCTGGGAAGACTGACCACTGAGAATCTCTGACTCTGATCTCTCCTGTTGGTTTCTGTGGACAAAACATCAGATTACATCTCCTCATCCAGGGAGTGCACACACACACACACACACACACACACACACACACACACACACACACACACACACACACACACACACACACACACACACACACACACACACACACACACACACACACACACACACACACACACACACACAGGGAGGGATTGTTGTGTTAGTTTAATATTGTTTTAGGACTATGAAAATGGAAAAAAGGTTTAGCCTATGGATTATGAAAACAACAAAAATAAATGGTAAAATGGGAGAGGAGAAATGACTAGAGACAGTGTTGTTTAACTCACTGACCATGACCCATGAGTTCTTCTTACCTTTGTTCAGTAGAAAAGTCTCTCTCTCTGAAGTATATAGGAGGTTCCATAGACTTGCCACTCTTCATGGACACACAGCTGGGTACAGGGGAGGCTGGTCTCTCCTGCTTGATTGGACTTCAACACAACAGAGACAAACATTACATCTCTCATCTACTCTGAGCCCAGATGGGGAAACAAGAGTTTCATTCCAAAACGCTATATATCCATTTTCAGAAATGTTCGTAAATTAGCTTCTATTGTTTAAAGAAATTATCAAATAAATGGTTTGTGTTTTTTTTCACTAGCTAATCGTGGCATGGTGTTGTTCAATGACAGACATGTATTTGATTAAAATCAATCACTTAATGGCATAATTTCATTTGTTTGCAAAATGCTATATATCTAATTAACTCTCAGAGAAATAAGTAGCACTAATAGATTTTACAAGTTAAATGTAACAAATAACTACATTTTTAATAAAGAACTGTACAAATGATACACTTGTGACATCAATATTTAAATATTATAAATAATAATTCAATACAGTAATATGAGATCTGTATGTAAAACATTTTAGTCATTTAGCAGATGTTTTTGTCCAGGGCCTGGTATCCCAAAAGCATCTTAAGGCCAAGTTCATCGTTAGAACCTTCGTAGGAGCATTGTTAAATCTCTGTGCTGTTTCCCAAAACCATCGTATTAACGTTGCACTTGAAAACGCTCATATTCTAACACCTGCCTCAACCACTTGCAGAACAGCCAAGTGCATCGTTAGATGCTTTTTTGCCCTCCCACGCACTTTATACACAGAAGATCTCCGCTAAACATAGAATCACATGGTTTTATCCGTCTCTTTGTGACCGCAGATGAATTCAGAACAAAGTTGACTACAAATACAAAGTTGCCAATGTCTTTGCAATTGATTCAAACAAGGGAAGTACACAAATTTGCTTCAAATGAAAACAGAGATGACTGCATTAAAATATAAACAGTAGGCTATAGGCCTATTTCAATCATATTGAAATACATTCAATGTTCAATATATTTAGTTTTATTTTGCTACTTGTAGGCTACTGTCTGTAATTTGTCTCAATATATTTCATGATGTGTAGCCTAACATGTGCGCAATGATGTGCCGAATCTGTGATTTAGTGCATTTTTATTGTGTAAGCATTAGAATAAACTACCTCAATATTTGCAGCCGTAGGTAGTAATATCTTTCTAGAAGCTGATCCGTGGTCAGTATTGTGAAATAATTATAATGTTGAGGAATGATTTGAATGGACTAAACTGATCCGAGACCAGCGCTCCCTTTCTTTCGATCCTATCAGTATCGATACATGCTCCACCGACGTGATACCTTGCGGTGCTGCTGATCCAGTTTCTACTGGTCTGCCTGCAGGATATGGAACCCTGACCTGTTCACAGGACGTGTGACCTTGTCCCGAACCCGCTGTTTCGACCCTCTCTCTCTCTCTCTCTCTCTCTCTCTCTCTCTCTCCCTCTCCTTCTCTCTCTCTACAACACCTGCTGTCTTGACCTCTGAATGCTTGGCTATGAACAGCCAACTGACATTTACTCCTGAGGTGCTAACGTGTTGCACCCTCTATAACCACAGTGATTATTATTTGACCCTGCTGGTCATCTATGAACATTTGAACATCTTGAAGAACGAACTGGCCTTAATGGCCATGTACTCATATAATCTCCCCCCACCACAGCCAGAAGAGGACTGGCCACCCCTCAGAGCCTGGTTCATCTCTAGGTTTCTTCCTAGGTTCCTGCCTTTCTAGGGAGTTTTTCCTAGCCACCGTGCTTCTACATCTGCATTGCTTGCTCTTTGGGGTTTTAGACTGGGTTTCTATATAACACTTTGTGACAACTGCTGATGTAAAAATGTCTTCTGGGAATGCATGAAGCAGACCAGGCCAGGGTTTGGGGTTTGAGAAGTCAATGAGAGGTAAAAATGACTTCCTTAGTTTTTAATTTTGAAAATGTTCTGTCTTAAGTAGTTTAACAAACTGACACATTTTCATGTTAGTCAAAAACAACTTTATATGGAAGGAGTGCCTTTGATTTGACGGCCTGCAGTTCAACACAAGATGACCATTAGACCAATGACTTATTTCTGCGCAGAGCTTCAAATCAAATCAAATTGTATTTCTCACATGCCCTGAATACAACAGTGGTACACTTTACCGTGAAATGCTTACTTGCGAGCCCTAACAAAATAACAGTAATGAGTAAAGGAGTACCGAGTCAATGTGCAGGGGTACCAGGTAGTTGAGGTAATTGAGGTAATATGTATATGTAGGTAGGGGTGAAAGTGACTAGGCAATTAGGATAGAGATTACATCTCCTCATCCAGGAGTGCACACACACTCACTGACACACACACAAACACACACACACACACACACAAACACAGGGAGGGAATGTTGTGTTTGTTTAATATTGTTTCAGGACTATGAAAATGGAAAAAAGGATTAGCCTATGGATTATGAAAACAACAAAAATAAATTGTTAACATATAGACTAATATGTTATTAAATTGTGTTCTTACACTGGTACAGTCATGCCCTATGAGAAATGTACAACTGCGCATGTCGAAAAATAAAGCAAGGGCATTCTGGTTAAAACACCAACGATGAACATGTGTGTTTATTCCTCCGTATAAGCCGATTCTGTCCTGAAGATGACAGCACCAACAGAAATGGGAAAATGGGAGAGGAGAAATGACTAGAGACAGTGTTGTTTAACTCACTGACCATGACCCATGAGTTCTTCTTACCTTTGTTCAGTAGAAAAGGCTCCCTCTCTGAAGAATATAGGTTGACCCATAGACCGGTCACTCTTCATGGACACACAGCTGGGTACAGGGGAGGCTGGTCTCTCTGCTTGATTGGGCTTCAACACAACAGAGACAAACATTACATCTCTCATCTACTCTGAGCTCAGATGGAGAAACAAGAGTTTCATTCCAAAACGCTATATATCCATTTTCAGAAATGTTCGTAAATTATCTTTTACTGTTTAAAGAAATTATGAAAGAGATTGGTGTGATTTTTCAGTAGCTAATCATGGCATGGTTGTTGAATGACAGACATGTGATTATTTAAAATCTATCACTTGATGGTTTCATTTCAGAGAGACAAATAATCATGTTTTTTGCAAAATGCTATATATCTGCCTCACTCTCAGAGAAATAAGTAGTACTGCTAGGTTTTACACAGTAATAATATATCTGCCTCACTCTCAGAGAAATAAGTAGTACTGCTATGTTTTACACAGTAATAATATATCTGCCTCACTCTCAGAGAAATAAATAGTACTGCTAGGTTTTACACAGTCAAACAATCCGATTCGGTCTTATGTAGCAAAATTTGAAATTGTGTTTTTGACATTGGATAAAAGTAGAGACTCAGCTAGAAAAAGGTATATCATACACTACAGTTGAGGAACAATGGGAAAGTAATTCTGCTTTGAAAGATGATAAACATGTAACCTCACTTTTGAGAAAATGGCCTTTGAATGTTTTGGTTCACCTACTGAGAGCTCTTCTTTATCTACAGTGGTGTTACTTTTGGCAGATAATGTCACCCATCTAAATAAATAGTATATATATAGTTAACTAAATGTATGGTGTTTTTGGTTTATGTCAGTTTCATTGTTTTTATGCTATACATTGTTATTTTATGGTTGTAAGTGGTAGAATTAACTAATTAATTAATTACTACTTTAGTAAGGATATACTTTATTCAGTACTACTGCAGTTGCTAAATAATTCCAATAGATGGCAGCATAAGACCACAAATGACATTTCAGAAGGTTAGTTTAGTTTTCTCCTGGATACACCACCACTCCCCTCACAGGAAAACTCCTGCACACGCTTTTACTGTCCTTTCCACACTGCTAACGCAAGAGGAACGACTGAAAAAGCATTTAACACATTACTGTGAAATAACATAATGATGAATCATGTTTATTATTACCTGTTTTATGCTCATGTTTAAATTATTACTATAATGATTATCAATAAGCCTGAACATTAATTTAGTCACCTCTGGTCGAGAAAATCGTATTTTCCTAGTACATTCATTGTCAGATTCATCAACCAGCAGCCCAGCACTCTGCCTTCTAGCACAAGCTTGAGGGCATGTTGAGGTACATTTGCTAACCGGGAGGGTTGCATGATGTAATTTATTGGTGGGCTGGAAGACGTACTCTTGTCTTATCTATTCCGAGGTTGTTTAATCGATATATTAGATATTTTTAATGCATGTATACTAGGGGTTGAGGTTGGAGCATCTGACTAGTGATTATTTACCAGGGGTTCAACACCTGCTATAGTCACTATTTAATTGCTCTTCCAAAAGCATCACAGGCCTAATACGAGATATATAGCTAACTAAAGTAATGAGTGACCATTTTAGAAAATCATGGGACATATAGTATTTGGTTTGCATGCTATTTTATGTCAATCATATTGCTGCTTGTAGCATATAACTGATGCTTCATGGTCTTATGCTGCAATCTATTGGAAATATTTAGCAATTAAAAGTTATTAATTCACGTACAGACATTGGTGAGGCAGCTGAGAAATAAAGTGTATTAGATCAGTCTCAAACCTGCCCCACGCCAATTGCTGGACCTTCACACAGAGGTTACTAGGTCACCCAATTCAAACCACATTTGAAAAATAAAACAAATGTGTCTTATTTATCAAGTTTTCTGTCTTGCTATTATACATATAATAAAATAACAACAAAATAATCAAAACGCTATTTAATACTATAATTGTAAGATAATATTATTACTAAAAATAGTTTCTAAAAGTGTTCTAGGCTACCCTACCCTAGAATTAGGGGGTTAGGGTTACGGCTAAAATAGGTTATAAGTAGGGGTAAGAGTTTCTGTATAGCACTTTGTGACATCTGCTGGTGTAAAAGGGCTTTATAAATACATTTGATTGATTGTTAGGTTTAGGGTTTTATGGCAAAAAACAGTATGGGTTGATAGCACTCTTGCGCCTCCCTTTGGCCATATGTGGGTACTAAATAACTAATTCATGACATTTTTTACATTTACATTTTACATATTTAGCAGATGCTCTTATCCAGAGCGACTTACAGTTAGTGAGTGCATACATTTTCATACTGGCCCCCCGTGGGAAACGATCCCACAACCCTGGCGTTGCAAGCACCATGCTGTTCCAACTGAGCTATATGACACTTGCTAGGCTCATAATCTGAAGTAGCAACTGCGTCAGATCTACAAATCCATTAGCTAGACGACCGATTAGACAACAATCACCCCATTATACCCATTTGGTTTGCAACTCAGTGAACCTGCGCAGCATTCGCTCAATTAAATGCCTACGAACGAAGATTTCATGCATATCAAATTACCCAGCAGCCATTTAGAAACAACAGTCATCAGAAAAATTGTTATTTCTTAATTAAAAATGTATTCTGGCTGTTTAAATCTGCAACATCTTGAAAAAGAGGACAGGGACATGCGTTTTGTTTAGATTGTACACTTTTGTCAAATATGGTTAACCATGACCAGAAAATGTTTAATGTTTGATGGCTATCCGCCAGCCATTGCCTCTTAAACTGTGTCTCACCTCACTATTGATGACCACAACATGTACTCAGGTGAACAGTGTGCAAACTCACCAAGTAGCCGTAACCTTGTTAATTATAAGTTACCTGAGGTAAAACCTACAGGGTTAACGCTCACCAAGTAGCCGTAACCTTGGTAATAATAAGTTACCTGAGGTAAAACCTACAGGGTTAACGCTCACCAAGTAGCCGTAACCGTGTTAATAATAAGTTACCTGAGGTAAACCTACAGGGTTAACGCTCACCAAGTAGCCGTAACCTTGTTAATAATAAGTTACCTGAGGTAAACCTACAGGGTTAACGCTCACCAAGTAGCCATAACCTTGTTAATAATAAGTTACCTGAAGTAAACCTACAGGGTAAACGCAGGCAGGTCTCATTGATAACAATAGAAAAGCTGGCATTGTGACGCAGAACAATGGGCTGGGAATAGAACGTTCTGGAGGCGAGTCGGTGTCACGGAGCTCAATAGAACTAAAAGGAGCTGGTAGGGTGAAAAATACCCAAACATAAGGCTTGTTTTTTTCGCGATTACTTCATAACCAGGGCAGAAGGTAATATTATGAAACTGGGCTCCATGGCGGATGCAATGAACTAATTTTATCAGAAATAAACGTTGTAAAAAATGTAACTTGAGGCGCCCGAAAATAATACTCAAAAAGTTCAGTCCTTGGACACAGAGGGGTTAAACACTAAAGTTACCGGTCCATCTAGTGAAGAGAGGAGAACCGGACAGAGGGATGGTAGGTAGCCAGCATCCGTCAACGAGAGAGGGAGAAGCCCTCCACGGTATTTAACAGGTGGAAGAAACAACCCGGGAGCTCCATCGGTCCACAAGAAATGCAGGCAGCCGGTGATGATGTAGTGGTAGCTAGCTTAGCTAGCTGTACCGACTAGCTTGGATAGCTAGCAGGTTGTTCGTCTGTCCCTCGAGGATGATGACGAATCCGGTGAACCACAAGATGAAACAAGGATAGCGAGTGAAAAGGATCTGGCTACACTCATACTGTCACTGACCATTAAGCAAAAAAGCAAATTGAACAATAAACTTCGGTGTCTCAACACTGTAACGAACTCCGTCGTTATTTCCCAACATCACCTCAGCCCACTCTGCGCGTAACTGGACAATATGCTTGGCGCCAAACCGTACGTGGACGCGGACAGTTCTGTACGGGGACGCGGACAGTTCCAGAACGCTGATGAGCAGAGCCACATAATAAACTAAACCCAGTCTTTACAGTGGCTTACATTAGTAATATTCATTTTTTATTATGTAAAAACAAAATGATTCGTTTTTTAAAACAATGTTTTGAGATCTGGGCCCATATCCAAAAAGCGTCTCAGAGTAGAAAATGTGTCGTATAAGTGCTGAGAATAAAGCCATTTTAGGTCCTACTCTTATGGGTATAAATTAAAGCTATGCATGAAGCCTCTTTATTCATAAGCGTCCCACACCTAGTTGGCAGATATTTAGGACACCTCATGAGCTGTACTAACCAGTTAAGAGGTACCAGCAGGTGTCTTGATAATAGAAACATGCAGCGAGTCAGTGGTTCCTGTGCCACATGTAATTGCTTTGGAGCAGTGGTGACCTGTCATTCAGGGCAGAGCCCCTGTTTAGCAGATGCTCTTACCCAGAGCGATTTACAGTAAGTGCATTCATCTTAAGATAGCTAGGTGAGACAACCAGATAATACAGTCAAATATACGGGATATGAACATTCAAATTCAGCTAAACAATGGATATATAGCGTTTTGCAATAAAAATTATAATAATTATCTACATCTAAAATCTATTAATTAAACATCTGAGAACAGTAATATTGAAGGTACCCATAAGCAACCATTTCTGATTATTGTGGAAATAGCATTTAGGAAATAAACTCTTAATAATTCTTAAACAAAATTGTCATCTCACCTCTTAGCTTTGGTGTCATGTTCCCCAGAGACTCATTTTAGAGGCAGGGCCCCCCTCCTCTCTCTCCCCAGAGAGACTCATTTTAGACCACTGACCCCTAAACAGAGATCCAACATGTTGGTTGTAGTTAACACAGTAATTCTTGAATGTGAATTGTTATCATTTATTAATTATCTCTTACAAAACATTTACTAACAGACATATTGAAACAGTCAGGCTATTTAATGCAATCAAATGAACATCTGGTTGTGACATCTCTTCTCCATGTTAACTGTCAATAATAATAACAAGTCACTGTTTGTTAAGGTAGTTATAGACAGTGCAGCAACACAAGGCCATGTCTCACACTTATTTGTATTCATTAAAAGTCAGCCAATTATTATCTTTAAATCTGTTCTTTTCTAAACGTATCTGAGAATGTGAGACAGAAGGGCTAAAACGGGCTTGATTGATCTGGGGGATCAGTGATCTATACAGAAAGGTTTTTTGCCACAATTAAGAGATTTTTATTATTTAAAGTAGGCTAGGTTATAATGTATACCAGTAATTTTTTGTGTAAAGCAGATCAAGGTCTATACCTCAGCCAGTGGTGACCCGTCATTCAGGGCAGGTGGCCTTTCCTGTTTTGCATGTTATTTTGGCATTAATACATGTCACATATCAGTGTGCTAACAATGTAAAAAATATATACACTACCGGTCAAAAGTTTTAGAACACATACTCATTCAAGGGTTTTTCTTTATTTTGTACTATTTTCTATATTGTAGAATAATAGTGAAGACATCAAAACTATGAAATAACACATATGGTATCATGTAGTAACCAAAAACGTGTTAAACAAATCAAAATGTATTTTATATTTGAGATTCTTCAAAAGCCACCCTTTTTCCTTGATGACAGCTTTGCACACTCTTGGCATTCTCTCAACCAGCGACCCGTCATTAGGGCAGGTGGCCTTTCCTGTTTTGCATGTTATTTTGGCATTAATACGTGTCACATATCAGTTTGCAAACAATGTAAAAATATATATATATCATTGAGTTAATATAGACACGGTCTCTTTTTTTGTTTTCTTGAGTAAGGCAGCTCCAAAATGCAGGTGTTTCAGCCTAGCTCAGTGCTTTCTGTGGTGGTGGGGCAAGCCAGAAGAAAATACAGAGCGCTGCGCCGTGATTGGCTCAGTGTTCTGTCACTCATGGGGACACTACGTCACTGCCAAGTCTAAGAGTAGAGCTAGAAAATTCAAGCCCCTTGGGTGCTGCCACAGAGTTACATTAGAAGTGCCCATCCACGAAGGTCATTGGCCACAGATAAAATGACATCAAATCACATTATATCTACAGTAGCTTTGATTGGACTGATCATGTCAACATCATACTTTCAAAATCTTAGCCAGCAGTCATCATCATGAATCAAGTCGACAATCTACAGGCAAATCCTTTTTAATCCTTGTCATATGAAGAGAAATAATGAAGAGAAATGATAGGACAGCTGTTGGGACTCTGCTGTTGGGACTCTGCTGTTGGGACTCTGCTGTTGGGACTCTGCTGTCGGGACTCTGCTGTCGGGACTCTGCTGTTGGGACTCTGCTGTTGGGACTCTGCTGTCGGGACTCTGCTGTTGGGACTCTGCTGTTGGGACTCTGCTTTATGTAGGCCCTAACAGTTTGTGGGCACCGTTTGTCACCGTTATAGTGCAATGAATGTATTGTTTAGTGTTGTGTTGTGGAGTGGCTTTGCTGGCATGCATCCCCCTTTATTTATGTTTTGCCCCACCAAGATTGACATGCTAAAATCACCACTGACCTCAGCTATAGCCTAGATGACCAGCCTAAACCTGTTCAGATCAGTTCCCATAACGTTATAACAGTAACAGTAGCAGGAGCCTAGTCCTGATACAGATGGAGGTCTATACCTCAGCTATAGCCTACATATCCTAGATGACCAGCCTAAACCTGTTCAGATCAGTTCCCATAACGTTACAGACCTAACAGTAGCAGGACAGAGCTTGTAGCCTAGGCATGGTATTTTACACACCATTTCAAACGGAGACCATCAGGTTTGTCAACATGGTAAGTGATCATAGCTCAAACCTACTCTGACTATTGAATGTCTGACGTCGACCTTATAATAGTTTGTAGTTTAGCCTAGACCTATGACAGTCTGCCCGTCTTTCCTACATATCAACACATTTATCCGACTTCTAATGTTACAGAAATATGTGCCACAGTTTCAACAGCCATTGTGTAACTGCGTAGGCTACACACTTACTTTCACGTTCATATGAGGAAATCACATAACTTCTGACAGTCGCTGGTGCGGCCGCCTGTTCTCTTGCAGATGAAGTAGCTTTTATAGGCCACTCATTCAACCAGCCTAAACAACAGTAAATAAAAGATGTCAAATGGTCAAAAGTCAATCCTGATATAGCCATGTACATCAAAGAGAGGTGTATTGCTACAGATGTAGGATCTTAACTTTAGCCAGTTTGCTACAGCAGGAAAAGAATCCTGCAGCAACAGGACATTTGAATTATTATGTGGATTATAATTAATGAACAATTATTTTAATACAAAAGTGGAATTGAAACCTTTTTTAAAGCTTAAATACACTCAAATACACTAAAGTTTTAGTTATCCTGCAACTGGGTGATCACATTAAGATCCTACATCTGTAGAGAGATTATGTCTTTATCTAAATAAGGCAATTTGAGTTATCAGCAATAACGTTGCAACTGTCAGCTGCTGTAAACCTATGTGATTGGATGTTATAGACCCCCATCTGAACAGTTTCTTTCCCCATGCTGTGTTCCTGACCAACCGACCATCTGGCCCAGTGAGAATAAAGGACTATGCACTCTACGCTGCACACCACATCAAGCCATCTCTGAACTGTACACTATCATCTGGTCCATAGAGACTAAAGGACTATACACTCTATGCTGCTCACCACATCAAGCCATCTCTGAACTGTACACTATCATCTGGTCCATAGAGACTAAAGGACTATACACTCTATGCTGCTCACCACATCAAGCCATCTCTGAACTGTACACTAAATAACTGAACTATACTACATTAGCACTCTGTTAATCTCTCTTAGATATATCTATACTAGTACTGTACATGAGGACATCCACCGTATACCAACTGTATACCCACTGTACTGTATATCTGTATATCAACTGTATTCCCACTGTACTGTATATCTGTATATCAACTGTATTCCCACTGTACTGTATATCTGTATACCAACTGTATTCCCACTGTACTGTATATCTGTATACCAACTGTATTCCCACTGTACTGTATATCTGTATACCAACTGTATTCCCACTGTACTGTATATCTGTATACCAACTGTATTCCCACTGTACTGTATATCTGTATACCAACTGTATTCCCACTGTACTGTATATCTGTATACCAACTGTATTCCCACTGTACTGTATATCTGTATACCAACTGTATTCCCACTGTACTGTATATCTGTATACCAACTGTATTCCACTGTACTGTATATCTGTATACCAACTGTATTCCCACTGTACTTTATATCTGTATACCAACTGTATTCCCACTGTACTGTATATCTGTATACCAACTGTATTCCCACTGTACTGTATATCTGTATATCAACTGTATACCCACTGTACTGTATATCTGTATATCAACTGTATTCCCACTGTACTGTATATCTGTATATCCACTGTTCATTCTCTTATAGCTCTATGCTCACTCTTCCTAGTTGTGTATAATGTTGTACAGACATTTGTGTAAACTCTTCTGTCTGTATTCTGTCTCTAAATGTTGTCTGTCACTATCACCATGTAAAATTATGTGACGGATGTAGGATCTTAATTTGATCACCCTCCACCGCAGAATAACTTGTAGTATATTTGAGGTTTTAAAAAGGCTTCTGAAGTTTGTAATTTCCACTTAGAAATGCCAGACTTGAGTTTCTCTTAATAAAAATGGATCAACCGCTACAAAAATGTCCATTAATTATAATTCACATAATAATTCACATTTCCTGTTGCTGCAGTAATATTTTCCTGCTGTAGCAAACTGGCTCAAATTAAGATCCTACATATGTACATGCAAATGTACTTGGCGAATAAAGGTGATTCTGATTCTGCAAAGGTTGAGTCTCTAGATTCCCCTTGCTGCTCTGGGGAAATAAAAATTGACAATATGGGCGATTTAAACTGGGACTGATTATCTCCAAACTCTGAGACCATGTCATTTGTTATATTTCACCCAATTGATAAAGGAAGCTAGAAGGCTGAACCCAGAAGACAACTCTAAATAAACACTAACTGATATTATCCTAAAATCCTTTCACTCATATTGTTGTGTCTCTTTGTTCAACGGACGTTTGGTAGCCTGTGATATTAATATTGTATCAAACAGCAAGGCAGGGCAGTGAACCCAGGTCGCTGGCCAATACTAGGTTAACCCTATTGCTCGATGGGAATTGTAACCTGTCTCACACTGCCCCCTATAAAAGCAAGTCCCGTGCTTCGACTACTCAGACCCCTCACACATCCGGGCCGTGCAATCTGATGGCCTCACAGACACCATACTACTTCTGACACCAATGTAGCAAACAGCGGGGCAGGGAAGTGAACCCAGGTTGCACTTGTAAAAGGCAAACAACCTACGCATCGCACCAATAGGGTTAACCCACATGGTGGGAATTGGAATATGGCTCACACTGCCCCCTCCGACCAGGAAGTCGACTACTCACACCTCCCAGGCCAGTCTGATGGCCTCACAGCCGCCATTCCACTTCTGACACCAATGTAATTCTCTGGCAACAGCTCTGGTGGACATTCCTGCAGTCAGCATGCCAATGGCACGCTCCTCAAAACCTGAGACATCTGTGGCATTGTGTTTTGTGACAAAACTGCACATTTTCGAGTGGCCTTTTATTGTCTCCAGCACAAGGTGCACATGTGTAATGATCATGCTGTTTAATCAGCTTCTTGATATTCCACCCCCTGTCAGGTGGATGGATTATCTTGGCAACTGAGAAATGCTCACTAACAGGGATGTTAACAAATTTGTGCACAAAATCGGAGAGAAATATGCTTTTTGTGCATATGGAACATTTCTGGGATCTTTTATTTCAGCTCATGAAACATGGGACCAACACTTTACATGTTGCGTTTATACACTGCTCAAAAAAATAAAGGGAACACTAAAATAACACATCCTAGATCTGAATGAATGAAATAATCTTATTAAATACTTTTTTCTTTACATAGTTGAATGTGCTGACAACAAAATCACACAAAAATATCAATCGAAATCAAATTTATCAACCCATGGAGGTCTGGATTTGGAGTCACCCTCAAAATTAAAAGTGGAAAACCACACTACAGGCTGATCCAACTTTGATGTAATGTCCTTAAAACAAGTCAAAATGAGGCTCAGTAGTGTGTGTGGCCTCCACGTGCCTGTATGACCTCCCCTACAATGCCTGGGCATGCTCCTGATGAGGTGGCGGATGGTCTCCTGAGGGATCTCCTCCCAGACTTGACTAAAGCATCCGCCAACTCCTGGACAGTCTGTGGTGCAACGAGGCGTTGGTGGATGGAGCGAGACATGATGTCCCAGATGTGCTCAATTGGATTCAGGTCTGGGGAACGGGCGGGCCAGTCCATAGCATCAATGCCTTCCTCTTGCAGGAACTGCTGACACACTCCAGCCACATGAGGTCTAGCATTGTCTTGCATTAGGAGGAACCCAGGGCCAACCGCACCAGCATATGGTCTCACAAGGGGTCTGAGGATCTCATCTCGGTACCTAATGGCAGTCAGGCTACCTCTGGCGAGCACATGGAGGGCTGTGCGGCCCCCCAAAGAAATGCCACCCCACACCATGACTGACCCACCGCCAAACCGGTCGTGCTGGAGGATGTTGCAGGCAGCAGAACGTTCTCCCACAGCGTCTCCAGACTCTGTCACGTCTGTCACATGTGCTCAGTTTGAACCTGCTTTCATCTGTGAAGAGCACAGGGCGCCAGTGGCGAATTTGCCAATCTTGGTGTTCTCTGGCAAATGCCAAACGTCCTGCACGGTGTTGGGCTGAAGCACAACCCCCACCTGTGGACGTCGGGCCCTCATACCACCCTCATGGAGTCTGTTTCTGACCGTTTGAGCAGACACATGCACATTTGTGGCCTGCTGGAGGTCATTTTGCAGGGCTCTGGCAGTGCTCCTCCTGCTCCTCCTTGCACAAAGGCGGAGGAAGCAGTCCTGCTGCTGGGTTGTTGCCCTCCTACGGCCTCCTCCACGTCTCCTGATGTACTGGCCTGTCTCCTGGTAGCGCCTCCATGCTCTGGACACTACGCTGACAGACACAGCAAACCTTTTTGCCACAGCTCGCATTGATGTGCCATCCTGGATGAGCTGCACTACCTGAGCCACTTGTGTGGGTTGTGCTACCACTAGAGTGAAAGCACCGCCAGCATTAAAAAATGACCAAAACATCAGCCAGGAAGCATAGGAACTGAGAAGTGGTCTGTGGTCACCACCTGCAGAACCACTTCTTTTATTGGGTTGTCTTGCTAATTGCCTATAATTTCCACCTGTTGTATATTCCATTTGCACAACAGCATGTGCAATTTATTGTCAATCAGTGTTGCTTCCTAAGTGGACAGTTTGATTTCACAGAAGTGTGATTGACTTGGAGTTACATTGTGTTGTTTAAGTGTTCCCTTAATTTTTTTGAGCAGTGTATTTTTGTTCAGTATAGATAAAAACACAAAGCTTCCAGCAGAGGTCAGAGCTCTTTTGACAGCTGTCAGATGGTAGTGTGATATCCGAAGCTTCGACAGTCATCATCACGTAGTATTGTTACTTTGATACAAGCATTGATACGTTGCGTCAATCAGTAGTGCTTTGAAAACTGCAACGGCGTATCAGACCTCCGGTTTTAATCGTCCAATCCCTAGTGTCCAATGAATGTTGACTAGCAACAAGAAAGTGGTACCTAAAAGACTCCCACCATGAGCGCCATTGAAGTGGCTCCAGACGAGGACATCTGAAATAAAAACCCTCCAACTTACAATATGGAGTAAAAAAACAAGTGGAGCAAACCAAACCAGACCAGACCTGACCAAACCAGACCAAACCAGACCAGACCAAACCAGACCAAACCAGACCAAACCAAACCAAACCGGACCAAACCAAACCAAACCAGACCAAACCCTGGGAGATACAAGACAGAAAGACTTTGTTCATCAACTTAAAGAAGCAGAGCTACAAAGAGGTGCCAGGCTTCTAACATCTCTAAGGCCAACCAGAACACTGGACCAGCTGCTCTTCAATATCACATAACAGATGGAACCCTTCTGACTAAAGAGATGACAAGCCAGCACAGGCATAAGCATACTGTCTAATGAGGTGGCGCCAAGAGGTGCGGCCAACGCGTGCTAACGTCCAACCTCAAAATATAAATGGAAATACCAAAGCCTGTAACAACATGTAGTCGTGACTGATATCTTTCACCTCATCTCCCTGTTACTGTTTGTTTAGGTAGTTATAGACAGTGCAGCAACACAAGGCCACATTCCTCTCAGCCCTTCCACTCTCTCAGGCTAATGTGTATTTATTAAAAGTAGACTATTTCTTTCAATCTGTTCTTTTCTAAACGTATCTGAGAATGTAGACTGAAGGGCTAAAATGGACATGATTGATCTGAGGGGGATCAGTGATCCGTACAGAAAGGTTTTTTGCAACACCCTACGCATAGCAGCAGTAGGGTTAACCCTATTGCAGCAATGGGAATTGTAACCTGACTCACACTGTCCCCTACAAAAGTCCCGTGCTTCGACTACTCAGACCCCTCACACGTCCGGACCATCAATTCTGATGGCCTAACAGACACCATACCACTTCTGACACCAATGTAGCAAACAGTGGGGCAGGGAAGCGAACCCAGGTTGCATGTGTAAAAGGCAAACAACCTATGCATCGCACCACTGGCGCCAATTGGGTTACTTGGTTGGAATTGTGACGTGGCTCATTTAGCGAGGATCACTACACTATAGTGGAACTATGATACAATTACAGTTATCATATGAAATGTTAAATGTAGAACTATAATATATACATATAATATATGAATATATTGAATTTGACTTGCCCACATTCAGTTAGCTCCATTTTGTATGATTAAACTGACACGTACCTGTCTCAGTAGAAGTAGACTGTTAGGTCTGAGTGTTTTACTTCCATTCACTGTACTAAAATTACACCATACATTTAATTTCTCTACACACTTTACAATCATTCCTTGCAGGATTCTCACCTTGTAGCCTGAATTCAAAACCAGAACATGTCAACTTATTGAGATATATACAGTTCTGCTGAAAGAGCACCTTCCTGATGACTAGCACTCTGTGTATTCTTAAGGGTGAAGTCTGATCTGGAATGTGAAGCTAACTGAAATGTAGATAAGCTTTGAAAAAACAGTATATCTAGCTTGCATCATAGTCCACCCCTCAGGCTAAGTTCAAGTTTCAGCATGAGGCAGACATCAACAGCCGAGTTGTAGGCTACAACCTGGGTCGTATTCATTAGTTTACACCGCAGCCAACAGTTTTAAAATGTTGCATAAACAGTTTACTCCAAAACGCTGTACAACGTGACCTAAACGGTTTCTGTTGCCAAACGTTTTTGCTACGGTGGGCACTAATGAACACACACAACCAGTTTTGAGGAAGTGTAAGTTGTTGTTAGTCTTTCCACAGTATTTATTTGTCTCTCTTTCACACAACATACCTTCCTGAGTGAAAATAGTTAACAGTAGATTAGAAAGAGAAAATGTTGTTGCTTGTTGTGTTTTAAGCCTGTTTTGAGAAGACAAGTCTATAGACCTATGATACAGAACACTCTTAGAAAAAGAGTTCCAAAAGGGTCCTCTGGCTGTCCCCATAGGAGAACGCTTTTGGGTTCCAGGTAAACCCTTCTGGCTTCCATGTAGAACCCTCTGTGGAAAGGATTCTTCATGGAACCCAAAAAGGGTTCTACCTAGTACCAAAAAGGGTTCTACAAAGGGTTCTCCTATGGGGACAGCCAAAAGAACCCCTTTAGATTCTAGATAGTGTAGGAGCGATCACCCTGGGGCACACAGATGGAAACAGAACGAATTCACCCCACGCATCTAATTTATATCCAAAACATTTTAAGGAGAGTAGGCCTATTATAACACTATAACAATATCATCAACTATATTAATACACATAACAATATCATCAACTATATTAATACACATAACAATATCATCAACTATATTAATATACATAACAATATCATCAACTATATGAATACACATAACAATATCATCAACTATATGAATACACATAACAATATCATCAACTATATTAATACACATAACAATATCATCAACTATATTAATACACATAACAATATCATCAACTATATGAATACACATAACAATATCATCAACTATATTAATACACATAACAATATCATCAACTATATTAATACACATAACAATATCATCAACTTTGTGAATACACATAACAATATCATCAACTATATGAATACACATAACAATATCATCAACTATATTAATACACATAACAATAACATCAACTATATTAATACACATAACAATATCATCAACTATATGAATACACATAACAATATCATCAACTATATTAATCACACATAACAATCGTCGTCTTACCTTTTTATATGTCTCTCAATAGAAGTAGAGTCTGGAATGATCATTCGGTGGTGGAAAGTTCCTTTAGTTTGTTCTGCTCATTTCCATATCAGGTTCTACATGTTCTCTCTCCCACTCCCTGTCTCTTTATAGCTCTTACAATGTGCCTTGGCATACATTCTATAAGTGTCTGGAACTCCAAATGTAGTTCTGATTTAGTGTTCCAAATTAAAACAATTTGATTAAACTGGTTAATATGGTTAAAATACATTAAGACTGAGTAATGCTGTGATTGTTTTTATTATTTTCTATTGAAATGTTTGACTTTATTTTCCCTATGTCCTTTCAATATAGGAACAATTTGTGAAATGACAGCCTTCTGTAAATATGGACAAAAGTCTATGGATTCATTTGATGGTATGTGTCTTGCAACATTATGTAAAATGACAGGTTGAGAAACACTGCATCTTCCTAGGTGCATATGTGAGAAGGAACACAAACTGTCTCCCTATGTTTGTGGCATCCCTAAACATCAAGTGTTTGTGGTTCATTAAAGTGTTCATTGTCAAGGTTGAAAAAAGAAAAGAAAAGTCTCTTGAACTCTATTGGAGGGATGTGACATCATTCTTCCACAAGAAATTCCATAATTTAGTGTTTTGTTGATGGTTGTCTTCAATTGGGTTGAGACCTGGTGACTGAGACGGCCATGGCATATTGTGAAACATCAGCAAGTTCAGCAATCTTGTTACGAAGCTCCTGCCAAACGTGCCCCAACAATCACCAATCGATAAGCTCTTCCCGAGCAGGGTCCAGTCTCTCTTCGTAGCAGCTCCTCTCTCCCCAGGGGCAGCAGCTCCTCTCTCCCCAGGGGTAACAGCTCCTCTCTCCCCAGGGGTAACAGCTCCTCTCTCCCCAGGGGTCAACAGCTCCTCTCTCCCCAGGGGGTAGCAGCTCCTCTCTCCCCAGGGGTAACAGCTCCTCTCTCCCCCAGGGGTAACAACTCCTCTCTCCCCAGGGGTAACAGCTCCCCTCTCTCCCCCAGGGGTAGCAGCTCCTCTCTCCCCAGGGGTAGCAGCTCCTCTCTCCCCAGGGTAACAGCTCCTCTCTCCCCAGGGGTAACAGCTCCTCTCTCTCCAGGGGTATCAGCTCCTCTCTCTCCCCAGGGTAGCAGCTCCTCTCTCCCCAGGGGTTGCAGCTCCCTCTCTCCCCAGGGGTAACAGCTCCTCTCTCCCCAGGGGTATCAGCTCCTCTCTCCCCAGGGGTAACAGCTCCCTCTCTCCCCAGGGTAGCAGCTCCTCTCTCCCCAGGGGTAGCAGCTCCTCTCTCCCCAGGGGTATCAGCTCCTCTCTCCCCAGGGGTAGCAGCTCCTCTCTCCCCAGGGGTATCAGCTCCTCTCTCCCCAGGGGTAGCAGCTCCTCTCTCCCCAGGGGTAACAGCTCCTCTCTCCCCAGGGGTATCAGCTCCTCTCTCCCCAGGGGTAGCAGCTCCTCTCTCCCCAGGGGTAACAGCTCCTCTCCCCAGGGTAGCAGCTCCTCTCACCCTAGGATATGAAGACATCGGTGGCTTAGCCCACAGCCAGTAGGAGGGTCCGGGAAGGAATTTCAACAGCTAAATCCGTGAATACATCACCAGTGTATTGCCAAAAACCACTCAAGAACTTCAAACATAGACTCTGACCTGTCCAATGAGCCAAACTGATTAAATAATCCCACAGTACCTAAACACTCTATCTCTCTCTCTCTCTCTCTCTCTCTCTCTCTCTCTCTCTCTGCTCTCTCTCTCTCTCACACACACACACAGTGCAGTAATTAGAATCCCGATATCAGCTTTTAGTGATAGTCTACTGTGTGTTCTCCCCTCCTCTGTCTCTATCCATCACTTTCTCTGTGTCGTCTATTGATGTCTTTCATCTTGTCTGGTGTCTCTCTCCATCATATCCTATTCTTCTGTTAATGTCTCTGTGTCTTGTCTGGTGTCTCTCTCCATCATATCCTATTCTTCTGTTGCTGTCTCTGTGTCTTGTCTTGTGTCTCTCTCCATCATATCCTGTTCTTCTGTTGTTGTCTCTGTGTCTTGTCTGGTGTCTCTCTCCATCATATCCTATTCTTCTGTTGTTGTCTCTGTGTCTTGTCTGGTGTCTCTCTCCATCATATCCTATTCTTCTGTTGTTGTCTCTGTGTCTTGTCTGGTGTCTCTCTCCATCATATCCTATTCTTCTGTTGTTGTCTCTGTGTCTTGTCTGGTGTCTCTCTCCATCATATCCTATTCTTCTGTTGCTGTCTCTGTTTCTTGTCTGGTGTCTCTCTCCATCATATCCTATTCTTCTGTTGCTGTCTCTGTGTCTTGTCTGGTGTCTCTCTCCATTATATCCTATTCTTCTGTTGTTGTCTCTGTGTCTTGTCTGATGTTTCTCTCCATCATATCCTGTTCTTCTGTTGCTGTCTCTGTGTCTTGTCTGGTGTCTCTCTCCATCATATCCTATTCTTCTGTTGCTGTCTCTGTGTCTTGTCTGGTGTCTCTCTCCATCATATCCTATTCTTCTGTTGCTGTCTCTGTGTCTTGTCTGGTGTCTCTCTCCATCATATCCTATTCTTCTGTTGCTGTCTCTGTGTCTTGTCTGGTGTCTCTGTTTAGTTTTGCAATCCAAATTTGGAGCTATTGGAATTGTAACATGTTGTCCCATGTACATGGTGTAATTTACTGATGGTCCCTAACTAGCCCCATAGGGATATCCAAAGTCAACCCACATTTACCACAGGCATTACGATTGGGTTGCGTGCAGTTGCATTCTGAATGGATTATTACTTGGTGTGGGCATGTGGGCAACCTTCATTTACGTTGTGATGCAGTCACAACCACAAGTCTCACTAAACTCAGTTTTGGACAAGACTGACTTTATGACAAAAATTATCCAACATTTTCCCGCTGAATTTTGAGTGTGTGAGGGTGAGTGTCATGGTCGGGATGGCCTGAACTCAGAGCCTGATAGAATACCAAGGAAAACCGTAGTAACTGCAGTAGAACATGGTGAACAAAGCCAGATGGCAGTAACCTCACTTACTGCTGTTTCCTTGGTTTTTACTTGGATTTTGTAGTTGCATCAAATTTGACACTCCATTTTCTCTGAAACTGAAGATAATTGAATCAGGACACTTTGTCACAAGATATAACAAATACTATGAAGCCTGATTTAGGTCTGAACTCATCTTTGACCAAATGTGTAGCAGCAGTTTGCAATTGTACGGCAGAATAGCTGTGCACATAATCCTAATACCTCTTCATGGACTACATTTGAACACTTAAACATTGTCTTCTTTTAGGGCGGGACCTGGCACGGTATGGTCACATTGCCTAGTGGTTATAACGTTGGGCCAGTAACTGAAAGGTTGCTGGTTCGAATACCCGAGCCGTCAATGTGATAATCTGTTGATGTGCCCTTAGCAAGGCACTTAACACTAACTTGCTTCATGGGTGCTGTACTACTATGCCTTACCCTGTAACACAACACATTTCACCCTGCACCTATCCGGTGTATCTGACAATAAAACATATATATTTTTTTGCAATTCCAACAGTTAATTTAACAATGCTGGTCATAACTCTTGTTTACGTTGATCCAAGGACATCTTCACTTGCCATTTGTTCTCAGATTCACTGTTTGCATAGACTGCTTTTTGCCTTTGTAAGGCAGTAGTTCAGGTGGCTTCCCTTGCCCTTAGTCTGCCTCCTGTCGCTCCTATCACCATGAAGACACCTTCCTGAAAACAATGACTCCATACTTTGCTGAAACCTGTTCTGCCAGTTCATGTCCTTAAAGATGAATGTTGGAATGTTCCAATGTGGTTACCCCAAAAAGATGCCAAGACAGATCACACATCCATACCTTGTTTCCTGCTTGTAGCAGGCCGCGTTTACAGGAATCCTTTTCTCTAACTATAAGTCATATGATTTCATGAGAATATTTTTCTGCAGTGAGAGTGTAATGCAAGTCAAGGTGTCCTTTGATGAATGTCAACAAGATTTATAACCAGCATTGTTAAATTAACTGTTGTAATAAATAAATAAAATATTTGTAAATGTATTGTCACAGACACCGTATAGATGCAGTGAAATGTCCTGTTTTACAAGGTCATCCACAGTAGTACGGTGCCCCTGGAGCAAATAAGGTGTAAGTGCCTTGCTTAAGGGGCACAGACAGATTTTTACCTTGATGGCTCAGGTATTTGAACGAACAACCTTTCAGTTACTGGCCCCACTAGGTAATCTTACCATACCAGTTCACACCCTAACAGAAGATACTGTTCAAGTTTACAAATGTAGTCCATAAAGAGGTATTAGGATGATGTGCACAGCTATTCTGCCGTACAATTGCAAACTGCCGCTACACATTCGGTCAAAGATGAGTTCAGACCTAAATCAGGCTTCGTAGTATCTGTTATATCTTGTGACAAAGTGTCCTGGTTCAATTATCTTCTGTTTCAGAGAAAATGGAGGGTCAAATTTGCTGTAACTACAAAATCCCTTTAAAACCAAGGAAACAACAGCAAGTGAGGTACATAAGCACATAACACCATTAAAAACAACAAGAAAGCTGGATAAACACATTTAGATTTTTTAGATGCTGCACTTTAGCTTTTGCATGACCCATACAGCTGTTTAAGGTCATACAAAGGCAGAGTGCAGTATCAGCATTTTAGGGGTCATAGGTCAGATCAGTGTCATAATAAGATGATACATCAGTGCATTTACACTTATCTACCTACGACATATTTGGCTGAACAGCAAAAACAACTTTAAAGCCTTTTTTGTCTTCATGTCAGGTGTTGAGTGTGGATGCGGTGATGAATCAAGCGCAGAAACACGGGCGTTCGATCAACAGACTTTAGTAAACAAAATGCAGCACCAAACAGGCGAACAGCCAACCCAACCGGAGGCAAAGTACAAAATTACGCACAACACACACAGTGCGGTAAAATGAATAAAGCGCACACAGTGCGGACTCTCGGGGAAAACAACAAACACGAAGTATACAACAGAGCAACAGCTTGACAATGAACAATCACACATAACACCTGACCCAACACACGATAACTAAATAGGAAACAAAATCAGACACTAACAAGGACAGGTGTACAACTAGACAAAACCAAACAAACATGAAACATCGAACGGTGGCAGCTAGTACTCCGGGGACGACGACCGCCGAAGCCTGCCCGAACAAGGAGAAGGAGCAGCCTCGGCCGAAAACCGTGACACTTCAGTTGTACTGTTTTCTAGTTGATGCTCTTTGCCTTTGTAGGGCCGTTTATTCAAGCAGTCAACGGACAACAACTCTTAATGCGATCACGGGGAAAACACTTTTGAAAGCAGTTTTGGCCTTTGTTAAGAATGGAATTAAGAATACAGTTGAAATCGGAGGTTTACATACACCTTAGCCAAATATATTTAAACTCTGTTTTTCACAATTCCTGACATTTAATCGTAGTAAATATTCCCTGTCTTAGGTCGGTTAGGATCACCACTTTATTTTAAGAATGTGAAATGTCAGAATAATAGTAGAGAGAATGATTTCTTTCAGCTTTTTATTTCTTTCATCACATTCCCAGTGGGTCAGAGGTTTACATACACTCAATTAGTATTTGGTAGCATTGCCTTTAAATTGTTTAACTTGGGTCAAACGTTTCGGTAGCCTTCCACAAGTTTCCTACAATAAGTTGGGTGAATTTTGGCCCATTCCTCTGACAGAGCTGGTGTAACTGAGTCAGGTATGTAGGCCTCCTTGCTCGCACACGCTTTTTCAGTTCTGCCCACAAATTTGCTATAGGATTGAGGTCAGGGCTTTGTGATGGCCACTCCAATACCTTGACATTGTTGTTTTAAGCCATTTTGCCACAACTTTGGAAGTATGCTTGGGGTCATTGTCCATTTGGAAGACGCATTTGCGACCATGCTTTAACTTCCTGACTGATGTCTTGAGATGTTGCTTCAATATATCCACATCATGTTCCTTCCTCATGATGCCATCTATTTTGTGAAGTGCACCAGTCCCTCCTGCAGCAAAGCACCCCCACAGCATGATGCTGCCACCCCCGTGCGTCACGGTTGGGATGGTGTTCTTTGGCTTGCAAGCAACCCCTTTTTCCTCCAAACATAATGATGGTCCATTATGGCCAAACAGTTCTATTTTTGTTTCATCAGACCAGAGGGACGTTTCTACAAAAAGTACGATCTTTGTCCCCATGTGCAGTTGCAAACCGTAGTCTGGCTTTTTTATGGAGGTTTTGGAGCAGTGGCTTCTTCCTTGCTGAGCGGGCTTTCAGGTTATGTCAATATAGGACTCGTTTTTGCTGTGGATATAGATACTTTTGTACCTGTTTCCTCCAGCATCTTCACAAGGTCCTTTGCTGTTGTTCTGGGATTGATTTGCACTTTTCAGAACAAAGTACGTTCATCTCTAGGAGACAGAACGCGTCTCCTTCCTGAGCGGTATGACGGCTGCGTGGTCCCATGGTGTTTATACTTGTGTACTATTGTTTGTACAGATGAACGTGGTACCTAAATGCTATTTCCACAATTTTTCACATGAGTTTTTTAATTAGAAATGGTTGCTTATGGGTACCTTCAATATTACTGTTCTCAGATGTTTAATTAATAGATTTTAGATGTGCATTATTTTTAATTGCAAAACGCTATATATCCATTGTTTAGCTGAAATGGAATGTTCGTATCCTGTATATTTGACTGTATTATCTGGTTGTCTCACCTAGCTATCTTAAGATGAATGCACTTACTGTAAATCGCTCTGGGTAAGAGCATCTGCTAAACAGGTGGGGCTCTGCCCTGAATGACAGGTCACCACTGCTCCAAAGCAATTACATGTTGCACAGGAACCACTGACTCGCTGCATGTTTCTATTATCAAGACACCTGCTGGTACCTCTTAACTGGTTAGTACAGCTCATGAGGTGTCCTAAATATCTGCCAACTAGGTGGGACGCTTATGAATAAAGAGGCTTCATGCATAGCTTTAATTTATACCCATAAGAGTAGGACTAAAACGGCTTTATTCTCAGCACTTATACCGACACATTTTCTACTCTGAGATGCTTTTTGGATATGGGCCCAGATCTCAAAATATTGTTTTAGAAAACGATTTTTTTAAATAAATAAAACATGAATATTACTAATGTAACTGACTTTAAAGACTTGGATTAGTTTATTGTGTTGCTCTGCTCATGTCGCGTTCTGGAACTGTCCGCGTCCCACGTACGGTTTGGTGCCAAGCTATTGTCCAGTTGCGCGCAGAGTGGACTGAGGTGATCTTGGGGAACAACGACGGAGTTCGTTACAGTGTTGAGACACCGAAGTTTATTGTTCAATTTGCTTTTTTCATAATGGTCAGGGACAGTATGAGTGTAGCCAGATCCTTTTCACTCTCTATCCTTGTTTAATTGTGTGGTTCACCGGATTCGTCATCATCCTCGAGGGACAGACGAACCTCTACAAATCTATGTGTTGTGATAATTGCATTGTTTGCTCTATAACCTGTTAGTTCATGTGCACTAAACAACTATTGATTTAGAACCACGGAGAGTTAACGCAAGTCACTAAGAAAACAGGAGCTGCCTCCACTATTCCAGCACCATTTCAACTTCAACATTTCAACATTATTAAATCACCTCTGCTTAGTCTAATACAGTGACAACTGAAAGATACCAAAAACAATTCAGTCCAATCAACGTTAGCTAAATATGATGTGGCTGTCCATGGGTCTGATTTCTCTGTGTGTGTGTTGGTGCCAGTAGAGAAAACATGTTGACTCACTCTACTAGGAGAGAAACACCAATGACATCCTCCTCTTTCATGTTGACTCACTCTACTAGGAGAAAAACACCAATGACATCCCCTCTTTTCATGTTGACTCACCCTACTAGTAGAGAAACACCAATGACATCGTCCTCTTTCATGTTGACTCACTCTACTTGTAGAGAAACACCAATGACATCCTCCTTTCATGTTGACTCACTCTACTAGTAGAGAAACACCAATGACATCCTCCTCTCTTTATGTTGATGATGTCGGAAATTCAACACAGGGACATCGAAGTCAAACTTAAATGAATTTAAGTTTAATTTAATATTGTTTATTAACAGTTAACTGGAGAGGTTCCAACCAACTCAATGCACCATAGTACACAGGTCGGTCAGAACATGGATTGGTTCCTGCTTGTGACTGGCTGTTATCCTGCAGGCTTAGTTTCTAAGAAACTGAGCAATGTCTCCTATCTTAACTTCCAGAACATATTCTGGGCGTTCTGCCAGAGGGTCACAGTCACCTGCATGAACTAAAACAGAGTGAGAGAAGAGATAGCAATCTCTTCAGCAACAACATTCCAGCACAACAAAATGGTATATCACTCTGTCATACAGTACACACTTTTATTTGTTGTTGTCCTAGGCTACCTGGCTAAAAGCTTGCTCGCTAGCCTAACTTCCATTCATTTGTATAAAATTTTTTATTTCACCTTTATTTAACCAGGTAAGCCAGTTGAGAACAAGTTCTCATTTACAACTGCGACCTGGCCAAGATAAAGCAAAGCAGTACGATAAAAAAAACAACACTGTCACGATGTACTTGTGGATGTGGTGGTGAAGTCAGGCGCAGGACACAGCGGATAAGTCAAACAGCTTTACTTGACTGAATACACAATACAGAAAATAAATGGCACTCAAAACACAGCAGGCGAAACCTACGCGCTACTGTAAAACACTAAAGCACAACATAAACCAACAGACAAACGACAGGCGGACAACAACACACAACTCCAAAACATAACACAGGAAAACTTATAGGGGGACATAATCAGACAGAATACGAAACAGGTGCACTAAACTAGACATGACAAAACAAACATCGAAAACATCAAACGGTGCGCTAGTACTCCGGGGACGACGAACGCCGAAGCCTGCCCGAACAAGGAGGAGGGAGCAGCCTCGTGTATTCGTGATAAAGACAAATGCGCTGTAAGACGTTGGTACCCAGGTGATAATGTGTCTCTCTCCTCACTGGTTGAATGATGCCAATGGATGAACGGGCGATGTAAACGGATAATGGTGCACGCATTACAATTACATTTGAATGAACTGAACGATGAGGAGGGTGAAGAGGGTGAATTTAATTTAGAACAATGGTGTAATGATGATGAAGAATTGTGGGTGTTGTGGGTGGTCTAATTCTTTTTACACATTTTGCCATGTGGTGTAGAGAAAATATTGCAGTTTTAAAGCAAGTTTTCTGCAGTTATACACATTTTGCATTGGGGTGGAGAGAATATGTAGCCATTTTATAACCAATTTCATGCAATTCTACATATTTTGCCATGGGGCAGAGAGAATTATTGCAGTTTTAAAGCAAATGTCCTGCAATTTTACCCATTTTTCCAAGATTGCTTGAGTTATCTTAATTAATTCAGACGATTTTGAGTGTATACTGGCTACGGCATCTCAAAAAGGACAAATAGGACTACTGCCTATTTTTTCACGATTTTCTAGCGAAGGTCTTTAAGGTCTTTTAAAGGAGTATACTAGAACACTCGTTGGGTTTGGCTAGCCGAGTTCAGCGACCAGCCGAACTGAAGCATTATTCATGAGATTGATTCATGAGTTAAAACACTGGTAAGGACACAATACAGGGTCCCATACAATCAATAAATTACTCTTGTTTTCATATCTTTTCATGGATATCTTTTCACCGATATTTATTTATGTAATTCATCCTTTACAATTGTTTCTGCACTATTTATCAAGCTTTGGCACTCATGTTTACAGTAAATAATATGACCGTGAGCCTTGCAGGTTGATATAATTATCTTTTATGTTTTACTTTGTAAAAAGAAGCTGTTACTAGACTGTATTACTTACTATAACTCTATTACTAATCACATCTATAAATACTATTTATCAAATGTATTACATTGTCATGTTTTTATTGTATGGGAAACGAACATATGCTACATGTTTCAGTAGGCCTTTGTAGAATATTATACAACGTCTAATCCTGAATGCTGATTGGTTATAATATAAAACATATCCTTACATTCATTTTATGTACTTCTAAATATAGAACTATTCAAAATAAGTAACAAAATATTCTTAAGACATTCAATCAAGCAATATTATATTTTAGATGGTATTTATTTAGATTGATAACAACTCAGTAGATGAATCTGATGCGTATGCTAAAGGAGATGCCCAACAACGTCCCCTACTTAAGTCTGAACGGTCTATAATGCAGTGCCTTCAGAAAATATTCACACCCCTTGAATTTTTCCACATTTTGTTGTTACACAGCCTGAATTAAAAATGGATTAAATTGAGATTTTGTGTCACTGGCCTACACACAATACTCCATAATGTCAAAGTGGAATAATGTTTTACAAATTAATTTAAAATGAAAGATGAAATGTCTTGAGTCAACAAGTATTCAACCCCTTTGTTATGGCAAGCCTAAATAAGTTCAGGAGTAAAAATATGCTTAACAAGACACATAATAAGTTGCATGGACTCACATGTGTGCAATAATTGTGTTTAACAGGATTTTTGAATGACAACCTCATCTCTGTACCACACACAAACAATTATCTGTAAGGTCCCTCAGTCAAGCACTGAATTTCAAACACAAATTCAACCACAAAGACCACGGAGGTTTTCCAATGCCTCGCAAAGAAGGGCACCTATTGGTAGATGGGTAAAAATAAAATAAAAAGCAAACACTGAATATTCCTTTGAGCATGGTGAAGTTATTAATTACACATTGGATGGTGTGTCACTACAAAGATACAGGCGTCCTTCTTAACTCAGTTGCCGATGAGGAAGGAAACCGCTCAGGGATTTCACCATGAGGCCAATGGTGACTTTAAAACAGTTAGAGTTGAATGGCTGTGATAAGAGAAAACTGAGGATGGATCAACAACATTGTAGTTACTCCACAACACTAACCTAATTGACAGAGTGAAAAGAAGCCTGTACAATCTGAAACTTTTGTTGTGTCCGGCACACCCCACTCTTCCCGACACCACCATTCTCTTCTCTAGCAAATAAAACATCTATCTTCTGAATGAAGCTTGTAACGTCAGTACAGTAGCCTCTGCTTCAGAGAGGGGAGGGGCAGGTAGCTAAACACACCCACTGGTAAAGACTTTCAGCTGGCAGGCAGGGAGCCTAAACACACCCACTGGTAAAGACTTTCAGCTGGCAGGCAGACACTGGAATAAGTTGGAGTGACAGAGTGAGGGCTTTGCATAAGCACTTCATAGTGTTTTTTTGTGTGTGACTCGTAAAATAACACTTTTTAACCAGTTGTTTTTAAAATATCAGTTCTGTTCTAGAACACTATCGATCACTTTCGTTCCAGGTTCTGTTGCTGTTCCTTGAAAACATTTTTTTCTGGTTTTCGGTTCTGTTGATCTTGCTTCCTCTCGACTGCCTTTAACTTTTTAAGATAATTATTTTGATTGTTAGAGCGGCCAATGGAGTATCTGGTCAATAGATAGGTTTTCATCCAATATTCGAAATGTTTCCATGCGAAATTTTCTAAAATCTGCATAAAACAATATGCGCATTTTCCCTCCAGAGATGTTTCCATCAAACTGATTTTTTGTGGATAAAAGGCTGTACATGATAACGTAATTCCTTGTGTGGTTAAATTCCCATGTACCACATGGAAAACACAAGTTAAATGGGTTTCCATCGCATCTTCAACTCTACTGATGGTTTTGTCACTAAAGCTGTTGCATTATATAGCAAATGTGCCCACTCTGGCCATGACACATGCCAACAACTCACAGATACAGTGTGGGTATGGCTATATCGATATTATTTGTATTTCTACAAATGGCAGCAAAGCATCGATCATCATGTTAGCTGAATAAGACCCTTCATATTTATTGGAAAGGAGCATCAAGCTCGTCACCTTGCACTTTCACCAACCTGTGAGGTTCATCATAACTTATTTCATCTGTAGCCTAAAACTGCCTGCTTTCCCGAGTCATAGTGGGAGGACTCACGCAACATATCGCGTGACTCCAAGTTTACTTTGATATGATGGTTATAGTGTATTATCAGTCATTTGATCCCTCGATCCTGCGGAAACAGGATCCGGCACACTCTCCGTTTTGGACTGTTTCGTTCGAACCTATTTTGCCGATCCGTACCTCTCCTGGCATGAAAGATAATTGTCACTTTTAGCAATGTAAAATTCTAATAATCTCTCCCAGAACTCTCTCTGCTCTGATAGACATGAGCCTCCAACTCTCATCTCTCCAGCATTGCCCATCATTTATAGAGCCGCCGCCAAGGGTTCTGGAGGAGCTGCAGCTCGCCTGATGAATTGAAATACATTTTACAAAGTTATAGAATTACTGCTGTCTGTTCAGAAATAAATGAAATAATTCAGAATAGCCTACTACACAATGAGAAAGCCTAAAATGTAGTCACAGAGGATAAATAGCTTATTTTAAAAATAACCTAGTACCCGTGTAGCTCAGTTGGTAGATCATGGTGTTTACAACGCCAGGGTTTTGGGTTCGATTCCCACGGGGGGCTAGTATGAAAATGTATGCACTCACTAACTGTAAGTCGCTCTGGATAAGAGCGTCTGCTAAATGACTAAAATGTAAATGGAGTGTAGCACAATAACAAGGCATACTGTGGGGAAGCGGCAGCAAATCTGTCAGTGAAACTTTAAAACATTTTTTAGGACTATAATTTCCTCCTCATATTGTAGCATACAATATGTCTCCACACACCTAGGCATAGGCTATTGATGGATTCAAGTTCGTTTTCATTTATCTCAGTTGTTCAGTGTCAAAATAGCCTGTCATTTCGATCATTTTTGCGGTATTGCGCTTTCAAGACAAATGGGAACTCAGGAAAAAAATCAGTGGTCTTCAAATCAGGAACGTCGGAGCTCTAGAAAGATGCCAGAATTCCCAGTAGGATGACCGTTTAAAACAAATGTTTCCAGTCGGAGCTCTGTTTTTTCCCCATTTCCCAGTTGTCTTGAACTCATTAAAGTAAAATGACGGGAATTGCATGAATACGTTTATAAAAGGCCAAATTGCTAAAACACTAAAACCCATTGGCTGAACATAGTTCTCAGTTGCTGGACTCATTTAGCTAATTATGCAGTCTGTTGTCAATACCTTAAACCATTTCACATGGTAAAACACAATATGCAGATCTCACTTAGACTTTTCAGCAAAACTCTAAACACATTGTCATTCTCCAAACACATTCTGCACTCTAATGCACATGTCATCCATACTGGTAACACAAGAGGCAACAATCAAATACAAATAGAGAACACAAGTCATTGATTGAACACAACCACTCAAAATGGATATAACCTGTTTCAAATGATGCGACACAACCAATATAAGGCAGGTCAGAGAGCAAACAGGTTGTTGAAGGTGGGAAGGAGAAAGTCTGAGAATGGATAGAAGAAACAATGTGAGAGGAACGAGGGAAAGTGCGTAAGCGAGGTGGGCGACGAGGAGGAAGAGGAGGAGGAGGAGGGCAAGAAGAGGAAGAGGGAGGACGAAGACGAAGAGGAAGAGGAAGACAAAGAGTGGAAATATCTGATGAAATTCGAGCAACAGTCATAGACCATGTTCTTCTCCATGGACTGATAATGAGGGAAGCAGGACTTAGAGTGCAACCCAATTTGAGCCAATTTTCTGTGTCCACCATAGTAAGGACATTCAGAGAAGAGAACAGGTACAGTGTACTACTGTATTTTTGTAATTGCAAATTTACTGTACTACACTATATGCAGCTGTTTCAATAGACATCTGTAAAGTTAATCACTGTATGTATTGTACTGCATGAATATGTTTTGTAACTGCACAACTACTTTTTGTAGAATTGCAAGGCTGCCACATGCAGGTGGAAGGACAGCTATATTCACTGGGGAGCAAGAGGCAAAGTTATAGTTGGCATGGTCCTTCAAGATAATGCAATACGACTCAGAGAAATCCAGGAACGAGTGATACAAGACAACACACACTTCCAGGGAATCGAACAGTGTGAGCGTTTCCACTATTGACCGTGTCCTCCGTCGTAACAGAATGCGAATGAAACAAGTATACAGAGTACCTTTTGAGCGCAACTCACCAAGGGTGAAAGAACTGCGAGCTCAGTATGTGCAAGTAAGTGTACATTCAGAAACATTTACTGTAATCAGATTGTCTACAGTACTAACACATACTATGTAGAATGACATTACTCTTCAGTACATCCAATGTATGTGAATCAATCAATAGATTTTGACTGGTTGCAGGTTCATATCAACAAAGAACAAGAATTACAGTATCACAGAGACAAAGGACAAGTTTGTGAGATGCAGGGTACAGTACTGTAAAAATAGGGGTACAAGGAGGAGGAAGAACAAAAACAAAATTGCAAAGAGCAAAGCAGAGTAGTCATTTCTGATCAATTTTGAGCTACTATGATAGAACATGTTTCTCGTTCATCAAAAGACAATGACGGAAAAATATGAAATTTGTTTTGAGATTAAAAAATGTACTTCTCCCTGAGAACTGTATGTTTTGAACAATGTGTTTTCTATTTTTCTGTGTATTGTTTACTGACTGCTTGAGAGTGTTTTATCATTTTGATCACTTTGTTTATGATTTGAGAGCAGTGTTTGATTTTGAACACAGGTAAAAACTGTTTGAGGGTGAATGTTTCATTTTGTGAGAGAGTCAGAGGTTTTGTAAATAGTGCTTGAATATGAGGTTTTGTGTTTAATGTTTTCAGGAAATGGAGCAAGGTTTCAGAAATTGTGTTTTAGCAATTGAGAACAACTGTAATGCCAAACACCACAGACTACAATTAAAATGTACTTTCCATAAATATGACCATTTACGTCACATTAAATTAATCTATTTTTCATATATCACTTCTAAACTGACAAATAAACATCAAATATACAGTGGGGAAAAAAAGTATTTAGTCAGCCACCAATTGTGCAAGTTCTCCCACTTAAAAAGATGAGAGAGGCCTGTAATTTTCATCATAGGTACACGTCAACTATGACAGACAAATTGAGAAAAAGAATCCATAAAATCACATTGTAGGATTTTTTATGAGTTTATTTGCAAATTATGGTGGAAAATAAGTATTTGGTCACCTACAAACAAGCAAGATTTCTGGCTCTCACAGACCTGTAACTTCTTCTTTAAGAGGCTCCTCTGCCCTCCACTCGTTACCTGTATTAATGGCACCTGTTTGAACTTGTTATCAGTATAAAAGACACCTGTCCACAACCTCAAACAGTCACACTCCAAACTCCACTATGGCCAAGACCAAAGAGCTGTCAAAGGACACCAGAAACAAAATTGTAGACCTGCACCGGGCTGGGAAGACTGAATCTGCAATAGGTAAGCAGCTTGGTTTGAAGAAATCAACTGTGGGAGCAATTATTAGGAAATGGAAGACATACAAGACCACTGGATAATCTCCCTCGATCTGGGGCTCCATGCAAAGATCTCACCCCGTGGGGTCAAAATGATCACAAGAACGGTGAGCAACAATCCCAGAACCACACGGGGGGGGACCTAGTGAATGACCTGCAGAGAGCTGGGACCAAAGTAACAAAGCCTACCATCAGTAACACACTACGCCGCCAGGGACTCCCAAATCCTGCAGTGCCAGACGTGTCCCCCTGCTTAAGCCAGTACATGTCCAGGTCCGTCTGAAGTTTGCTAGAGTGCATTTGGATGATCCAGAAGAGGATTGGGAGAATGTCATATGGTCAGATGAAACCAAAATAGAACTTTTTTGGCAAAAACTCAACTCAGTCGTGTTTGGAGGACAAAGAATGCTGAGTTGCATCCAAAGAACACCATACCTACTGTGAAGCATGGGGGTGGAAACATCATGCTTTGGGGCTGTTTTTTCTGCAAAGGGACCAGGACGACTGATCCGTGTAAAGGAAAGAATGAATTGGGCCATGTATCGTGAGATTTTGAGTGAAAACCTCCTACCATCAGCAAGGGCATTGAAGATGAAACGTGGCTGGGTCTTTCAGCATGACAATGATCCCAAACACAACGCCCGGGCAATGAAGGAGTGGCTTCGTAAGAAGCATTTCAAGGTCCTGGAGTTGCCTAGCCAGTCTCCAGATCTCAACCCCATAGAAAATCTTTGGAGGGAGTTGAAAGTCCGTGTTGCCCAGCGACAGCCCCAAAACATCACTGCTCTAGAGGAGATCTGCATGGAGGAATGGGCCAAAATACCAGCAACAGTGTGTGAAAACCTTGTGAAGACTTACAGAAAATGTTTGACCTGTGTCATTGCCAACAAAGGGTAAATAACAAAGTATTGAGAAACTTTTGTTATTGACCAAATACTTATTTTCCACCATAATTTGCAAATCAATTCATAAAAAATCCTACAATGTGATTTTCTGGAAAAAAAATTCTCATTTTGTCTGTCATAGTTGACGTGTACCTATGATGAAAATTACAGGCCTCTCTATCTTTTAAGTGGGAGAACTTGCACAATTGGTGGCTGACTAAATACTTTTTTTCCCCACTGTACCTTTTACAAATACATCAGCATGTTTAACACATTTGTTTCAAGCAATAGAGCATATGCTTTGAATACCAAATATGCAGTTTTGGCCAAATTCTCATATCACTTTGCTCAATGTGTCACATCCAAGGCTTTTGTATGGCTGTTGAAATGTGCAGAACAGTAATCAGCTATGCCTGCCCCATATGTACGGCCCTCTTTGAGTTGTTGCTGGTGCTGCTTTACTTTCTTGACTGTGTCATGTGACCTGCGCCTCCCCTTTTCACACTCCATTGAAGCAGCATCAGCTCTCACAACTCCTCTCTGATTGCTTCCAGTGTCACCAAAGTGCTGCCAATACACAATTAGTCCATCACATTTGATATAGCAGTGATTCCCTCATTGAACGTGGCTACTGCCATACTGGCAATGAGGCTTTTGCCCACGAAGACAGTTTTGGGGCATCGCGACCATATTAGAGTTCAGACATTCATTTGCATTCTGGGTTCCTCCGTGCTACATTCTTTTGAGGACGTTATCATTTGACATCCTGTGATATACAGGTACCATTTTCTGTGCATCCTCTCAATTAAAGAATGTATGGCCTCCATGTTTTTTTGTGACTGGGTGAATCTTCACCATTTTCTAGGGTTGGCTGGTACCAGCACCAATGAACACACCTATCCCGTAGTTGGAAGTGAATCCTCTCTTGTGCCAAGAGCCATCAAAGGATCCATGAATGTCTATGATGGCATCCTCATCCTCCTTCAGCAACTCTGCTATGTCTGGGTCTATATCTGCATATTCTAATTAGCTTTGCAGCACTCCCCATTGGCTGTTGCCCTCTCTGAATCTCTGCTACTAAAGTGGGGGGAAAAAGTACTTATTATGATGTCTGTCGACATTACAGTCATAACTGCAGGACTAAATATCAGCCTGTTACCCTGTGTACATATTAGCATATCAGCATGTTACCCTATGTACATATTAGCATATCAGCATGTTACCCTATATTAGCATATCAGCATATTACCCTATGTACATATTAGCATATCAGCATGTTACCCTATGTACATATTAGCATATCAGCATGTTACCCTATGTACATATTAGCATATCAGCATGTTACCCTATGTACATATTAGCATATCAGCATGTTACCCTGTGTAAATACTAGCATATCAGCATGTTACCCTATGTACATATTAGCATGTCAGCATGTTACCCTATGTAAATATTAGCATATCAGCATGTTACCCTATGTAAATATTAGCATATCAGCATGCATTTACTTTATGTAAAGCTAATTTCTCAGTAATCACAGTTGGCTACTAAATATTATTTATACACAGCAAGTCACCCGACAATAATGGGCTACTCTCCCTTTTTTATTGACCTGTCACTCTCCTGTCATGTCTCTGATATGAGCTGAGACTCAAGGAAGGAATCCCTAGGACTTTGTTTATTTTCTTTAGAGCTGCATAACCAAGTCCAAGTTTGTGTGCTAGAAGAACCATCCTCACATTTATATAAAATGCCACATCTCCCTGGAGCCCTCCTGCAGCCTGGAGGAAGTGGAAACACTCCTCCTAAATGCATCACGATCACCTTCTCAGGGTGCACATTCTATCATGACAGAATTACAGAATCCCTGGTTGGTGGGGGTCTATGGTGATTTTCAGTCCAGTGTTTAGACACTTAGGGCAAATCAAATCATGTACAAGTTGGTTTCTTTGTGACATGTGGAATAAAAGCCACTGTTGGCTGTCTGTCTGTCTGTCTGTCTGTCTGTCTGTCTGTCTGTCTGTCTGTCTGTCTGTCTGTCTGTCTGTCTGTCTGTCTGTCTGTCTGTCTGTCTGTCTGTCTGTCTGTCTGTCTGTCTGTCTGTCTGTCTGTCTGTCTCTGTCTGTCTCGTCTGCCTGCCTGCCTGTCTGTCTGTCTGTCTGTCTGTCTGTCTGTCTGTCTGCTGTCTGGTTGATCGCTGCTAGCTGTCATCTTCATCTCAACTAATGTGCGTCTCGACGCGCTGCTGCCGGCCTCCTCCTTTTCCTCCTCTACCTGTACTGCCACTGCCTGGATCGGCTGATCAGGCTCATGTTTTCTTTCATTCACTGCTTTTCTCGCATTGGATAACTGAGATAAACCTATTTTTATTCACATACTGTAGGTATATTCTTCGAGATTTTCTCATTTTGTCTCTCTTTACGTGGATTCCTCGCGGGAGATATTTTCAAACGAGGAAGCGCTGTGTGGCACGTGAGGCCTTTTAACCAATCAGGTTGCCGGAAAGTGCCATTAAATGCCAGTAACCAATCAGGTTGCCGGAAAGTGCCATTAAAATGTCAGTAACCAATCGGATGTCAGTAAACGCCTACTCTTTCAGCACTACGTCACAAAGGATATAGCCATGTATGGACTAGTAACGATCTGCTCCGGAAAAACAAGCTGTTGAATTATATATGATTCAACATGGAGAGTTTGAAAAATAGCGGTTGAATTATATATGATTCAACATGGAGAGTTTGAAAAATAGCTGTTGAATTATATATGATTCAACATGGAGAGTTTGAAAAATAGCTGTTGAAGTATATATGATTCAACATGGAGAGTTTGAAAAATAGCTGTTGAATTATATATGATTCAACATGGAGAGTTTGAAAAATAGTGGTTGAATTATATATGATTCAACATGGAGAGTCTGAAAAATAGGTTGAAGTTCTACATGAAACATGCTAACAAAAATGACATTTATGCTAGGTGTAGTTGACGGAGTTTGGATAAAATGATACAAACCAAGTATTTATATACATTATTGCCGATGTAATTGTACAATTTATGAAAGTATGGAAGTTATTGTTCCAAAATATCCCAAAATCGAACACTGACAGATGGAAGCCAAATCAAAATTTTTTGCCTATGGTGCCTGGCCTTAATATTTTACAATTGGTTTCAATTTATAATGTTTGATTATCAAATGGGCATGAACAGGGGTCAGAGGGGAACAGCTCGACTAGTGAATGGAGGCTGCTTTCCTGCCTGTTCGTTTTTAGTTTTTCAATCATATGCTGTGTATACTCTGGTTATTTCACTCCAAAAATCCACCACTGTTTGAGGAGCATGCAGCCTCTCGCTGCGGGACAGGTGATATTCCGTCCAAACTCTGTATGCCATGGGCTATCCAACCGTGTTCCTGCAGCTACCCAGTGCTTCATTTGGGAAACCAGTGAATCTGTTTTGGATCATCAATAGTAACATGTTTTCACAAGGAAACATATTTCACTAAACTGTTGACAGCCCTTCTCTCTGCGCGCTCGAAAAATGAATGAAGGATTGAGGGGAGGAGATGGAAACGCACAGTGGTGAGATATTCTGTAGCTAAAGGTAATGTGTCTGCCTATTAATTATGAACATATTTGTTTTCTTCCTATTACTAGACTATATTAAAATCTAATTCTGTAAACCGTAAAGGCTAACTCTGTAAGCTGCCCTGCACAATCAATGAACCAACAGCATCGCCTGGGCCTATTTCGTTCTCTCCCAGACTCATGGATAGGAAGTGTGGAGTGTAACATAAGGTAACCAGTCCATCCAGTATGTATAATAATACAGTCATCACTCAAAGGACATTACTAGAATTTGTTTAATTGTGGAGTCAAGGCTAGACCAATTATGTACCGAAGACATCTTAAATCTTTTTTCTTTTTTTAATGTTTTTCTGCCGTGTGTAATATGCAGCAGGCCATGTATTGTATAATGGTTCATCATTATTTTATCATTCGTTTTTTCGGGCTTGGTCTCATATATAGCCTATGTGTATACATAATATACAACATCCACAACAACCATGTTTTTCACTCAGTTTCAACCTGTTGAACTTCTTTCTTCAAATGGATCAATCACAGTGATGTGAGTTTTAAAAGCATGATACTATTATGATAATAAATGTTTGATGTGATTTTTTTGTTTTGTTGTGTGTGTGTGTGTGTGTGAGAGAGAGAGAGTGTTTGTGTACTGTGGGATTATTTAATCAGTTTGGCTCATTGGACAGGTCAGAGTCTATGTTTTAAAGTTCTTGAGTGGTTTTTGGCAATACACTGTAGATGTACGTGTTCCTGAGTAGAGAGTGTTCCATGGTAGAGAGTGTTCCAGAGTAGAGAGTGTTCCAGAGTAGAGAGTGTTCCAGAGTAGAGAGTGTTCCAGAGTAGAGAGTGTTCCATGGTAGAGAGTGTTCCAGAGTAGAGAGTGTTCCAGAGTAGAGAGTGTTCCAGAGTAGACAGTGTTCCAGAGTAGAGAGTGTTCCAGAGTAGAGAGTGTTCCAGAGTAGAGAGTGTTCCAGAGTGAGACAGAGTGTTCCAGAGTAGAGAGTGTTCCAGTGTAGAGAGTGTTCCAGAGTAGAGAGTGTTCCAGAGTAGATAGTGTTAGAGGGTAGAGAGTGTTCCATGGTAGAGAGTGTTCCAGAGTAGACAGTGTTCCAGAGTAGAGAGTGTTCCAGGGTAGAGAGTGTTCCAGAGTAGAGAGAGTGCAAGGGTAGAGAGTGTTCCAGAGTAGAGAGTGTTCCAGAGTAGAGAGTGTTCAATGGTAGAGAGTGTTCCAGAGTATAGAGTGTTCCAGAGTAGAGAGTGTTCCATAGTAGAGAGTGTTCCAGGGTAGAGAGTGTTCCAGAGTAGAGAGTGTTCCATGGTAGAGAGTGTTCCAGAGTATAGAGTGTTCCAGAGTAGAGAGTGTTCCAGAGTAGAGAGTGTTCCAGGGTAGAGAGTGTTCCAGGGTAGAGAGTGTTCCAGAGTAGAGAGTGTTCCAGAGTAGGGAGTGTTCCATGGTAGAGAGTGTTCCAGAGTAGAGAGTGTTCAGAGTAGAGAGTGTTCCAGAGTAGAGCGTGTTCCAGAGTAGAGAGTGTTCCAGAGTAGAGAGTGTTCCAGAGTAGAGAGTGTTCCATAGTAGAGAGTGTTCCAGAGTAGAGAGTGTTCCAGAGTAGAGAGTGTTCCAGAGTAGACAGTGTTCCAGAGTAGAGAGTGTTCCAGAGTAGAGTATTCCAGAGTAGAGAGTGTTCCAGAGTAGAGAGTGTTCCAGAGTAGAGAGTATTACAGAGTAGAGAGTGTTCCAGAGTAGAGAGTGTTCCAGAGTAGACAGTGTTCCAGAGTAGAGAGTGTTCCAGAGTAGAGAGTATTCCAGAGTAGAGAGTGTTCCAGGTAGAGAGTGTTCCAGAGTAGAGAGTGTTCCAGAGTAGACAGTGTTCCAGAGTAGAGAGTGTTCCCGTGGTAGAGAGTGTTCCAGAGTAGAGAGTGTTCCAGAGTAGATAGTGTTAGAGGGTAGAGAGTGTTCCATGGTAGAGAGTGTTCCAGAGTAGAGAGTGTTCCAGAGTAGATAGTGTTCCAGGGTAGAGAGTGTTCCAGAGTAGAGAGTGTTCCAGAGTAGAGAGTGTTCCAGAGTAGACAGTGTTCCAGAGTAGAGAGTGTTCCAGAGTAGAGAGTGTTCCAGAGGTGAGAGTGTTCCAGAGTAGACAGTGTTCCAGAGTAGAGAGTGTTCCGTGGTAGAGAGTGTTCCAGAGTAGAGAGTGTTCCAGAGTAGATAGTGTTAGAGGGTAGAGAGTGTTCCATGGTAGAGAGTGTTCCAGAGTAGACAGTGTTCCAGAGTAGAGAGTGTTCCATGGTAGAGAGTGTTCCAGAGTAGAGAGTGTTCCATGGTAGAGAGTGTTCCAGAGTAGAGAGTGTTCCAGAGTAGAGAGTGTTCAATGGTAGAGAGTGTTCCAGAGTATAGAGTGTTCCAGAGTAGAAGTGTTCCATAGTAGAGAGTGTTCCAGGGTAGAGAGTGTTCCAGAGTAGAGAGTGTTCCATGGTAGAGAGTGTTCCAGAGTATAGAGTGTTCCAGAGTAGAGAGTGTTCCAGAGTAGAGAGTGTTCCAGGGTAGAGAGTGTTCCAGGGTAGAGAGTGTTCCAGAGTAGAGAGTGTTCCAGAGTAGGGGAGTGTTCCATGGTAGAGAGTGTTCCAGAGTAGAGAGTGTTCCAGAGTAGAGAGTGTTCCAGAGTAGAGGGTGTTCCAGAGTAGAGAGTGTTCCAGAGTAGAGAGTGTTCCAGAGTAGAGAGTGTTCCATAGTAGAGAGTGTTCCAGAGTAGAGAGTGTTCCAGAGTAGAGAGTGTTCCAGAGTAGAACAGTGTTCCAGAGTAGAGAGTGTTCCAGAGTAGAGAGTATTCCAGAGTAGAGAGTGTTCCAGAGTAGAGAGTGTTCCAGAGTAGAGAGTATTACAGAGTAGAGAGTGTTCCAGAGTAGAGAGTGTTCCAGAGTAGACAGTGTTCCAGAGTAGACAGTGTTCCAGAGTAGAGAGTGTTCCGTGGTAGAGAGTGTTCCAGAGTAGAGAGTGTTCCAGAGTAGATAGTGTTAGAGGGTAGAGAGTGTTCCATGGTAGAGAGTGTTCCAGAGTAGAGAGTGTTCCAGAGTAGATAGTGTTCCAGGGTAGAGAGTGTTCCATGGTAGAGAGTGTTCCAGAGTAGACAGTGTTCCAGAGTAGAGAGTGTTCCATGGTAGAGAGTGTTCCAGAGTAGAGAGTGTTCCATGGTAGAGAGTGTTCCAGAGTAGAGAGTGTTCCAGAGTAGAGAGTGTTCCATGGTAGAGAGTGTTCCAGAGTATAGAGTGTTCCAGAGTAGATAGTGTTCCAGAGTAGAGAGTGTTCCAGGGTAGAGAGTGTTCCAGAGTAGAGAGTGTTCCATGGTAGAGAGTGTTCCAGAGTATAGAGTGTTCCAGAGTAGAGAGTGTTCCAGAGTAGAGAGTGTTCCAGGGTAGAGAGTGTTCCAGAGTAGAGAGTGTTCCAGAGTAGACAGTTTTTCCAGAGTAGAGAGTGTTCCAGAGTAGAGAGTGTTCCATGGTAGAGAGTGTTCCAGAGTAGAGAGTGTTCCAGGGTAAGAGTGTTCCATGGTAGAGAGTGTTCCAGAGTAGAGAGTGTTCCAGGGAACAGAGTTTTCCATGGTAGAGAGTGTTCCAGAGTAGAGAGTGTTCCAGAGTAGAGAGTGTTCCAGGGTAGAGAGTGTTCCAGGGTAGAGAGTGTTCCAGAGTAGAGAGTGTTCCAGAGTAGAGAGTGTTCAAAAGTAGAGAGTGTTCCAGAGTATAGAGTGTTCCAGAGTAGAGAGTGTTCCAGAGTAGAGAGTGTTCCAGAGTAGAGAGTTTTCCAGAGTAGAGAGTGTTTCAGAGTAGAGAGTGTTCCAGAGTAGAGAGTGTTCCAGAGTCGTCAGTGTTCCAGATTAGAGAGTGTTCCAGAGTAGAGAGTTTTCCAGAGTAGAGAGTGTTCCAGAGTAGAGAGTGTTCCAGAGTAGAGAGTGTTCCAGAGTAGAGAGGTGTTCCATGGTAGAGAGTGTTCCAGAGTAGAGAGAGTGTTCCAGATTAGAGAGTGTTCCAGAGTAGAGAGTTTTCCAGAGTAGAGAGTGTTCCAGAGTAGAGAGTGTTCCAGAGTAGAGAGTGTTCCAGAGTAGAGAGTGTTCCAGAGTAGAGAGTGTTCCATGGTAGAGAGAGTGTTCCAGAGTAGAGAGTGTTCCAGGGTAGAGAGATGTTCCAGAGTAGAGAGTGTTCAAGGGTAGAGAGTGTTCCAGAGTAGAGAGTTTTCCAGAGTAGAGAGCTTTCCAGAGTAGAGAGTGTTCCAGAGTAGAGAGTGTTCCAGGAGTAGAGAGTGTTCCAGAGTAGAGAGTGTTCCAGAGTAGAGAGTGTTCCAGAGTAGAGAGTGTTCCAGAGTATAGAGTGTTCCAGAGTAGAGAGTGTTCCAGAGTAGAGAGTGTTCCAGAGTAGAGAGTTTTCCAGAGTAGAGAGTGTTCCAGAGTAGAGAGTGTTCCAGAGTAGAGAGTGTTCCAGATTAGACAGTGTTCCAGATTAGAGAGTTTTCCAGAGTAGAGAGTGTTCCAGAGTAGAGAGTGTTCCAGAGTGAGAGTGTTCCAGAGTAGAGAGTGTTCCATGGTAGAGAGTGTTCCAGAGTAGAGAGTGTTCCAGATTAGAGAGTGTTCCAGAGTAGAGAGTTTTCCAGAGTAGAGAGTGTTCCAGAGTAGAGAGTGTTCCAGAGTAGAGAGTGTTCCAGAGTAGAGAGTGTTCCATGGTAGAGAGTGTTCCAGAGTAGAGAGTGTTCCAGGGTAGAGAGTGTTCCAGAGTAGAGAGTGTTCGAGGGTAGAGAGTGTTCCAGGGTAGAGAGTGTTCCAGAGTAGAGAGTTTTCCAGAGTAGAGAGTGTTCCAGAGTAGAGAGTGTTCCAGGGTAGAGAGTGTTCCAGAGTAGAGAGTGTTCCAGAGTAGACAGTGTTCCAGAGATAGAGAGTGTCACAGAGTAGAGAGTGTTCCATGGTAGAGAGTTTTCCAGAGTAGAGAGTGTTCCAGGGTAGAGAGTGTTCCATGGTAGAGAGTGTTCCAGAGTAGAGAGTGTTCCAGGGTAGAGAGTGTTCCATGGTAGAGAGTGTTCCAGAGTAGAGAGTGTTCCAGTTTAGAGAGTGTTCCAGGGTAGAGAGGTGTTCCCAGAGTAGAGAGTGTTCCAGAGTAGAGAGTGTTCCATGGTAGAGAGTGTTCCAGAGTAGAGAGTGTTCCAGTTTAGAGAGTGTTCCAGGGTAGAGAGTGTTCCAGAGTATAGTTTGTTCCAGAGTAGAGAGTGTTCCAGAGTAGAGAGTGTTCCAGAGTAGAGACTGTTCCAGAGTAGAGATTGTTCCAGAGTAGAGAGTGTTCCAGAGTATAGAGTGTTCCAGGGTAGAGAGTGTTCCAGAGTAGAGAGTGTTCCAGAGTAGAGAGTGTTCCAGAGTAGAAAGTGTTCCAGAGTAGAGAGTGTTCCAGAGTAGAGAGTGTTCCATGGTAGAGAGTGTTCCAGAGTAGAGAGTGTTCCAGAGTAGAGAGTGTTCCATGGTAGAGAGTGTTCCAGAGTAGAGAGTGTTCCATGGTAGAGAGTGTTCCAGGGTCGAGAGTGTTCCAGGGTAGAGAGTGTTCCAGGGTAGAGAGTGTTCCATGGTAGAGAGTGTTCCAGAGTAGAGAGTGTTCCATGGTAGAGAGTGTTCCAGGGTAGAGAGTGTTCCAGGGTAGAGAGTGTTCCAGAGTAGAGAGTGTTCCATGGTAGAGAGTGTTCCAGAGTAGAGAGTGTTCCAGAGTAGAGACCCACAGTAGCAACTGTAATTGAGTAGTGACAGTGTCTGCTGGTGCAGGTGGGAAGGTGCAAGTTACCTGAAAAATATCTAATCTCTCAATGTTCTAATCTCTCAATGTTCATGTCAAAGTGCACCAAATTCATGCATTTATCTGTTGAAATGCTCCGGACCCCCATACTGTCTTTGTCTTCAAATCCTAGAAAAGCCCCTTGACAGGCCTCACTCCAGTCACAACTACAACCACCACCACCGACTACCACTACTGTTACCTCTGGGAGAGAGGAACTTCTACCCCTGGAGAGAGGAGTTGCTACCCCTGGGGAGAGAGGAGCTGTTACCCTGGGGAGAGAGGAGCTGCTACCCCTGGGGAGAGAGAGGAGCTGCTACCCCTGGGGAGAGAGGAGCTGCTACCCCTGGGGAGAGAGGAGTTGCTACCCCTGGGGAGAGAGGAGCTGTTACCCCTAGGGAGAGAGGAGCTGATACCCCTGGGGAGAGAGGAACTGCTACCCCGGAGAGAGAGGAGCTGCAACGAAGAGAAAGACTGCAACCCTGCTCGGGAAGAGCTTAACGATTGGTGATTGTTGGGGCACGTTTGGCAGGAGCTTCATTGATGAAGACTGCTGAACTTGTTGATGTTTCACAATATGCCATGGCCGTCTCAGTCACCAGGTCTCAACCCAATTGAAGACAACCATCAACAAAACACCAAATTATGGAATTTCTTGTGGAAGAATGACCCTGCCTTACACAGGAGGCGGCACAGGTCCTAATCCAGGCACTTGTCATCTCCCGTCTGGACTACTGCAACTTCGCTTGTTGGCTGGCCCTCCCTGCCTGTGCCATTAAACCCCCTACAACTCATCCAGAATGCCGCAGCCCGTCTGGTGTTCAACCTTCCCAAGTTCTCTCACGTCACCCCCCCTCCTCCGCACACTCCACTGGCTTCCCAGTTGAAGCTCGCATCCGCTACAAGACCATGGTGCTTGCCTATGGAGCAGTGAGGGGAACGGCACCTCTGTACCTTCAGGCTCTGATCAGTCCCTACACCCAAACGAGGGCATTGCGGCTCATCCACCTCTGGCCTGCTGGCTCCCCTTCCTCTGCGGAAGCATAGTTCCCGCTCAGCCCAGTCAAAACTGTTCGCTGCTCTGGCACCCCAATGGTGGAACAAGCTCCCTCACGACGCCAGGACAGCGGAGTCACTCACCACCTTCCGGAGACATTTGAAACCCCACCTCTTTAAGGAATACCTGGGATAGGATAAAGGAATCCTTCTACCCCCAATTGTAAAGTGGTTATCCCACTGGCTATAGGGTGAACGCACCAATTTGTGAGTCGCTCTGGCTAAGAGCGTCTGCTAAATGACGTTAATGTGCCCTTGAGCAAGGCACTTAACCCTATGCTCCTGTAAGTCGCTCTGGATAAGAGCGTCTGCTAAATGACTAAAATGTAAATGTAAATGTAATGTCACATCCCTCCAATAGAGTTCAAGATACTTTTTTTTCTTTTTTTCTTTTTTCAACCTTGACAATAAACATGTTAATGAACCACAAACGCTTGATGTTTAGGGATGGCACACACATAGGGAGACAGTTTTGCGTTCCTTCTCACATATGCACCTAGGAAGATGCAGTGTTTCTCAACCTGTCATTTTACATAATGTTGCAAGACACATACCATCAAATGAATCCATAGACTTTTGTCCATATTTACAGAAGGCTGTCATTTCACAAATTGTTCCTATATTGAAAGGACATAGGGAAAATAAAGTCAAACATTTCAATACAAAATAATAAAAACAATCACAGCATTACTCAGTCTTAATGTATTTTAACCATATTAACCTGTTTAATCAAATTGTTTTCATTTGGAACACTAAATCAGAACTACATTTGGAGTTCCAGACACTTGTATGCCAAGGCACATTGTAAGAGCTATAAAGAGACAGGGGAGTGGGAGAGAGAACAGGTAGAACCTGATATGGAAATGAGCAGAACAAACTAAAGGAACTTTCCCCCCCCACCCGAATGATCATTCCAGACTCTACTTCTATTGAGAGACATATAAAAGGTAAGACGACGATTGTTATGATATTAAAATAGTTGATTATATTGTTATGATATTAATATAGTTGATGATATTGTTATGTGTATTAATATAGTTGATGATATTGTTATGTGTATTCATATAGTTGATGATATTGTTATGTGTATATAATATAGTTGATGATATTGTTATGTGTATTATATTATGTGTAGTTGATGATATTGTTATGTGTATTAATATAGTTGATGATATTGTTATGTGTATTCATATAGTTGATGATATTAGTTATTATGTGTAATAATATAGTTGATGATATTGTTATGTGTATTAATATAGTTGATGATATTGTTATGTGTATTCATATAGTTGATGATATTGTTATGTTAGTAATAATATAGTTGATGATATTGTTATGTGTATTAATATAGTTGATGATATGTTTTGTGGACAGTGTTATAATAGGCCTACTCTCCTTAAAATGTTTTGGATACTAGTAATTAGATGCGTGGGTGAATTCCTTCTGTTTCCATCTGTGTGCCCCAGGGGTGATCGCTCATACACTATCTAGAATCTAAAAAGGGGTTCTCTAGGCTGTCCCCATAGGAGAACCCTTTTTAGAACCCTTTTCGGTCCTGTAGAACCCTTTTTGAGTTCCATGAAGAATCCTTTCCACAGAGGGTTCTATCTGGAACCCAAAAGCGTTCTCCCTATGGGGACAGCCAGAGGACCCTTTTGGAACTCTTTTTTCTAAGAGTGTACTGTATCATAGGTCTATAGACTAGTCTTCTCAAAACAGGCTTAAAACACAACAAGCAACAACATTTTCTCTTTCTAATCTACTGTTAACTCTTTTTCACGCAGGAAGGTATGTTGTGTGAAAGAGATACAAATAAATATTGTGGAAAGACTAACAACAACTTACACTTCCCTCAAAACAGGTTGTGTGTGTTCATTAGTGCCCACCGTAGCAAAACGTTTGGCAACAGAAACCGTTTAGGTCACCTTGTACAGCGTTTGGAGTAAACTGTTTATGCAACATTTTAAAACTGTTGGCTGCGGAGTAAACTAATGAATACGACCCAGGTAGTAGCCTACAACTCGTCTGTTGATGTCTGCCTCATGCTGTAACCTGAACTTAGCCTGAGGGGTGGACTATGATGCTAGCTAGATATACTGGTTTTCTAAAGCTAGCTTCAGTTAGCTTCACATTCCAGCTCAGGCCTCATCCATAGGAATGTACAGAGTGCCAGTCATCAGGAAGGTGCTCTCAAGCAGAACGAAATATAGTAATAGACTTGACAGTTTAATCATACAAAAATGCGTGCTAACTGGATGTGGGCAAGTCAAATTCAATCAGTGGAGGTTGCTGAGGAGAGGACAGCTCATATTAATGACACCATTCCACCTATTCCGCTCCAGCCATTACCACACAAGCCCGTCCTCCCCCAATTAAGGTGCCACCAACCTCCTGTGAATTCAATATATCAATATTCATTGATCATAGTTCCACATTTCACATTGAATTGCATGGAAGTTATTCTGCATTGGGGGTGATCAAATTAAGATCCTTTACTCAGAATTTTACTTGGTGATATGGTTGCTTCTAGTGATAGACAACATTTAGAGACAGAATACAGAGAGTAGTTTACACAAAGTTCACGACAACATTATACACACAAATAGCTAGAGTGAGCATTGAGCTATAAGAGAATGAGCAGTGGATATACAAATGTATACAACGGGTGGGTCTAATCCTGAATGCTGATTGGTTAAAACTTCATTCCAGCCGGTGTCTATTCCACAAATTACCACCGGCTAAATCTATGACATTAAATGCCTATATATTCTGTTCCATCTGACTGTGCAATCCACTCTCTCAACAGCCCAGCCAGGCAATTTATAAACTTGATCTCCACTATAAAAAGCATCTAGACATTATCTCCCATTTCTTTTAGACTAACATTTAGTTTTCAACAGCAGAGGTTTATATAAACATTGGTGTCTGCCTGTCCGACATTTGCAACATTGTTTCAATATTCAAATTTGATCTCCAGCTGTCGCGAGATAGTAATGAACGTGTCAGGAGTTGGGATGAGACAGACTGGCAGGCAGCTTTTCTCAACCAGTCGAAATCATGAATACAAAGAAATATCAATAGAAAACAGGTAAAAGCGAAACGAAGTGCAGCTAGTTTCAGTCTTTCCAGCTTCTATTTGAAGTTATTGTGTTAGCTGTGTTGTTGGCTAGCTCCTCTGAACAACATATTCCTGACCAGAGAGCACATAATTTATGCCAGGTGAAATCGCACATCATTAGCTCATTGTTATGGATGTATCCAAATAAATGTCACTAGAAAACAGCTTAAACAAACGCAAATCAGCTACTTTGCTGTTATTCTGGCTGCACTGTTTGAGCGTGACCGTAAGTTAGCCGTAGTTGGCTAGCTAGCAAGCAAAGGGATAAGAACGTTACCAGCCAGTATGACCATGGAACATGTAGAACGAAGCGACTGGGTCGCATCCATAGATACAGAACAGAAAGACTGAACGACTGGGTGGGTCCATAGATACAGAACAGAAAGACTGAACGACTGGGTCGCGTCCATAGATACAGAACAAAAAGACTTAACTACTGGGTCGCGTCTATAGATACAGAACAAAAAGACTGAACGACTGGGTCGCGTCTATAGATACAGAACAAAAAGACTGAAGGACTGGGTCGCGATCTACTAGATACAGAACAAAAAGACTGAACGACTGGGTCGCGTCCATAGATACAGAACAAAAAGACTGAACGACTGGGTCAACATTCTATAGATACAGAACAAAAAGACTGAACGACTGGGTCGCGTCTATAGATACAGAACAAAAAGACTGAACGACTGGGTCACGATCTATAGATACAGAACAAAAAGACTGACCGACTGGGTCGCGTCCATAGATACAGAACAAAAAGACTGACTGCACTATGACCGACTGGGTCGCGTCTCTCAGCAACTTGAACCGATAGAAGCGAACGACCAGCCCGAGCTTGGGTAGCAACCCTCAGATTTGTGTCGGGCTATATCTTGTGGAAGGATGAAATAGTAAGAAATAAATTCATCAAAATAACGTTTTTAAATGAAAATATGTTAATCATTATTTGAATATGTTATTAATCCGTTGAATACAAGTGATATGCCTTCCGGTGTTTGGAGGATATATTGGCACAGTTTGCCTAACAAACCCGTGCCAATATATCTTCCAAACACCGCTTCTCGGCATTATCCACTTAAATACAGTACAGTGGGTATACAGGTGATTTACACAAATATATCTAAGAGAGATGAACAGAGTGCTAATGCAGTATAGTGCAAGTTATTTAGTGTACAGTTCAGAGATGGCTTGATGTGTGCAGCATAGCAGTGTATAGTCCTTTAGTCTCTATGGACCAGATGGTAGTGTACAGTTCAGAGATGGCTTGATGTGGTGAGCAGTATAGAGTGTATAGTCCTTTAGTCTCTATGGACCAGATGGTAGTGTACAGTTCAGAGATGGCTTGATGTGGTGTGCAGCATAGAGTGTATAGTCCTTTAGTCTCTATGGGCCAGATGGTAGTGTACAGTTCAGAGATGGCTTGATGTGGTTGTGCAGCATAGAGTGTATAGTCCTTTAGTCTCTATGGACCAGATGGTAGTGTACAGTTCAGAGATGGCTTGATGTGGTGTGCAGCGTAGAGTGTGGTAGTCCTTTATTCTCTATGGACCAGATGGCCAGTTGGTGAGGGCTACAGCATGGGGAAGGAAACTGTTCAGATGGGGGTCTATAACATCCAATCAGCATCGGTTTACAGCAGCTGACAGTTGCTAACGTCATTGCTAATAATGCAAACTGCCTTGGTTTAGATAAAGACATGTTCTGTACAGATGTAGGATCTTAATTGAATCACCTTGTTGCAGTAGAACTAACACTTTTCGTGTATTGGAGGGTTAAAAGGCTTCTGAAGTTTGTAATTTCCACTTTTTCCACCTTTCCCTTTTGAAAAATGACCATTCATTATAATTCACATAATAACCAAATGTCGAGTTGCTTCAGGATTATTTTCCTGCTGTAGCAAATGGGCTCAAATGAAGATCTACATCTGTAGCAATATACCTGTCTTTAATGTACATGGCTACTATTAGGAGGACAGATTCTCTTTACACCATTGTTTCTTGACCATTTGACATATTTTATTTACTGTTGTTTAGGCTGGTTGAATGAGTTCCCCTATGAGAGGCTACTTCATCTGCAAGAAAACAGGCGGCCGCACCAGTTTCCTCATATGAAATTAAAAGTAAGTGTGTAGCCTACGCACTTACAAAATGGCTGTTGAAACTGTGGGACACATTTCTCTGCAACATTAGAAGCCGGATAAATGTGTTGATTTGAAGGAAAGACGTGGCAGACTGGTAGGTCTGGGCTGCATACAAACTCTTATAATGTTATAAAGTTAGGTCCGTCAGACATTCAATAGACAGAGTCAGCTTGAGCTACAGAATCATTTATGGTCCTTTATCCAGTGGTGTAGTGCTATTTATTTAGCTGAGGGAGCGCTAAAATAAATGTCAACGACGTCATCATTTGCTCAATCAAAGTTTGCACCGACATATGTAGCCTATTCGAATAGCCAGCCTAACATTACAGGCTTGGATCCGCTGAATACACAACTAAGTAGGGACTAAATAAACATTCCTTTACAAAGCTAACAGACTGAATTTCAACATCCACCACTCACAAAGACAATGTATTCCCTCTTTCCATTGTGTATTTCTGAGTCTGTATAGTTTCTGACACTGACTCAACTTAGGTTCCCAATATGAGGGGGGTTTGGAAATAGTATATGAGGGAAATCTGTTTCATAATCAAAATGATCTAATAATTTCAATTTTCTATGATAGACGTGTAGATCCCTCCGGAGCTCCCGCTGCAGTCCACCCTGTTTAGGAGTTGGTATGAAAGTCAGTCCTCTTTTTCTAGAACCTCACTCTCTGCTTGTTCGAGCCCAACGGACATTTTGCTGTCAACACCTCAAATCGATCGTGAAGTAGTATGACATATTGATGACAGGTCACTAAACTGGTGGTTGACGTGATCGGCGGGCCTCTGCTGTCATCTACAGGACGTTTCTCTTACTGCTATACACATGAACTCAATGGAGGCACAGTTCAAAAGATGCTCAAAGTAAGGCCCAAACAATTGTTTGTCAGGCTGGAATCTATAAACAGTTGTTCTTCATTAATCCAACTATATTCATACAGGACAATAGGTGGGGCAGGAGGAAGAATTTTCCTATTTTCAGAAATTCCCTTTTTTTCTTTCTTCAATTATTATTGTTATTCTCATATTGTTTTTCTTCAGTGACCTCTCTGGATTCTCCAAGGAAAACTCCCTCTATTCTCCACTAGAGTTACTCCATGCTTTTGCTGGAATTGTCCACTGTTGTATACATTTTTTTCCCCAAAAATACCAATAAAAGGGTTATTTTCATTTTATAGTCCCCAGTTAGCACATCCATGTGTCATTTAAAAGTTTCTACAAAAACGAATACTCTTTTCACCCTACAATAACTAACTTCAGACAT